>NC_046605.1:15441222-15761539 GCF_011750605.1 Drosophila busckii | reverse complement strand
TACGATAACAGACCCAACAGTCTATTATTTTTGGTGGGCACCTGGGCTCAACTTTTACGTGGGTAAGATCAAAATATCGTAAATTTGGTGAAGTTATAATATAATAAACTAGTTTCAACTCGATACGGGATGGAATTAACAAACTAAGCTCAAAATTTTGTTATTTGCTGAAATTTCGAAAATTTCCCTAAGCTTCTAATCTGTGATTGGTACGTGACTCAATTTCGATTAAGTGTAATTTTTATGTTGCATGTACATGTGTATTAGTTATATATGTAATGCGTGATTTTTTATAATATTATATAACACCTTTAGCATGTGTTTTAATTTAAACAAATTTTATTTATGCTAGTATAACAATTGTCGCTACTGTGGCCTTAGTAAATATAAATGGCAAAGGGATTTAATAAATATTAAAACGATAAAGTATGCTTCTTAAAGCTATAGGTATGACTGAGAAAATTGTCATATTTGGTTGAGTCAAGTCAATAGTTTTTAATAGTGTCAAATGTACATATGTAGATGAACTTAATCCTCATCATCATCATCATCGCTGGGGACAAACAAATCATTTTCTTCTAGAAAGTTGGCAACGTTTTTGCTTATGGTTGCGCCCACAAACAGTCCAGGAATCACTGCACAAATAATTGCAAAAAGGCCAAATCTGAAAAATACAAATAGAATATTTATTTTACACTATATACAAATGCACACACATACATATGTATGTATGTATATATTCGCAAATGTCTACTTACGGAACCTCATTTGGTTTTGGCTTAAAGGCACCGCTGCGAAAATAAACACCAGACATGTGACGAGAATTTTGATTTTCAATCAAATTATTGTTACTGCCAATTTGGCGTGCAATTCTTTGCAATGTCATCAAACGAGAGGAAACCATTGTTAATTTGCTTAAAATGTCACCTTTACTTTACTATTTACTAAGTGCAGTATTTAATTTAGTATTTAATTGGGGCAAGCAGTGTATACTGAAACTTGCACGTATAATCCACAGCAATATTCGATAAGCGCCCCAAGCATGTTGCACAGCTGAGATTTTGAAATTGTTAAATGCGCCAAACACTCAACACAAAATCTCTGATCTCTGATGACACTGTGGTGCTTCAAGGTCTAAAGTAAAAGCTTAATTAAGCAGAAATAATTGGCAATGTTTATTTTTTTTTTTTTACATAAAATTGCTTTTATTTTGTTGCTCATTTTACATTTTTTGTGTTTATGGGCGCGTGTAATCATTGCAGAGCGGAATACATTAATAGGTATAAATATATATAATTTTTCTGCAACTACTGTGTATTCTCTTTTATACACCGATTACACATATATGCGTGTATTTATAATTGCTTAAATTATAAAGGCTTTGTTGTCCTTTACGTTTACAAAAGGGTTTGTTTGTTACTAATCATATTGATATTGTTTTATACGGTATATAAAATATATAAAATGCATATAAAAAAAACTTGAATGAACTTTGCGACACAATTTGTTAAAATAAAATCATTTTGGCAGTAGAATATTAATTGTATAATCTATAAACAATAAATTAAGTAACGTATGAAATAGACAACTAGTAGCTGTTAGTGTATTAAATTAAAATGTATGTTTGTAAATGTTAAACCAATTTTGTTAAACTAATTTTGTATATATACAAGAAAGCATATTATAAATAAAAATGAGCAGAATGTGTTTACAAATTTGGTTTTTCTTTTTATTTTAGTTAGCGAAGTGCTTTTTTGTTATATTTTGCGCACTTGTAAATACTTTTGTTGATTATGAAAATCACTTAAGCTATAGCCAATTGTTTATGTTTATTAGCAAGTGTTTTTCTTTTGCTAAATGATTAAACTATATGCTGCTTCTGTGTTTAAGCTAAAGCTTAAAAAACAATTATGAAATTGCGCTATAAATAGAGAAAATTAAACAATTTAAATACATACATATGTGTAAGAACATTGTACATAAAATGATGAACAACAATTAGCTACATATACGTATTTTGATTTTGCACACTAATAGGAAACTGATTAGATTTAGCCTTAACAGCACTTTGGAACGCATGTGTCAAGCGGTTTGGTTAGTGAAAAAAAAAAAAAACTGAATCAAAAGACATGATAAAATACAGGCAACACAAATTGACAGACTCTACTAATAAATATATATCTATAGTACAGTTATAGTCTATAGAATAAATAGTGTTAATAGGCAATGACACTTGTTGTAAATATATAAAAGTTCTTGGAACGCTTTTGTCAAGTAACGAATCAATTCGTTTGCAAGCCCGTTACAAATTTGTTGTTTTTTCATTTATATAAACATAAGCAAATAAAAACAAACAACTTGTACGCAACATTTGGGCATTATGTTGTTAATTTAACGTTTAGTTAATTTATGATGGAAATCGCAATATTTGTATTAGATCTTTTTATGTTGATTTTGTTTCAATCAAACTCGCCAAGGGATGCGCGCCTGCTGTTGCGATTCAAATCGGTTGGCTTGACGGCACTGCCGCCGCTTGTACCGCTGGTGCTGGCGCTGGGCGTATTGGCCGCTGATGAGGATGATGATGATTCATCGCTAGGTCATAAGTCTTGAAAGCGTCGCACATCTTCCCAGTAGTGGGAGGGTATCTCGAACAGATTAGCAGGTATATTGTCACGAAACTCGAATTTCTGAAATGTTACCTTGGCCGTAACCGTATGCAATACTGGGATTTCAATTTTGACGGGAAACCCTTGTGGCAGCTTCAGCGTAACAAACTCACGCAGCTTAGTAATATGCTTAAGTGGCGCCACCACCTCCAGCACATCCAGCAGCATGTCCACACTTAACGGAAAGTCCGCACTCATGGCAACTGTAGCGCGTAGCGTTTTATTGGATTGCTTGTTAACAGGCGTGCGACCCAGCTGCGGACATTTGCCAGGTGGCGACTCAATGTACTGCGTCCAGCTCACATTGGTTGCCGCCGGCGGGGGCAGTGAGCTACGACGTGGCAGTTCCGGCAGCGTCAGATTGCTGCCATTTGTGGGTGTCGTGGCATCCGATTGTGCACCCTTAGTGATTGTCTCCACAATAGCGCGATTCTTCTGCAGGTCCTCATGCGACAAGTGCTCGCGACGTTTGCGCTGCTTCAGCACCAGCCCTTGTATTGTATAAATCTCGCACTGGTACTGACCACCAATTAGCTCCTTACGATTCGCCCTAAACAGCCAGCCACGTTGAGCGCGCGCAAACTGTATGGTCTTGGTGGACATTTGTGTGGCCAGTATATCGGTGGACATGAGCACATCCACCTCATCCTCCATGTCGGACTCCTCGTAACGCAAACGCTGATAACATTGCTGCTCATTGTCCAGCAACACCAGCGACTCGTTTGGCGGCGCTGCGCCGCGAAACAGAAACGATATATTACCGCGGTCCCAGCGCATCTCATTAAAGTCAACCAGCGTTGTGTCCAGCCTAATGTCGGCACCACATTTGTACAGACGACAAATGTCCGAGGGCAGAATGCGTGACACCAGCGGCAGCCAGGACTGAAAGTCCCACTTAAACTCCATGTAAAAGTCTTGCATTTGCCGTAGTGCATCCACCAGACGCTCGCGTCGACTCTCCATGTGCTCGCGCGATTGTAGCTTGAGCATGCGCAGCAGTTGTGTTATGGTCTGCCTGTGGCCATAGCTAATAGCTTCCGCCAGCGGTGACCAGCCCTCATTATTCTTTACCTTGACGGGCGCATTGTGTGCCAACAGCAAGCGCACACAGCAGGCGCGTCCAAGCATGACGGCCAAGTGCAGTGGAGTATTTCCATGGGGATCCTTGCTGGCCACCTCTTGTACAGCGCTATTTAGTAGTAGTCGTCGCTGTAGTGTGCGTATATCATTGTCGAAAACGCTACGATGCATAGGAAACTCTTCACATTCATCTGGCATTGGAGGTGGCGTGGGTATTGCTGCTGCTGCTGCTGCTGCTGTTGTTGTTGCTGTCGCAGTGACTGTCGCTGCTGTCGATTTTGTTGCTACTGCTGCTGTTGTTGATTTTGTATTGTCGTCATCTTCACCTTCACCCTCTCCCGCCGACTGATACTCATCCGATTCAGAGTCATCAGCATTAGCTGAACCGTTAGCCGTTTGCTTCAACTGCTCTGAACTCTGCGATTTCTCGTCCACCTTTTCGTTGGACATTTTTCACTCACCGCTCGCGGTATTTAATACACTTTGCGTTATTTTAGTTATTTAGTAGTCCAAAAATTGCCCTGTTATTGATTGTTATTGGACTAACCAATTAACAGTCACAAAAGAGCAATGTATGGAAACGCATAACAGACTCTGTTAAGAAATTAGAGTTAGACGATATAGACGGGTCACTTTCGTGACATCATGCAGAACGTAACAGGTCCAATTGCCCTGTCGTCGATTATTACATTGTACAATACATCCGTCGGGCAAATTTCTTAATACAAATAACAGGTACAAAAAATTGATACATTAATATAAAGTAAACAAGTTACCATTCGACTGCCTATTTTCGTTTTAGCGGGGGCACATATCGATAACTTTACGCACAGCTGTAACGTGTAGGGGCGACTCATAAGAACAACAACAAAAAAACCAAAACAGAAAAAAGAAAAACAACATAGCAAGCTGATTAGGCAGGGGGAAAACAAAACGGTCAACTGTAAAACGGTAAAGGCAAAATCAAACCAATAATACAACAATTTTATAAAAGCAAACCACTAATTATCTTTTGTTGCCTGCAGATAATGTGGAGTGATGTGCCTGAACCACAGTCGAGCTACAAATATTCAAGAAGTTCGCGTTATCAACGCCACGAAAGCGGTGAGCGCATACCATTGAACGCAACAGCGCTGCACTGGCAGCGGCAACAATTTGGCTGTGATGTGGATGAGCAGTTGCGACGCCGTTTGTTGGCTTCGCCAGCCTACGTAGATCGACTGGAGCGCGAGGCAGTGTTAACCGGTCATGAGGGCTGTGTCAATTGCTTAGAGTGGACAGACGATGGCCTGTTGCTTGCCTCCGGCTCAGACGATAGCTGTGTAATGATTTGGGATCCGTTTCGGAAACGACGTGTGCACGCGCTGCACACCAAGCATCTAGGCAATATATTCTCTGTTAAATTTCTACCGCGTCACAACAACAGCATTGTGGCAACCTGTGGCGCCGACAAATATATCTATGTGTATGATGTAAATCATGATAATGAAACGCTCTTCAGCTGCAGCTGTCATACATTGCGCGTCAAGCGCTTGGCAACGGCGCCCGACTCGCCCTACATATTCTGGTCTGCTGGCGAGGATGGCTCCATATTGCAGCTCGATATGCGAGAGCCACATAATTGTCGCGAGGAGCAACAAAGCCAGGCGTGCGGTGTGCGTCTAATAAGCCTATCCACGCAGGTGGAGTTCACTACAGAAGCCAAGTGCCTTGCAATAAATCCCAGGCGCACTGAATACCTAGCTGTGGGTGCTAATGATCCCTATGCGCGTGTTTTCGATCGTCGCATGCTGCCCCATGCTGGTAATATAAAAACATTGCCAAAGTATTTAAGCTAATCTCGATATACTTTGCTTACAGCTAGCACCTGTGTTACCTACTATGCACCTGGTCAGGTTGTAAAGAATCTTAGCCGTAGAATATCGCACGAGTCGCGAACTGTTACTTACTTGACTTTCAACAGCTACAATGCCACGGAGTTGCTGGTAAATATGGGCAGCGAGCATGTGTATCGCTACGATCTACACCATGCAAATCCGCCAGTGTTCTATCAACTGCCAGCGTTTACGGCGACGCAAGCAGAGTCACTCAACGAGGTGGAGCAGCAGCCGTCCCCTGTGGAGGGCAAACCCTTAAAAAGCTCGCATAAGCGACGTGCATTGCCTGCTAACATTGAGCAGCACAAGAAGCTGGGCAATGAGTTTTTGGAACAGGGTAAACTATTAGCGGCAATTGATGAGTACTCTATGGCTTTAGCTGCTTATCCGCAAGGGGAAGTGCTTTATTTGAATCGTGCAACTGCGTTAATGCGACGTGACTGGTTTGGTGATATATACGCAGCGCTGCGGGATTGCCACGAAGCACTGCGTCTGGATCCGGGCTACGTTAAAGCACACTTTCGCTTGGCGCGTGCATTGAATGAACTGAAGCGACCGCAGGAGGCGGACAAGTGCCTAAAGGAGCTGATAGAACGTTTTCCCAGCTTTGCTAAAAATCATGGCGTGCTCATGCTGAACAAGGACATACGCGAAATGCTAATGCAATCAACGAAAAACAATGAGGAAACTTCGCTTCAGGAGAGAAGTTGCTTATATTTAACGAACACCGAATATGCCTTACGTGGTAGTGCAAAGGATTATAAGCAACGATATGTCGGGCATTGTAACACCACCACGGATATTAAGGAGGCCAACTATTTGGGCGTTAATGGTGAATTCATTGCTGCCGGCTCAGATGATGGCAATTTCTATATTTGGGAGGGAGATACGGCAAAAATACGCGCCATTTATCGTGGCGATAGAGCCATAGTCAACTGCATTCAACCCCATCCAAGCATTTGTATGCTTGCCACCAGCGGCATTGATCATGATATCAAAATTTGGTCACCCTGCGCGCCTAGCCCAGAGGAGCGTCCTCATCTCATTAAGGACATCACACACTCTGTGGAAACCAATCAGAATCAAATGCGAACCGATCCGTTTGATCTGAATCCACGCAATGCGAATTGTTTTAATAATTAAGCAATATTTAATTAAGCCTAATGTAAACTACGCTTTCTTTCAATTGGATTTAATTCGAATGCAGCTATGGGAATCTGCTGCCCTTAACAGCAATTAGCTTATCGATTATACATAATTCACATATATATTTATAAAATATAGTCTAATTTGGCGTAAGGCGCTGCAAATTTTGTTGAATTGTGCAAATCAAAGAAATAATAAAAAATTCTAAGAATTACTGTTTTAATTGCGAGCGACCTTTCGATGGAAAGATAATGAATTTTATATAGAAAACGAATTTTTTATATGTATAAAAGAAAGGCATCTGAATTTTGTTTTTTTTTTTGGAATTATTCTGTTTATTTATCGTAATTATTTAAATCTATGCTCACATGTATACATATACATACATATAAATATTTTACCTTTATGTAATAATATTCAAGTATCGTGTTTCTTATATTTTTTCTCGCTTGCTGCTTGTTCTTGAATTATTAATTTATTCATCAGTTTACTATCAATTAAGAACTAAAAAGTTTACTTTTTCATAACGCAAACGACAAGCCGTTTTTGTTGTTATTAAAATATATTTAGTACATTATTAAATAGTATGAAAGGTATTTTATATGTGGGTGAACATTTAAAAGTTAATAATTTCCTGTCTGTCTGTCTGTCGGATTGTTGCTTCTCTGTTGGGTATTTTAGTTAGTGGCTTATAAACTAACTTGAATGTGTTGTAAATATTCGCGGATGATATAAGATTTGCTTTAATGTTCTACTTGCACAATTCTTTCACACTATTCTCGTATATTATATGTTTAATTAGGTTTCTATATAGTTTTTAGATGAATTCTCTTCGTTAATTACTTTACAAAAGTGCGTTGTTTGTTATGTCGGGGCTGTTCATATTTTGTGTTTTGTTTTTGCCTTTTATACAATTGATTTTTGTTATTTTTAAGAATATATTACAAACTATTTTATGCAGAAATTAAAAATACAATTCAAATAAAGTTCAATTGGTTTGCTCGGTAGTCGTCTGGGTTCATAAATATTGCAAATCAGTTTGGTCTCAAGGTTGCACGATGAAAAATAGTAACTGTTGTATTACAATCGTAACTATCGGAAATGAACTTCCAACCGCTTTACATATCTTTTGTATGTGGTGCATATTTAATGTGAAATTTTGTTGTTTTGAATTTTGAATTAGTTTCGTGCTGTCTCATTGTATTGGAATTTTGTTTTCTTGCTTGCATATATAAATTTCTTATGTGTGTGTGTGTTTGTAAGTGTGTTTCTGTATTTTAATTGCTTAAATATCATCAACCCTCCCGCTTTATTGAACTTGGTGTCTCTGCCAGACCTTTCACTTTGAGACGATCGGCGGTTTTAAGGAATGCCGGTAGTTGTTCTTGCGACACATTCACTTCGCCGGCATACATAAACTCGAGGATGGCCTGCAGGTGTATGTAGGACACATCTTTCAGTATAATAATGGGATGCTTTGATGGATTCTCCTGTAAATGGGAAATACAATGTTTAATTCTAGCACAAACTTGTTACTTGTCAGTACTTACCTCCAATAGCGCCTTGAAGTAGGGACTGCAAGCTGAGAGCACCATTTTGTGTGCTTTGCAGGTTTGACCTTCGCAGGCAAGTGTTACCTGTATAGAAAACAAATCAAAACGAATCAATAATTTAAAGCTATAAATTTTCCCCAGCAATAAGTTGGCTCAATTCGAATTCAACGAACTAATGCTCAAAGAAAAATGTGAAAAGAAGAAGAAAGATTACAGGTAGACGAAAAGAAACTATGAATGGTCAGAGGCAGGTAGCTGGTAATAGGTGTGTGTATAATGCCAACATGAAATAAAGTTTGTAGTTTGCCTAATTGGATATTTTGATGGTACAGTGAGACGTCGTTATGTTGTTATGTATCGCTGGCAATACTTACATCTGTAAAACTTTTCTCATCGCGCAAGTGACGGAACGAGGTCACCATATTTGTTTGAAAATCGTTCCATTTTAAAAAGAACTGTTGATCCGACGACATCATGTAGAAGCTTTTTTGTTATGGCTAGAAGAGCAAAGCCAAAGAGAGATTTTTGTTTCAAAATTTAGACGCAGGGCCAAAACGGTTTCCAGCACAATACAAAAGCTTAGCTTCGTTTACGATTTAAGTGCAGCAGTCAAGAATTTTTTTGATTTAGTTCTTTGTTATGCTTAATTTCTGTAAAAATATAAACAAAGAAAATTTTGTTAAACGTGACATCAACTGGCACAGCGAAAACGAAAAAATAAAAGATACAAACTTGGCGAAATGTTTGATTGTGCGAAAAAACCTACAGCAATAGCAACAACATCAAAAAAAAAAAAACCACAAAGTCAAGCTTTAAGAGAGCCGTGAGCCAAAACTTGCAAATTGCGAAAGAGTCGCACAACAAAGTTGCACAACGGCAACGAAAACATTCTAAACAATACTAGCAACAACGAACACGAGAAAAAAGACAACAGTAAAAAGTGATTTGCGCAGCCGCAATGTGCAACGGGCCTCTATGGAATTTGCTGTGTTGGAAAATGTCAAATGTGCAAAGCTTGCCCAACAAAGACAACAATAACAATAACAGCACACAACAAGAAAAAATAATAATCATAACAACAAGAGTCGGCAAAGGTTAAAGCAAAATATCAAAGACTCGCGTTCGCGTTTACGCTCACACTGAAAGCGCCTTTCACTTTTCAAGGCAATTTCTGCATTTTAGTCATTTGCGTTGCTCATTTGAATTTTAAGTAAAGCTGTCGCCGCACAGTGTATACATAAACATTCAGCACAAAATTATATTCAAAATGTAAAAGTACACTTATTTTGATGTGTAAAAAAAAAATAAACTCAAAATTCTTCAAAAGAGCTGGCGTATTGCATTTCTAATATAGCACGTTTCGACAAAAATTTGTAACTCTCGCTCCAGTGTGCAGACAACATGTGTTGTGTGAGTGCGACAAGCGCTGCCTTGTTGAAACTACCATATGCGCTACACTTGCGCCGACGGCTGTGTGTTTTTGTGTGGGCGGATGGTCGTGGTCCAAGGGAGAGGCACTAACAAAGCAGCGCATACAAACTTCAGCTAAGCTTTACTCTACACTTTTATATATATATATATACACACACACACATACTAATACTCTCGCTGGCACACCGACACATACTTGGCTAAGCGCTCTCAACTTTCAACTGCCGTTATGATTTCGCAATTACATTACAACAGCAACAATAACAAAGTCAACGAATGCGACTGCGACGTCGAGGAGCATTTGCTGGAAATTTCAATTGCGTTGGTGTGTGAGAGTGGGGCTTTGCGTATGTGTAACCTTTTTGAAATGCACTATCTCACTTGCACTAGTTTTGAAAGCAGTTGGGGCCGCGCAGCAGTTCACGACAACAGCAACAGCATGCAGAAGAAACTTTTGAGTAAACGTTGAAATTGTAATTGTCTAATTTTGTAGTACTCTTTGGCTGTGTGTATTGATTTTTCTCTCTCCCTTGTGCAATTGGCATGCCAATAAGTACAAAACACCCACAACTGCATGTGTTTATTTCTTCATAAAGAAAATACCAGTTTGAAAAACTGAGAAAAGACAACAACAGAGAAGTAATAAGAGCGAGTGTATTGAGCAGAGCACCAAACTGCCAACAACAATGCGAAACAAGTTCCAACGAAAGTTGCAACACTCACCAATTTGATGAGCCGCTCTCGCCAAAACGTTGTTGTTTTAGTTTTGTATTACTCAACATGGCGCTCACAACAACAACAACACTAACGAAAACAAGCCTGCAGATGGGGAGAAGGAACGAACTACTCAAAATTTACGGTAGAAGAAATGTGTGAGAGTCTTGTGCTGCCGTCGGCTGCTGCTACCTAGACAATGGCGGCGGCAGCGGGAACTCTTTCGTGGCATGCCACAAAAACAAAATTTACGGTTTTGAGTTTTCTTTGCAATTGTAATTGGTCGTATCATGTTTTTGTTCTATACGTTTGCATTTGTTTATGCAAATATTATTGTAATATGTATTTTAAAATTAGGTCGCGCTTCGTTTTACTTTGTTTCATATACATTGCACAAATACACGCGCAACAAAAACACGCACACACACACACACAGTTACACACACGCACTTTCCTAATCGCTTATTTGGCTTGCACTCTGTACTTTTACCAATGCGTATTCTGTGCTATTGCTTAATGTTTACTGCAAATGCACAATATTGAAGCGCGTTCCACGTTTCTCCAGGCTTTTTTGTTACAATTTAATACATACACGAGGCTTTTTTTTATAAAACGCACTCACCTTCTGTACACGCTCTGCTTTCGCTAATGCTTGCTGCTTTCTTTTTTCTCTTTTTTCTTTTCCGACGAGTGTTTTTGCCTTTTCAGCTGCGCTGAACAACACTAAATCAGACAGCATGTTCCTTAACAACACTACTTTTACCATAGTTTCAGATCAACGAGCTTATGTAAGCGTGTTACGGCAACAAAATGTACAAGTCAATGCGATTTATTAAAAAGTTAAATGAAAACATATATTGCCAGTGCAAACGATTACAAAATACAACAGCAAATGAAACAGAAAGCTACCGCCAAAGAGCCTGGCAAGCGGCCCGCCAGCGTTACATGAATTATGAACATGTGCACTACAGTTCATTTCTTGAAAACGACCTGGCGCCGTTGCTTGAAAATCCGGCCAACAAAAGGGCACCTGTTGTGTTTCCGCCCATGGAGTCATTGCGTAAGCTGGAGCAGGAAATGTTTTCAGTAAAAGCGCCCGTATATCCAAACAACTGGATGGATGATTACGAGTTTTATAAGGGCGCCTGTGATGAACAAGGCAATATTGATGCCAATCATGGCACAGCTGATGCGACTATCCCGCCTTCTCTGGTGCCCTGCAATGGCTGTGGTGCCCATTTACATTGTATGAGCACATCCTTGCCTGGTTACATACCCAGTGAGATCTTTAAGGTAGTTGTGTTAATTTATTCACTATTATATTTAACTAGCTTAAACATTTACAGGGACGCAGCAGGACAGAACTGCAAAGTATCACATGCCAGCGTTGCCATTTCCTAAAGCACTACAATATAGCGCTGGATGTAGAGGTGCCACACTCGGCTTATGTGGAGACTATATCACGCATACAGGATGAATATGCGCTAGCAGTTATAGTGGTAGACCTGTTGGATTTTCCCAGCTCCATTTGGCCCGGCATGCGGCAAATTTTGGGTGCCAAACGTCCTGTTATTATAGTGGGCAACAAAGTGGATTTGCTGCCGCGCGACTGTAACAGCTACCTGACGCATGTGCAGCATTGCCTCAAGCAGCAGTTCATACAACACGGCGGATTTGATGCATTAAACATCAAACATGTTAGCCTAATCTCCGCTAAAACAGGCTATGGCATAGAGGAGCTCATCACGCAGCTGCATAAGATTTGGCAGTACAAGGGGGATGTCTATCTGTTGGGCTGCACTAATGTAGGCAAAAGTTCCCTTTTTAATATCTTGCTCAATTCGGATTACTGTCGACCAGAGGCGACCGAACTGGTGCGTAAGGCCACTACTTGTGCCTGGCCAGGCACTACGCTGCAGTTGCTTAAGTTTCCCATATTACGCCCATCGGATGTGCGTGTGTATCAGCGCTACAAACGCCTGTTCTCGGAGCGGTCACAGCGCGCTTCCCTAGACCAACTACGTCGTGATCAGGCCAAGGGGGCAGGTACAATTACGTCGGCGCAGCTTATAGGCAATGTGGGACGCACTTTCGATCGACGCATGGAAGTCAACGATGCTTTTGCCATCTCCTCAGGCACACAGCCCATTACAACGTTAAACGAACGCAAGGCGGAGTACAAGGAGGCACGCTGGGTCTACGACACACCGGGAGTAATGCAGCCGGATCAACTAACGCCTCTTCTAAACACAGCGGAGCTTTTACGCATACAGCCTCCAAGAATGATTAAGCCACGTGCGTTGCGTCTGGCACCGGATATGTCCTTGCTTTTGGGTGGTCTGGCACGTGTGGATTTGCTGCAGTGCAACACCGAATGGGTAAAATTGTTTATTTTTGCAGCTGAAGCGCTCCCACTGCTTGTCACAGACACTAAGCAGGCGGCAGACATCTACAAACGATATCTGGGCACTGCGCTGCTGGGTGTGCCCATAGCCGATTCTGAGACACAGCGCTTGGAGCGCTGGCCGGGATTACAGTGCAAGCAACAGGATATTGTGGTGCAGAGCGGAGCCCAGCCTGATAAACGTGCTGAAAAACGACTCAACTGTGATATAACACTTAGCTCCGTGGGCTGGCTAGGCTTGTTGCTACCAGAGAATTCAGAATGCAGCTTGCGTGTGTGGACGCCAGGAGCAATGGGCATACATGTGCGTGAGCCGGCCTTAATACCGCTGGCGGATCGTCTAGTGGGTAAGCACATACGCTATTCGGTGGCCTACAATACAGCTAAACCTTTTGTTTTTAGAAAATAAATAAAAATAATAATACAAAAAGTTTAAAAAGGCTAACGTATTTAATATGGTGGAGCAAATTTGTTGTGGAGCAGCGAACTAGTTCGCGACAGCATGCGCAGGTGTTGTTCCTTTGAACCTATGCTGTTTTGGAGCTGGTCACACTTCAAACTGCACAACTCTGTAAAGTATCCACTTTTTCACGGCAACAAAGAATTTCTATGGCATTAAAACTAGCAAATTTATGCCAATTATAGCCATTAAAATGCCATTGAAATAGCGCGATAAGTGCATTAGGAAACGTGAGTGCGATTTGTAACTAGCCAAACAAAGTGCGTCGCCGTCGCGAGTCTGAGTATCGACATTATTTGTATGCTGTAAAAAAGCCGAGAATTATGGAGCAAATCTCCAGCACGACTAGCCTGGCTGAGCCGCAGCAGCAGGTAGACAATAATGATGATAACAATGATTGCTTAAGCGTGGGCGTAACACATGAATTCCAAACTATAAAGCCGGGCGCTGGCCAAAAGTTGCAACAGCAGCAGCAACAACAACAGCCACAGTTAAATAATGGACGTGTTGAAATGCCGCACAGCGAGCTAGTGAAGATGCTATATTATTTAGAGGGGGAGCTGCAGGCAAGAGATGTTTGTATTGCGGCTTTGCGCAATGAGCGCGTCAAGCAGCTGATAACGCAGCTGCGAACCAAACGTGTACCGCCGAACGATCCGTATGCTTCGCTATTTCGTGATAAGATTGCTTTAAATGGCAATCTCATATCACGCGAGTCCTCCACACAGGCGGCTCAGGCTGAAATGGAAGTGCGTCAAATAATTGAACAGCAAATGGAGCAACAATATCAAATGGTTAGCAAACAGCGTGGCACACATGTGCGCATGGTGAACATACTCGCCGAGTCGCGTATGCGCATGCAGCAGCTGGAGGAGGAGCGGCGTAAGCATGAGAGTCATACGGCCCAAGATGGTATTAGCTACAATTTGGAATTGGAACGTAATAAGCTGCGCCAGCAGCTGGAAGCGGAGCATGCACAGGTGGCCACAATGGAAAAGGATCTCAAAAAGCTGCAGGAGACGCTCGATTATGAGCGTAATAGACAAAAGCAAATTGTTTTATTGCTCATAGCAGAGCGCAAAAAGATATTAATGAAGTATATAGAAGAGGGTAAGCAATTATGCTTTCTTAATAATTTATACGATATAAGGTTTTTGTTTTTGTATGTTTTGATAGGCAAACGCTCTGAGGACTTGGCTCAAATCTTAGCTGAGGAAAAGCAGCGCTCCGATACCATAGCCGAGGGCCTGGAGGAGGAAAGCAAAAAGTCGCTGCGCATGGAAGAGGAGCTGGAGAAGCAAACACAATCCATGGACATTGAGCGCAAAACATTTCAAGCCAAGCTAGCCAAAGAGGAGCTACGGTTAGTTGCCTTGTGTTAAATATTTGTATGCTTAATTATATATTCATGATCTCTGTACAGCGTTAAGGAGCTAGAGCAGGAGCTAAGTAATCTACGCTGCGAAAACGAGACATTGAGAAAACAACAACAATTGGGTGGCAGTGCTGCAGCCTTAGCCGCTGCAAGCGCCAAGACGCGTCAGTTTAGCGGTAAGCGTCTAAGAAATTAACCATTTCAAATTGGCTGTTGTAATTTATGATTTTAATTCTTAATTTCTATTTCCATTGATTTACGATATATAATTATAATATCTACTATATATATACCCCTGAAGCTGAAATATTTTGTTAAAGCCATTGCAAGGTGATTTGTTATTTTGTTTCCCTTTTTGTTGTTTTTCTTGCACTCTGGCAAAATGTGCACTCACGCACTCATTATAATATACACACCCACACATGTATAGTATCCAAATCCATATAGTTATAGCTGAACAAACACTTAGATAAAGCTACGTGAACTATTTAGTGTTTGCTAGTGTTTCATAATTTAATTCGATAAAATCTTTAAGCACCAGCAGCAAATAGCTTACACAGTGTCCTTCATTTATATCAAAGATTATAGAAATTTATTAAAAATGTTTCTATAATTTAATTTTTAAAACGCAGTTTATTCTTAATCCAAAGCAAATCAAAACATTTCTTGAAGGAACGCGCTTAAATTGAATTTAATTCAATGGCATTAAAATAATTACTAGACTCTGATAGTGTTGACTTTTGTAAAATGTTTGCCACAAAACATTGATTGATTCGATGTAAACAAATTTGTTTTCAAAATGTATTAATTTTGTAACTTGTAAGAAATTAGAATTAAACAAATTGGCTTAGAAATTGAAGTGCCTAAATATATTGAAATAAAACTGCAATTGTTTATATACAAATTTTGTTTTTGCCAACAATTTGCTTTCATTTATGTAACATCAACCGTTTTGTTTAAACAAAATTTTTTTTATGCCACATCTAATGTCATAATTTGTACAATTTTTACAGAGGACGCATGTGCCACGCCTATGGTGAACATTGCCAAAATAGTGCAGCCAACCGCAACGGTTACCAGCATGCCGGTGTCGGGGCCACAAACAGGCATAGCACGCTCCATAGTGCCAGGCCAGAATATACGTACTAGCGCCGCAATTGTGGGCATTGCCACCGCTCCAACTGGCACGGCAACTGCGCCCGTCGTTGCCGCAACCTTGTCGGCCATAACTCACGCTAGCAGTAGTGTAGCCAGCTCCAGTGAAGCGGGCGCTGCAGCTGCTGCTGCTGCTACACCACCCACACCCTCGCCGGCCAAGATGCAGCCGACAGCCACCATACAACGTGCTCCAGGTGGCAAGTATGCAGCTTTAGCTGCAGCTGCTGCATTGGATCAAACTACAGCACCACCGCATCCACATCCAGTACCCATTGCAGTGCCACCGGTTACTGTGCCGCCAGCTGGTGCTCGCGGTGCACCACCACCCATACCAACCAAGCCAATTGTACCGCCCAAACGGGAGCCATCATTGTCGCGTCTAGGCTCCATAACAAGCGGCAGTGCAGCGGCCAGTGCAATTGCTGCTGCCACAGCTGCGGTTGCTGCCACTGCTACAGCCACAACAACAACAACAGCAGCAGCAGCAGTCTCATCCACAAGTGCTGTGGCAGCAGCTTCAGCGACTACGGCAAAGCATAATTAGAAAACAAACTAAATGCATACATATTCCTCCCACTCACACACACACACACACACACACACACACACACACACAAATAGAGCATAAGCGTTAATACTCATAATCCAATGTAGCAGGCATACTGGCTAGGAAAATCTGGAATTTCCATTGGATGCCAACATTTTATACATATATACACTAAACCTATATACGAACATATTCGCATTATACGTAGTTCCCGAATAACACTATGCAACAGATATTTAAATTCTTAAGCAGCTTTTGTTCTTGCTTTTTTAACAATAATTATTTTTACACAATTATTTTACATACTTTTGATTGTCCAATTTTGTATTACATTTAAGTTTATAAAAGTACAATATTGTTGCATAGCGTTGTTTTAGTCTGTTTTCCAATATCCATGTGCAAAGTTTCCCCACAACTTAAGTAAATTTGTTGTATGTGTTTTTTTTGTCGTTAATGCAACGCCACACAAATGCGCTGTGCGTTTTGTATGTAATTCCAAACTTAGTCGTTTAGTATCGAGCGTTTGTTTAAGGCCGTGCGATTCTCATTATGCTAAAAGATATGAAATACATAAAGCTATGTAGTAATTATACCTATAACCATACACATACATACACGTATATACCTATATATATATGAAGTACTACTCCATTGTGCTCTGTGCGTTGTTTGTTAGTTTTTAAATGCTAAAATTGTAAACTGTGTGCAGCTATATACACAATATATGTATTAATTTACATTTATATTTTAAGTTCGCTTTAAGTTTTAATTTGGCCTTTATAGAAATTGTAAAAGTAAACCAACTAATCCTATAGTTAGGCCACCAGCAATTTGTTTGAGTTCAAACTTGTGTTGCATTGTCAAATGCTTTAGTCAAAAACAGAGAGCAGCTAGCGTTGTTGGTACTTACGATAAATATGTAGCAGACAAAGAGGCACAAAAACCAATATATACAATAAATAAATCAATAAAAATAGCAAGCGTATTATGGTTACTATGACATTTGTATTGTGGCATGGACAAAAGTTAAGCATAAATTAAAATTACAAGCGGATGTTGCGTAATTAAATCAATCAGGATATATTTGAAGTATTCTCAATGATCATAGCGCGCGCTAGATTTCTTGCACAGGCCAGTCGCATTAGATCTAAAATCTCCTCAGTATGCTCTACACGATAGTCCTTTAATGCGGTCTCGTTCGTTTGCTGCTTGGCAAGACAATTAAATATTAAAATAAAATGTTACTCATTACAAAAGTTGCTTTAACTTACATTACTAGGCTGTTTGCGGGCTCGTTTGTTGCGCTCTATAAGAGGCACTAGCTCCATTTCCAAATGCTGCAATATGGCAACTGTTTCCTTGGAAAATATTTTGGGATCCTCTGACTCTAGCAGCGGCAAGGCATCTATTAACAGCGTCGGCCAGAAGCTGTAATGGTTTATAAAGTTTAATTTATTTCAAGTCCGCACTCAAATTAACTGATGAGCTTACTAATCTGGCGTAATCTTCGAGTCTAATAGATTAACTAACAGATCGGCGGCAGCCAGAAACTCGCGTTGGCCATAAAGCTCATAGAACTCATAGTATTTTAAAAGAAATATCAAACGTGGCGAAACAAACATGCGTGCGCCTATGCTCGTTATAACATCCTTGCAAAGCATATTGCCTGTATGTGAGTAGTTCTGAAAAGTTGAATACGAACAAATGTATTTAAATTTATTTAAAAAATTGAAAAACTCATTTATAACGCACCTTTAGTATAAAGTCCGCAATGGCTGTAACTAACAGCACATCCTTGGCGCGAATTGCCCATTCCAAGGCACTGCCATAGCGTTCATCATTGTAGGCGCGTTTCGACAGCACCTTACAAATATCTTGCTCCACTTCCACAAAACCGCGCTGTTTGGCTAATTGGATTATCTTAAATGCTTGTCTTTCAGTTTTTATGGGAATGTGTGGCAACAGCAGACTAATTGCTGCCAGACCTTCCTGTTGACAATGATCTAGGTAATCAATGCCCAGCTGCCAGAGATTATGCGAGGTCATCAAATAGCTGCCATAGTCATAGATTAAGGACTGCCGCAGCTCAGGTATTTCTCTTTAAATAAATGTAAACTTCAATACGAATATTAAATATGGTAAATTACAACTTACACGCCCTGCTGCTCGAAATATGTCGTAAGCAGTCCCGTATGATGGATTAGATCAATAATATGTGTGGAGAACCAATGGCTGTCGCTTAGCTTTTGTGTATCGTAGATAAACTGTTTAACTTCATGCTTCATTAGCTGTAGAACCATGCGACTCAATTGGCTCATTTTCCAGTCTGCAGGTTGCTGGCGTGACCAGCGATTTTGCCAATTAGTGGCCGCTATGCGCAGCTCAAATGGCTTACAACTGGGCTTGGTGTATAGCAGATAGCCGGGCAGATACTCATACCAGTCATGCGAGTCGAGCAATTCCGCATCCCAATGTTTATTGCTGCCTGCAACTAACTGCATCATAAGCTCCAGTTCGGGTTCAGTGGCAAATACATGTGCAGTTAGTTTGCGCTCTAGATCCGAATGCCAATATTCCCACTGTGTAGTAAACTTTTGCAAGGCGTAGCCCTCTTGATAAACGGGCATGCTCTTCAGCAACTGTTCAGCAGCCTGAAAGGCCGGTTGGCTAGCCTGGGGTTGCTGCGAAAGAATGGCACGTGTAACATCCAGCTGGCCAAACATAATTAGCTTCTTTAGCGTCTGCCAGTAATTGTCAAATTCGCTGGCTTCTTCGCCCATGAGCAGCAAGTCGGTCGCCTCATCTTCCGCTTGGGGATAATGAAATCGTGTCCATTCTAGTAGCTGGGGCACAACCAGCTGATAGTGCTGCTGTTGCATATAAAGTATCTCAAACAAATGCCATAAGCACTCGACAGAGTATAACGTCATTATAGCTTCGGCAAAGAGTTTTTGCTTTGCATCATTCTCTTGCACCTCGGGTAATTTCTTGGCGAGCTCAAGTTTCTCAAGACAACAACGTATAACGCTGCGATAAGAGCTTGAGATTTTTGTATACTCTGTTATTTTCTTGGTACTGCTCTTTTGACTCTGCGCGAGCGTCTGCAGTGTGGTAAATGTCACTGTTGTTTCGGCCAACAAGCTACGCAATAGGGGCTCCTCAAATAGTGACGCTTCTTTGGCCATGTGTACGAGTACAAAGTCTTCAGATCCAACTGTCTCGCTTGGCGCATCGCGGCTGTTCCATTTGACGGGCCTGTAAGCGCTTAGCGCTATTTTGGAGCTGCCTGGCACAAATACACCAGTCAAGGTGTTGCCGCAGCGTGTCGCCAACGTATCTCCGAGTTCCTAAACAAAAGTCAAGTTAATTTATAGAACGACACTAATGTGTAATACTCTTACGAATGCAGGCGGGCTCTCATTAATCATTTTATTTAAGAACTGTGCACAAATATAAACGAAAACAATTAGCGCGTTTTTCCGGCAATGCACAGGGCTGCAAAGTAGTTATTGACTTGCAGTTTATGCAGCCCTTAGGTAGATGATACTTGTTAATTAAATTCAAGGCACCGTTATTTAAAAGATGATACTCTCAAACATACAAGTTTGTTGGCAACTCTACCGCTCGTAACAAGTTCTTTGAAACGCCAACGACTTATGCGCATTTTCCGGTAATCCGAATACTAAAATGGATCTTGAGGACATTACCGAAGTGCTGTTGCTATTTGAGCGCAATTTGAGTAAACTTCAAAACAACATTAGTGGTTACAAACGTAAAGTAGACGCTATGCGTCAAACACTCGAGCAAAATTGGCCGCATGTAGGACGCTCAGATAGAAGAATTTTGACACTTTACGACAGCCTGCTGGGCAGCGTCAGTGAAGTTAACGAGTATGTAATGAAATTAAACTTACACATTAAGTTAAACCAATCGACCATCGATTTTGAGCACACAGCTGAACATGAAAATCAGGATTTATGCAGTGTTCAAACAAAGCGCTCCGAAGATGATATTAATAATAATGTGAGCTACGCAGATAGCTTTCACTCCTCTCCGAGGAGTACGAGATCAGAAGCAGAGCAATGTAAAAATGAAGCTGTGCCGTTAGTTTCGGCCAAATCAAGCCAAACTGAGTTAAACCAAGAGCTGTCGACAACGCAGCGAATAGCCACAACAGCTGAGTCCCTGTATGTGCAACCACAAACAGTATTGGAGACATCTATGCCGCAAGAGAAAGTGCATGTCATATCCGAGAGGAGCATGCCAAAGCGTCTAACGCGTTTGGTGCCACCTAGTGGTGGTCAACAACTGTCAAGCAATGATATATATGAAAAGTTAGTGAAAAACACATCATGTTTTGTTAAAGACACTTTTGTTGAGGCTACAGTGGTGTTTCTCAATAAATCAGAAGATTGCATTTATGTAGCCAAGTGGGGTAAAGAAAACATACAGCTGAACAAGTTGCTGGCCATGCAGCTGCATCTAAAAGAGCTGCAGCAGTTTCCCAACTTTGGTGATATTTTTGCCGTCTATGATGCACAAGAGCAGATTATACCACGAGTCGTAATCAATTCCTACTCAAAAGGCGGCGGATATGATGCCTATTTAATTGACTATGGCGAGCATATACACTTGAATGGCATGGAGGTTATTTATGAGCTAACTGACGAATTGAAGAAACTGCCAGCGCAGGCTATTAGATGCTTTGTAGGTAACTACAACTTAAATCATTTGAGTCAATACGCTTATCAGAAGGTATGGCTGCGTGTGATTGAAAATACAGCCAACGACTTGGTGGTGGAGCTTCTAAAGGAACCACCGCTACTGCCAGCAGCGGAAACGTCAGCAGACAAAATGCCAACAGAGACATGCCAATTGCAGCAGGCAGCAGAAGCTGAGCACGTTCAAAAATTAACCCCGGAGCAAGCTGCATTGCTGGACAACATTGAACCCTGCACTAGCGATGCTGTCAAGGCCGTACTTGGATTTAGGCCTAAGGATGATGAACGCATTTGTCGTCAATATGATCCTAAGATCAATGGTTGTTTCAAGGGTTAGTAAATAAATCAAAAGCTTAACTATTATAGATTACAAAGTTTATTATAAGAAATCATATTTACTTTGGTTACGTATTATAATTTGTTATTAAAAACTTTAAGCACTAAATATACGTATGGATGAATTGTCACTGATCTATGTATGTTTATTTATTTGAACAGGTGCTAGGTGCAAGCTGCTTCATGTGCCCCTTGCTGACCATGACGCTACTAAAGACATAGAGCCTGTCAATGCATTGCCGGATACCATTTATGAAGCGCCAATTGCCAGTGAAGTGGGCAGCACAGTTCGCCTGCTGGTTACACACATTCATACTCCAACGCATTTGTATGCACAGCTTGTGGATGAGAATATAAAGACACCGCTTGTGTGGAGCAGCAAAGATGTGCCCGAGCCGGAGCGTAAATTTAAACGGCCGCCTATAGAGCTGGAAATTGTTTTGGCACTGTACAACGATGGCTGCTACTATCGCGCGCAGGTTATGGAAAAGTTCAAGGATAAGTTTAAGACTGTTTATAAAATTTTTTATATTGACTATGGCAATACCGAGTATGTGTCTATAGAATCGCTAGCGCCGTGCACTGATGCCATCAGTCTGAAGCCGCAGCGTGCTCTGAGCTGTTTCATTTCTGGTATTAAATATATTACTTCCTCAAATCCATTTATGAACGCCAACTGCGTGGAGTTTCTTAAGTCAAAGCTGCTCAATGTTGAGGTAGATGTGTTGCTGTGTAGTCACACGGCCGATGGTTATATCATAGAACTTCGAAAGCGTTTTTCCCAAGTGCCTCAGCAGTTGATTGAGCATGGCTTTGTCGAGGCCATTACTGAACCGGATGAGGACAACCGAAGCAACATTACGTGCTAAATATATTTATATATATTTAAATTAGTAGCATTTGCTTTAGTTAGTTATTTGTTTTGACATTTTTTATGAAGCAAAATTAGATGTATTTCAAAATGCAGTTAACAGATGAGGAGCGCATGGACAGGCACCGCCAGAGACAGCAAGGATATACAAAGCTTATGATAATACGCATTTTGA
Organism: Drosophila busckii; assembly: GCF_011750605.1. Lineage (NCBI taxonomy): Eukaryota > Metazoa > Arthropoda > Insecta > Diptera > Drosophilidae > Drosophila > Drosophila busckii. The sequence continues at coordinate 15,739,022 of NC_046605.1, read as the reverse complement.
CTGTTGTCTTCTCATTAATAACATTAGTTATTATACTTGTCGTTGTACTCATATGCAAAAGCAAATGAAATCAGAATGCAATGTTGACGAATTTATTTTCTTATTGCCTATTAAGCTGCTTGTCAAGCACTGAATGATGTCCTCAATATAAAGGATCAAATTTTACTTACAAAATAAAAAAAAAAAATGTATGGCTTATTATCAAGTATAATATAAGAAAACCTATTAAAACTAAGATATTAGAACTTTAACATCAACTTGAATTACTGTATTTGTTTTTGTTTATATGCATTACTTATAATAAGAATTTAGCATTAAAATATTAGATCTAGCTCTGTAATCAAACAACTTTTTTGTTAGCAAAGTATCATTTTCTTAAAAACTTATTCAAATAAATAAAATAATATTTTGTAGATATTGTGCAACATGTTGCAGGCTAATGATGAAATTGTGTGCGAAAAGAAGAATTGCTGTAATTACCCATTATCGGATTTATTATGGGTCTTTGCATTGATATTTCGGCTAGTCATCGTTGTGATTGTCTTTTATATATTTCTCTATATAATAATGAGGATGGATGAATAAGAATAAAAGGAATACTACTCCAATGTATTATAAGGATTATGTTTCGTCTAGATATAAAACTTATTGTTAAAAGGAAACAAGCAACAATAAAAACAAGCATAAAAACAAAATTGTATTGCATTTTTTGATTTTACAACATTTCAGGGTTCAAGTTCTTAATTGAAGAAAATTCTGGAACTTGGCTACGCCCATGATAGATGTCCTAAGTATTGCTTAAAAGTGGTATTTGCTAGAAAGCTTATAGAATTTTTAAAGTATTTTGCATATTCTGCTTCGCACAGATCATGGAAGTCAGAATGAATAAAAAAGTTGCTGTCATTTAAAAGATTTTTTGTGGATCCTTTTAATACTCTTTGGGCTCATAATCACACTGGCTGTACTTGTCATAGTTGTCTATTTATTTATCAAAATGACGACTGGAATTTATAGCTAATAATATATGTAAATAATCTTTGGCTGAGTTGAGTTGTGTTTTTGATTTATGTTGAGGGCAGCCGAATTAGCAGTCATCAAAAGATAGCGCAAAAGAAAAGCAATAAAAAATTAAATAAATTATACAAAACTAAAACCATCAAAATAATGCGCATAATAATTGCCCATAATGTTGGCAACAACAACAACAACAATACATACAAAATAAAAGCCAAAGGCTCTGAACTTTGTTTAGACTTCATCTACCATGTCATCATATACGTTGTAGTCTATAAGGTTGAAGTTCAGTTAGGTTGTCGCGAGTGCTAATAGATTATGCCGCAACGATTAGAAAGGCAATAAATAACACCTGCTGGGAATCACATGCGTGCAGAGAAGCTCGGGTCACCCATATGAGGACGGCAAATGACGACAGGTTTGCTTGTGTGCCTGGTGTTGACAATTTAAATGTTTGAGCAGCGCATGGCAGACAGTTAAAGGGCTAATGGGCAACAGGGATGTGAATAACAACAACTGCATATGTAGTATGAAAAATAGTTAAGCTAAAGCAGTAGCAGAGTTTTTCATTTTAATTAACAAACAAAATGTATTTTAAACATATTTTATAGTTCAAACACGTTGTTTATACGTAGTTCTTACCAGCCTAATTAAACTCTAAACACAGGGTTAAGTGTTAAAAGTATGAGGTCTAGCTGCCATATATATGACATATGTGTGTGTTCCAACTAAGTAGCACACATAATGATGATGAGCCACCCTGCCATTGCCCACACCCACACCCGCCCAATCAAATACACATGCTGCTTACATTTCGGATCTTTCCCTTTAACATAAATTTTTCTTTGGAATTGTGCTGAACTGAACGCAGTGTAACTTTATAAAATTTAACAATTGTTTTCACGCTTAGCGCACTTTGGCACGGCTGAGCTGATGCTGCCCTCGTGATACTCGGCGCTGACCTTTTGCAGATCGGCAATGCGCTGCCAGGTGGCGCAAAAGTGTCGCACATTGCGTGCATTTGCTAATTTGGCAATCGGTCCCAATGTGCGATAGCCGTTATTTATGTAGCGTATAAAGCCCTTGGCGGACAAGTCCATGACTGCTGTCTTAACCTGTGCCTCCAAATCGCCACAGGCAAAGGATCTGCAAGACAAAATTGAATTTGAATAGAGTTGGAATTTATATTGCAACTTACTCTTTTTCCAGCATTTCAACAATTTGCTGCTCCTTGATGCCGCTTACATACTTCGGATGATCCTGAAATATGCGCACCATATCCATTATATACAATGGCAAGTGTATATGATAAACATTGGAGTGCATTGTCAGCGTAGTCGGTTCGCACTCGCTTATCGGATATTCCTCACACATTTTGGCTAAGATTTAAAATATAACACACTACTTTTTAAAATTAAATTTATCTATGTTCGCTCTACTGACGAATTGTCAGATTGTCAGACAACTAAAGCTTGTCTACTGCCTTTGAGACCTTTTTGAGCCAACCCTTGTGCCTAATGTTGGCCAATTAGAGGTGTCATTAACAGTTTGTCCAGCGATGTTTGCGCCCCAAATTATCAGCCGAAGCTAGACAAATATTGTAACAATTACATGTTCAGGCTTTTCTTTTTATTATTACCTGGTAATTTGCCTAATATATAAATAGAGCCTTACACCCAATGCATTAGGCAGTCGGTCAAGCGGTTCGTCTCTCTGGGGGTACATTATAAGTTGATAGATAAGTAGTGTCCTAATGTGCTTTGGTGACAACAAAGACACGCCAAGATAATGACGTAAATATTTCTTTTTTATTGGCAGCCTAAGCTTAGTATATAGAAAACTGAGTGGATGATATATATAGCTATAGATTATATAGCTTATTGAATAATTGGAAGAATAATAGAAATAAAATTAATTTTTTTGTATCAGTTCAAACTTAAGCCGTTAAAGCAAAGGTTTTTTTTTTTTTATTTTACGGTGAAGATGACAGCAATAGAAACGCACCTATCGTAATATATGATGGCAAAGCAGTGCAGCGAATACTTTCTTCTGCGTAGATCGCCACGAATCACATTCAACTTTCTGTGGCCCAGTAACTAAATAATTTGGTCAAAAGCCCAAGCATTAGACGGCTTAAAAAGAAGCCACAAATTTCTTAATCATAAAACATTTTGTTGGCTATTATAAAAGATTTTGTTGAGCTAATCATTGGTCTAACGTTGGAGTCTTAATAATTATTTTACTGTGCGTTAAGTACAATTTCTTAAAATTTGTTAACTTTTAAATACACATAATTCTCAAATATGTATACAAAAATCAAAGATTTCAATAAAAAAAACATAAACTATATGTGCATATGTATCTTACAAATTCATTCATATAATTGATGTATATATATATATGTATATGGTATGCCCATGACAATCATGACACGCCTGCACGCAAACAGTTCATGTTCAAATTTCCGTGCTCTCCAACACCATAAAGAAAGGAAAACAGTCAAAGGGTTAAATATGGTAAAACTTTTGCCAACAGATAATAAATTAGCGCATACATTATGAAATATTGTTAGGATGCCACCGACTCTACACTGTCGCTGACTTCCGGTTAGGCAGGGCCGTAAACGCCCAACTGGCAATTTGATATAACAAAACAGGTGACATTTTCTCAAACTTAAACGGGTTGTGCACCACACACACACACACACATATGCATGACAAGCAGTTGAATATTCTATATTTTTAGCTGAGTTAGGATATGCGATTTACTTAGTGCTCTTTTATGGTTTGTCATGCTTACGAGACATTCTGTCTGATGACTTTATAACGTAGATTAGACTAAATTGAGACCTAAGTTAGCACAACTCAATGTCTTGTTAGTCAGTTATTCAAAGCTATAGCTTGACACTGACATGACTTGGCAGTTTATGATATAGGGGAATATATAAATGAAATGGCAAAGCAGAACACATGATAATGCAAACATAATTCAGTTGTGTTTAGATTTATATTCAATCTGATAATCTTTGAAAAAATATAAAAAATTATTGCCTGAGCGATTCCATTTTAAAATACATTTCTTCTGCCAGACGATATGAGAATTTTAATATTTAATTACTTTAGCAGTGTTTATATTTAATTTCCTAAACAATATTAATACTTAATTTCGTATACAGTTATTTACTAAGCTCAAGAACTGTTGTAATTTTAATTCGCTGTATTAAAAATTCCACTTGTAATGCTTATAACATTTATTATTACCAATCAACAGTTTAAATCTAGAAAATACCGCTCGATAAAATGCCGACAGTGTCCAGTCGTCCACGTGCCACCCTCAAGGCAAGTCCATGCGAACGTTCCCATTGGCCGTTAGGTTATTATAACAGCCCCCAACTGCTGCATAATAGTTGGCCAACTCATATATAATGTTGTCTGGGTTACTCCCAGGAAATGTATAGCGACTTTTGTTAGCTGGTCAATGGCATTGTGCTGGCGCCAAAGTGGGTGGTAGCAAATCAAGCTAACCAGTTATATGAAGCCCTTATAACCACTGCTGCAAAATAAATGTCATTCAACATGGAAAAGTGTCATGTATTTGACGAATAATTACCGTCAACATTGCGTGATTGGCTGAATGTAGAAAGCGGTGGGCGGCCTGTGCTAGCGCTGGCAGGACTCGGACTAAAACTAACATAAAAACTGTCTGTGGGCATGAATAGGGGGTAGCGTATACTTATGAAGCAGCCAGATAGGCAGTCAGTCAGTCTGTCTGTCAGGATGGCTGAAGCTCAGACCTAGCGCGACATTCGAGGCGTACGGTCGTTTGCATAAAGTATACGCCATGTACTCGCCGGTCAAGTCGCCCATTGTGGACGTTACGGAAACATTATCGCTGCAAAGTGAACTCGATATGGATATGGAGCCTGTTGTTTGCAGTGCAAACTATATGGCGTCCACACACAATCTGCGCTTGCCGCTGCCTGGCCTAACTTTTCCCAGTCTGCTGGCCAGTAAGCACAATGGCAATATGGCAGCCAGCACTTTGCCCGCCTTCGAGTATATTGCACCACCGAATCACGCGCTACAGAGCTTGGAATTTCCGCTCATGGAGCTTAATCGTGTCGGCATGTTTCCGGGCTTCTTGCATCGACGCGCACGTGGCGAGAAGCGTCCCATACCGGATGCCCAAAAGGATGACAAGTATTATGAGCGACGCAAGCGCAACAATGAGGCGGCCAAGAAATCTCGTGATGCGCGCAAGATACGCGAGGATCGCATTGCCTTTCGGGCAGCCCTGCTCGAGCAGGAGAACTCTCTACTGCGTGCTCAGGTCCTGGCGTTACGTGATGAATTGCAAACTGTGCGCCAATTGCTCGGCGCCACAGCCGGCGGCCTTTTGGGCGTGGGTGTGGGCGTGGCCAGGCAAGCGTAGTCCCTAATAATTTTCAAATCGCGCTGTGTATATAGAATTTGTGAACTTTCTTACTGTGTTTTACCCTAGAACTTTTTATGTTAATAAAATTATTATTCGATTTTATAAGTGAACATTTTGCGAGTTTCGAATTGTTGTTTCTTTAATCAGTAAGTACTAACTGTTTGTTTATTTTTGTCATTTTGTAAGTGAATTCCGGCGACGTCGATTGCTGTAACACATCTCAAATTTGAGTTGTTTAATTTGCTTAAAATTCTGCCGTCTTCATTTCTTATCAGTTTCAAACTTTGACAGGCTATAATTGGCTTAATTAGCTCATGAGATTCTAAATATAAATATGCTGTTGTGCTTTATCAATGGAATAATGCATCTGAATAAAACTGCATTCTAATTTGGAAAAATTAAAATTAAAAAAAAATGTGTGATGTTACCCCTGGCATAAAAAGCCAAAAGTCTAAAAAATAAATAAACTTGTAAACCAATTTTTATACTCTATTGATTGCAGTACCGGCCTATTTTTGTTGTTATTCCAAATTTAAAAGCTCTAGCTCAGCAAAAAATAATAAGATTAAATTAATTAATTGAAATTAGTTTAATCCATCAGATTTACTCAATTCAAATCTGACTGATGTGATGAAGCAATTGAAGCATACAAATGGATTACTGAGTAAAGAAAGTTTATTCTTGGTTTTGGTTTTTGATGTAAAATTGTTCTTGATGTACGTTGAGATAAATCAGAGATTTAACAAATTTACCAGACACGTATTTTTCACGTCCAAAAACACTTTTTCAAGAGCTAGTCTTAATGCTGTGGCAATATTTTTTTTAAAACTTCGAATCCTCTTTAAGAAATTCAGACTGTCAACTCTGATTTTTGCTACAGGATCTAAATTAATAATTCAATTAATAAAGCATATATAGAAATGTCAAAAAGTATAAAAACATATAGCTTATTTTGTATTTATACTCTTATAGTATAAAGTTGTTGATTTATACGCTAATAGCAAAAAGTTGCTGCTAAACAAAAACATGAGTAGAACTTGCATTGCTATCAATTATTTTATTTTTTATTTATTTTATTCTGGCAACTGAGTATAGAAAAACTTGAAACTTATGTACCATATAAATAAATATGTTCATCGAAAACATTATTAATAAATAAACGGAATAAATAAATTAGTAATTAAGTGCATGCAACTGCACTAAGCCAGCGGCATTGAGTAGCAGCAATTGTTGCTCGTTTCGCGAGCCGCATGCGGTGGCGATATCCGTAACATTGGAGCTCAACTGCAGCGGTGTCTCGAGCAGCTCACGGTCCAGCTGAAAGTCATAGATGCGCACAGTGCCGTTGGACAGTGCAAAGAGTTTGGCACCATCGCTGGACTGGACAAGTGCCTGCACCAGATGCTGACGTAGAACGCTGCCGCTGAGCAACAGTTGCTGGTCAAAGAGACGCAATTCGTAGGCGCAACGAGCTTGGGTTTGAGGACGTTGCTCGTAGCTGTTGGTGGTGCTGTCCAAGGGCTGTTGCTCAAAGGAGCGCCGTTCGTTCAGTATGATATTTTGTATGGCACAGGATTTGCCTGTTTCCGGCTCCGGACCAATGTTGGCCAGCGGCATTGCCGTTGTGGGGCGTGGCGGCAAACGCTGTCGCTGCCGCTGATTACAGTTAAGTATCATGACCGAGCCATTGGACAGACCTACAGCTATATAGCTGTCATTGGCCAGCACACAAAGCGCTGTGGGAAATAAAAAGCGACTCTCATGCAAGCCAATTCTGGTGAAGCGCTCCGGTTTCAAGCTGCGCGTACAGCAGAGCACAAAGTTGCGATTGGTGCACACATAGATTACATTAGAGCCCGTATCAATGCTGCTAAAGCGCAAGCCCTGCAATCCCTGATCCTGCAGCGCCGTGGCCAGCGTTTGTGTTTCGTTTAGTTCGCGCAAGATCTCATCGTTGTAGACATTGCCCTGAAACAAAGATCTGGTCTTATCATAGGCACTCTGCTTGCTCTTGAGCAAACGACGCTCCAGATAATCGCGCAGATCACAGCTGGCGCTTTGCAGCAGCTGCACTCTGGCCCAGGGCGAACTATGTTCTGTGTTGACACAGCCATGACCGCTCTCCACAAGCGTCCAAATGGTTAAAAGTCCGGAATCATTAAGTGCTGCGTACTAAATGCAAAATGTTAAAAAACGACCAATAAATTGTATGTAGCACTTACCTGTATATTTTTGTGATTTGTTGCATAGTTGCTGCTCCAACCCAAGCCCACGCTGGCTGTCTTGGGCGCTGAGCGAAAGCTGCGCACATCCAGCACAGCACCCAGATCTAAAGCTGTCAGCTGCTGTTGCTGCTGCTGCGTGTCCAGACAAGGCACCACAGACTGCGTGGCAGCAAAATGCGTCAGATGTCCATCCAGCTTGGAGCAGTAGCTGTAAGTCTCGCGCAGATCCCACATGGCTATGCTGCCATCGCGCAGCCCAGCAACAATAATATCAGTTGCCTCGCTGCTAAAGGCAACACGGCAGACTTCTGACCAGCTGGAGAGCAAACGCAAAGGTTTGCTAGCATCCGTCAAAGACCAGACCATCAACAAATTGGCGAAATCATCGCGATAGACATTGCTTTCAGCCGGACACTCATGCACAGTGACCAGCAGTTGCTGCTGTGCGGCGCTGCCAAAGATGCGACGCACGGGCAAAGCATTGAGGAAACCCGTCTGCAGCGTTTGTGGTGCTGAAGGTGCAGCTTGCAGCTTGCCCAGCAGCAGGCAAGACTTTTGCAGAAATACATTTAGACGCTCCATATCCAAGGGCTTGGCTAAGCGCTTCTGTTGCTGTTGCAGCGTGCGCTGTTGCTGCGATAGACGCAGTTGCTCTAGTTGTGATAAGCTGCGCTCAAAGGCATCGTTCGACTTCTGCTGTGCTGAGTCCAACTGCTGGCTGGCGTCGCCGCTGCAGCTCATCAGCAATTGTCCAGCGTAATTGGGTGGATGCTGTGTCCAGCTGGTGCGTGTGTGCAGCTCCAGCGTCTGGCATTCCGCATTCATTTGCTGTGCTTGCGTTTGTGTAGCCAATTGTCGTGTGTTTAGCTTTCCATAGCTTTGCATATAGCCCTCATAGCTTAGCGGCTGCGTTTCAAACAGTTGATAGTTGAGTTGATCAAAGCGCAGCTTACGCAGCAGCTCCACACCACGCGGTGTTATAACAGGACGCGAAACAAAATCCACATAGCCACCAAAGTGCACATCGGCTGTGGACTGATTGACCGCTGGGGAAACTGCAGCGCCATAGCTGCTAATGCCTGAATCGAGCTGCTCTGAGTTGGCCATGATATTGGTATCGAAGCTATCGTATGGCTGTGTGGCAACATTACGCTGCAGTCGTCGACAGTTCATGTCATAGTGGCCAGAATCCAATTTACGCTCCTTATCACGTTGTATAACGGTTATAGGATTTTGGGTCGGCTCCGAATCTTCTGCTTCGCTTAAGTCTTGTTCACTTTCGCTTACTGCTGCTGCAGCTTCTTCTTTATCCTGCTGTTCTTCTTCTTCTTCATCATCCTGCTCTTCTTCTTCGGGCGTGCTTGCATCTGTTTCAAAATCCGATTCATAGGATTCAAAGTCATCGGAGTAGTTGCCCGCTTCACTTGTAGCTGGCGTTGCTATTTTTTGCTCTGCCTCAAAATTGACTTCAAATGCAACTGCTTGCTTCACTTGTTGCACTTCTCTCTCGCTGCGCTGCTTGGCCGACTCTCGTTTCAGCACCAGCACCTCTTCTGGTTGCAGTGTGCGTGAGAGCGCTCGTGCTCTTAGCTGTTGCTTCTGCACTTGGTCTGCCAATTCTAGCGCTGCTGCTGTTGTTGTTGTTGTTGTTGCTGCTGTTGCTTGTTTTGGTTGTGCCTTGCGCTTTTGCGGAGGCGATGACACCGTCACATTATGATAGCTGTCGAGCACTGCATTTGGCTTAGCCTTGCCGGCAGGTGGTTGTTTAGCGGCACGCAATGTGCTAGTTGCCTTGGTGGTAGGGGATGGGGTAGTTCGTTTGCTAGACACAGGCTCACGCTCCTTATTTTTGCTTGTGTGCAGTGGTTGCGGTTTTTTAATTGTTGTTGTTGTTGCAATCTTTGTGGTTTTTTTCAGCTCCTTTTCACTTTCCACACTGTCCTGTGACTTGACCCTCGACTTGCTGCTCCTTGATGTGGTTGCTGTTGCGCCCACACTTGTTGCAGGCGATTTTGTTGCTTTGCGTGGAATTTCATTTTTGATCTAAAAAATAAATGTTTGAAATGCATTTTGAATTTGAAACGTTTGGGCGCGTTTATTTGCGAAATCTTACAGCACTGAACTCTCAGCGTGATCGTTTCACTTTCTCTCGCTCTCTTTGGTTATGGCAAATTTACTTCAATTAAACTATTATGTACATATGTGGTCTATTATGATTAAGAGTGCCTGGTGGGGGTGAAATATGTGCAGCGCAATCAATAAACAGTTTCAAGTGCAGTCAAGTGCCGTTGCTCCGTGCAAGCTGTGGAATTAAATGAATGTTTGCCATACAAATCAATTGCAAGTACAATTACCCATGTTAATAAAACAACTACAACACTTACACTGGGCTTGCTTGTAGTACGCGTTGAGCTCTTGGACATTTTCTGGCAATGAAATATGTGTTAAATGTTAGTAACCAGGCCACGTCGTATGTTAAATCAATTGTAATTGTGAATTCAGTGCATTGCAAAAAAGAATAATTCGTTGTGACAAAATAGTTTTTGTTGACATAGTAACCAATAACAATAAAAACAAGTGCACAGCTGCTGTACAGTGTTGGTAGATTTAGTAATTAAAAGTTGTATACTTAGTGATATATAATTAATTAATTTGTTGAACTGCAAGTAAGTAAATGCGCATAATTTGTTAATTTGCGTTTGCATGCAACAAATCTAATATTTCAAAATACGTTTGCGCGCATATGCAAAATCATTTTACAACACTACTAAAACCAAAACAGCTGTTCGTTACGCTTTGAATTTGTATTTCTTCAGTTACTTATTATAAATTAGCAATAAATGCTGTTCGGGTGCGCACATTTAAATTAATATCACAATAAATAGAGTTTTAAGCACTTTGATTTAAACTAACGTTAAGCGTGTTAATAACAATAAGACTAAGCTAAAAAAGCTGCCGTAGCTTTGCTGAGCGCCGCTTTCAGCTCTGACGGCATAATATTTTGAAACATAACGCTGGAAAATGTGTTCCATATTGCGTTTGGCCTCATTCCGTTGAAAATCCTCTTCGCTGCGCAGGGAGTCTGTGTTGTCATGGAAGAGTACATCATTGTGCTTATCAAAAGCGCCATAAAGCGTAAACGAGCGTGTCTCGCTTTTGTATTTTTTGCCAAACAAGTGATCCATATGCTGCAGTGAATTATAAATTTCGCTCTGTCGCGCCGTCGTCGAGCTGTGCGTCATTACATGGCCACGGGTGGTCCAGTGCAGATAGCAGTACTCAAATTTGGAGCGGCGCTCAATGCCGCCGTAGGGACAAATCAGACGGTAAGACAGATGTGTATCGGGTTTCAGCCAATCTCCAGTCATATTGCCACTGACATATTTCTTGTAGACGCTCGAGCTGAGAAAGGCAACATCTGCACCCTCAGCCAGGCAGCGAAGCGCGCCCTCTTCACCTTTATAATGCAACGGACACTCGCGTCCTTTATGCGGATGCCACAGACAGGAGTCGCGATTAAAGTAGGAGTGCAGCGTTTCCACATGCCCAGTCACATTAAGTATGGTCTCCTGCACGGCCATATGAGCAGCGCCCTCGAAGCTGGGCAAGCAGGCACGCGCGCCTCTTAGATCTTTAAAGGTTTTGTACTCTGAGTTCTTGTGCACCAAGGCGATGGTCACATAGCGCTCATGCATGCCTTCCGCAAATTCAAACAGTAGTGGCTGCAAGCCGTAATCCCTTTGCGCCTGCACGCGCTGCTCCTGATTCACTATAACCACATCGGAACTCTTGAATTCGGTATCCTCCATGCACTGCTGCAGATTCATGGTGCGTATGCATTGTATGTTCGGCTCAACGCCATAGACCTGCGCTGCCTCCTGCAGCCAAGAGCACTTGTTGTGCTCAATGATGGAGCTGGTGCAGACAACAATGGAGCGCGGCGGATTGCATTCGGGAAAACTGTAGGCGGACTGATAGCCGATGGCCTGATTGAGATAATCATCGACGGGTATAACATTGTCCAGTGGCACAGTGAACGCATGATAGGTCTCCAGCAGGCTGAGCAGCGCATTCTGCCAGCTGTGCGGCTCATCGTGGCTGAGACCAGTGACCAGGCGCTGCACCTGAGCGGCATGCGAGCGATGTGCGGCGACAACGGGCCAAGGCTTGGACACCCAAATGCAGGGACGTGTAACATTAATGGGCTGCAAGTGGCCATCCGGGCAGAGATAACTGTACTTGGCGGGATCATCCTGAGCCGGCAAACCAGCAAGCTGCAAGAATTGATATTGAAACAATTGTTTATACAATGAATTTGTTAACTTACGCCAAAGTGACTGAGCGTGTCATCGAGACGCGCCCAGGAGACGCTGCCGCCGCCATTGGTAAGACAATAGAGCGTGCCACGTCGTCCCCAGTGCTTGTCGCTATCATCGCAGCTGTACGGATCATAGCACATGTGACAAAGTGAGGGATAACGATCCTTAAGTATGCGATCTTGCTTCGCATCTGGCACCCAAGGTCCAGCCTTGCAGCTGGGACCAAAATATTTTGCCGAGGCAGCAATGCGATCCTCCGTAAGCGTCAGTTCAGCTTTACACGTTTTGCTAACCATGGCGGCCTCAAAGTACTGCAAGCAATGCCCAATTAGAAAATGTAAACAAAAATCTAATTACGCTTACATTGGCTAAGACCTCCGTCCAGTGATTCTCCAAGCCATAGCCGGGATGACACAGTCTGGCGCCATGCAGATCATGCACAGTGTGTATGTTGGCATCATTGTTGACCACGGCTACGATTTCATACTCAAACGGCGACTCATGCGAACGCATCTCGCTGGCCACCAAAATCTCCACGCTGGCCCAACGTGCTGCAATCAAATCTTCGGCGCTTAAGACTCCAAAATGCGCCGTGCCCTTGTGTATGCGACGCACACAGTCCAAGCGATCCATGCCGATAACACATTCGATATTGCTATTGTCCTGCAGCTGTGGACAGAACTTGGGCGCCTTGCGGTAAATTCCACGAGATTCTACCACACAAACTCGCACTAAATTGCGAAAAAAATATAAAATTGTAAATTAATTTTATATATTTTTTAAGTGATTTGTCTGCGTGCGCGCGTTTTTAATTGAAAATTTCCCCTCTGATATTTAAGCCAAGTTAAAAGCGGGTATTCCTTTGCTTAACTGTTGTTGCGTCACTGGGAAACTTTAATCTCATTAACAATTACGCAGAATTCACAAATGGCTGTTAATAAGTTTATGCATGGCCAAGCACTCAAGGTCAGCCAGCTTACTCTCTCTTTCTCTTTCGCTGCTTTGTGCACTTCTTACTGACATTCAAATTTTTCGGGGCTAAGACAGGTTTCTGGCCAAGAGACAGCTGACAGCTGATAACGTGTAATAAATATGCAATTATTGGGTAACGCGCTTTTAGATTTATTATTGTGTCTGGGCATTAAATTTTATTAACTGACGTCTGTTGACTTCAAGTCTATTTTAAGATATGTAGATTTTTAAGCAAGTTAAGCATAAGCATTTTATGATTTGCCAGTTTGTAATATTGTAATAACTCAAATATTAGTTTGAGGCGTCTACGCTTAATGATTAGCATTTCTTGTTTGTTTTTTGTATTTAACTTGTTTCTCTTAACTATGATTAAAGGTCAGCTGCTGCGTTGGCATTAAGCTTTATATTTGGATAAATTTGAGCTTTTTATATATTGAAAAATATTATAAATGCAATTCCTGGAGCATTGACTGCACTTTCAACTTACATTTGCCATCATCGGGCGGCGCGACGGCTGCACATATTGTTAATGATAAGAAAAGCGCAAAAAATCTTTCGTAACTTAACGCCATTTGATGTTTATTTATAGCTTTATGAATTTTTTAAATCAATGTTAATTTGTACTCAAGTTTTCTTAGTTAATTAGTCGCGCTAATTGTATAGCAAGAACGCCTACTAATATACAAAACATTCATATATATATATATCAATAAATTTTGAATCAACAATTGTAATCCCGAGAGAGCTGCGACTCAACCACACGCGACAATGGAACGGCGGCGACTGTTTGCGTTTGGTTCGGAGCTGCGCTTTAGATTTCTGGCCCGTCAGCTGTGAGATGCGAGATGCGGCGATTAAAACTTGTTTCCCGCTTAGCAGCAGCTCGCCAAGCAAATATAAAAATCTAGTTAATTCGCATGTAAACAAAAAACTACGCACAGCCTGATGACTCAATCATTAATATTCAAAGCTGAAGTTTGGGCTTGAGCTGGGGAATTACCTTAACTTGGGCTCAGCTGCTCGAACAGTATTTGAATCAATTAATTTATCTACAAACTTATTATTGGACTGTTGCTTATCAGTAGTATTTGAAGCTTATCAGTTAAACTTTTATATAGACTAGCCATACAAAGGGTTGTGGTTTGCTTTTCCATATCAGTCGACGCCTACAACTTGATCTCGCAGCACGCTTGTAATTCCATATTAATTGTTAATCTTAATTATTGTTTACTACCGTACTCATGTGAAAGTGCAGTCATTGTATTCAAATGTTTAAACAATTTCTATCAGCGCTAACTGTTCAGTTCTTAAACTTTTGTTTCATCAATCTGACGTTCTATCGCAATCTAAACAAATTCTTATTAATTTCATTTATTTTTAACTTGATTTTTGGGAATTTCTTGTTTGTATTCGTGTTACCTGCTATAAATACCCTCAGTTTAGACACTCAAAGATTGTGTCTATAGGATATATTTTAGTCTGGCTGTGCCTTAAACAAATTTCTTACACAATGTTGCAGTTAATTTTTTTGGGCTTGCCTTTTGTTTAAGCAATTAAATATTATTGTTTCTTTTGGCTAATTAATAGCCAGCAATGACTGAGAGTACGATTTTAAATTTTTTTCTGTGTCAAGTTTATACTTGTATATCAGTATATAATTTCGAACCGGTTTCCATATAGATTAACTGTTTGTCGTATTGAGTTTACATCATTATTATAGATCTTGATTTTGCGCTTTCAAATAGAGCAATCCATGTCCACTTTTGAGAAGCGCTGCGAAGGGCGCTGATTGAAATCAAGTATCAATAAAAATGTCATGCAGGTGAATTTGAGAGCTGTTTGAATAAATTAACTATAAGTCTTTGCTGAGAATATTGTATTTATTCTTTCAAAGTTTGTTACACGTTTCTTTTGTTTCTACATTGTTATTAACACCTTAATGTCTGTACGACGTAAACAAATAGAAACCTAGAGATAAGTTTTGCACGTCTGCTTAGCCATAGACCTGCCCTATTGTAATTTATATAGCTGTATGCGTGTTAATTGTCTTATCGCACTCACATTTTATGCTTTTTATATAGTTTGCTTAATACTAAACTTGTCTGTAGGCTTATCAGCTAGCATAGTGATAAGAAATTATTTTTGGAGACATGCTTGACAACATGCTTGACTCTAATATGCATATTTTATTTACAGACTCTGGCGTTCGGTTGAGAAAGCTTCCAATTCACCTAAGTATGTATATACGGACGACTGGAATAGACGCATCATTAGAATAACACGCTGAGTGCATGGAGTCATTAAACTGTGATATATTGACACGACTATTTGCACGATTTAACTTTGGATTGTATATACATATAAATAAAATTAGCTTTACAACATTCACATTGGACAGAGACAATGGCGCGTCTTAATAAACGATTGCTGCCCATAAAGGCGCATTTCTTCTTCTTCATGGCGGGTAAGTCGTAACGATCTTTTGAAAATATCTAAATAAAATGAAATGAAATAACAAAACTGTTAACTTACAAGAAATATTATAATTAGATTGGTAAACATTCTATACAAAAGCAACATTCTATTATTTTTTTGATTAAACAATTTGTACAAGTCAGACTATTATATTAAATTTTAATTCTTTTGTTTATAATTTAATAAAATAAGACAAAACAAATCAGTCTATACATATACTATCTTGTTTCAGTAAATACAGCTCTGAAAAAAATGAACTTAAATTTAATAGATTCTAATTTTAAACTAATGAAAAAGGTTATTTAAATTTACGTTACAGCTCTGATTTATCTTCAATTTTATACTATTCTTTTTTAGAATTTTTACTGTATTTAAAATATTTATAATATTGAACGATATTAATTGAATACTGAAACAAAATAGTTTTTCTTGATAATAAAACTATTTTATTTTATTTTTATAGGCATGGGTCCCATATTGCCGCAACTTTCGGTGATAGGTAAACAAATTGGCATTCCGCCAGATATAATGGGCTATATATTTGCTATATTGCCGCTGCTCTATGTGTTAGCTAAGCCACTTGTGGGCTTTCTGGTGGATTATTTTATGGCAAGTCGAGTGCAATAGAATTTATTTTACAATTTCATTAAACTGCAATCATTTTCCATTACAGAACCTGCGCAAGTTTATCTTTATGTCTTTGATTGTGGTCATGACGCTGGCCTATGCTGGTTTCTATTTTGTGCCCGATGCAGCGCATGCCATCAAAGTGGATGAGAGCAGCTCGGCGTGGAACATAAGCTGGAGCCAGGAGCCACTGGAGTGCAGTTCGGAGTTGTATAGCTTGAAGAATCATTGCCAACTAATGCTTGAGGCTGAATGCAGTCAGCAGAATTATACATTTGACGTATTGCTGGTGGATGAACAAGCAGCGCTTGGGCTTAATCTAACTGCCAATGTGCAGCATGCGAATGCAACGTATTTGATGTGCTTGGAGCAGGCAGCTCCAGCTAACTATTGGAGCAGCGCTGAGGCCGTTTGTGAGCTGCGTCAGCTGCAGAGCTGCATCTTTGGCAGCGGCAAGTTCTGGCTTTTTGTTTGCCTGCTGTTCATAGGCACCATTGGCTTTAATGTAACCAACTCTATATCGGATGCTTGCTGCTTTGATATGCTGGGCGAGCAGCAGCATGGCAAGTACGGCGCCCAACGTGTCTGGGGCACCATTGGCTTTGGTGTTACCGCTCTGCTCGCCGGCATTGTGGTTGATCTTTGGACTGCAGATGCTGTCAAGAGTTTTACGCCAGCGCTAATCATCATGTGCATCTTTAGCGTGCTGGACTTGTGTAGTGTATCCAAGCTAAAGCTGCCTAAACTGGGCGGCTCCGAGTCCATTTGGCAGGATGTTTGGCAGCTGGTGCGCCAGCCACCCATTGTGACCTTTTTGTGCTTTGCCACCATTGCGGGCATCATCGACTCGTTTATCATCTACTTTATGTTCTGGCATGTGGAGCAGGTGGCTGAGCAAACGGGTTACATGGATCAGATAAAGCTTATCGAAGGACTTGTCGTGGCTGCCGAGTGTTTGGCTGGCGAGGTGCCTTTCTTCTTCTACAGCGGCAAGATTATCAAGAAATTGGGCTATGTGCACTGCATGAGCATGTGCTTCTTCTTCTATGCAGTGCGCCTGGCGCTCATTTCCTGGATACCCAATCCCTGGTATCTAGTGGGCGTGGAGCTTTTCTTTCAAGGCGTTACCTATGCGCTTTGTTATACCTGCATTGTAGCCTATGCCTCGGCAGTGGCACCACCTGGCACCTCGGCTACGGTGCAAGGTCTAATGGCTGGCATGGATGATGGCCTGGGCTTCTCCATTGGTTCGCTTATTGGTGGCATCATGTTCAAGCGTCTGGGTGGACGCGAGAGTTTTAAATACTTTGCCATTGCTGCCATCTGCACATGTGTGGCGCACATTGTGTTGCGTCCTCTGTCCAGAAAGCAGCAGTATTTACCCAAGAGTGGCTATCAAGTGCCACAGGAGCAGTTGCGCGCCCAGGCGCAGGCGCAAGCGCTAAAGCAGGAAGTGTTTTAATTTAGCTTAATTCCATGTTTGGTATTAATTTTGTATATAATATATTTTTATACAACTTTTTATATAAACTTGTTGGCCAAGTTGAATGACATTTACGTTTGTTTTTATTTCTTTTTTGGCTTGGCCGAGAAGTGTTCTCCAATTTTGGAGCGCACGCGGCCCCGACAGCTTTCAAGTGCCGCACACTCTTCAGCTGTCCATGCGTTGAATAATACCCTAAATAAAAAATTTATATGCTTATATGGGATATATATTCTAATTTGAAAGTGAAACTACACATGATCCACATTAAGTCAAGCCGTATTCACCGCTTAATGGCACATCTTTCTCATTATATAAATTAGCTCAGACGAGCTCGTAAAATTTGAAAGTCGCGTCGTAATTTTGTATTTACTTAAATTTTGGCTCATTAGTGCTTTAAATTTATGCTCAAGTGCTAGTCCACTTGAGAGCTGTTCAAATAAAAGATTTTACCTTAGCTGCCATTCAGAGAACGCGGCTATAAAAGCTCGCCTTAGCCTGGCCATCGCAACACTGTCTTGGAAGATGCCCAAAGTACTGCTGCTCTTGCTAATATTCTTAAAGCTGAGCACATTGGATGCCCGGCAGATCGGCAAATGCAGTTTGGCCAGGAAACTCTATCGTTACGGCGTACCGTATAACGAGCTTGCAGATTGGCTGTGCCTTGTCGAAGGTGAAAGCTCATTTGACACCAAGGCCGTCAATCCGTCGAATGCAGATGGCTCTGTGGACTGGGGATTGTTTCAAATCAATGATCGCTACTGGTGCAAGCCGTCGGATGGACGTCCATCCAGCGATTCGTGTCGCTTGCCATGTCGCCTGCTGTTAAGTGATGACATAAGGTATTCCATTGCCTGCGCCAAGTATATAAGAAAAGAACAAGGTTTCAGCGCCTGGGTTGCATGGAATAATCGCTGCCAAGGTGAAAAGCCAAGTGTGCGGCATTGCTTTAAGCATAGTAATAGATATATTGGTTAAAATGAACGCTGATATGCAAGTGAAAAAGAAAGTCTGTGTTTGTATGCAGTTTAATGTATTTTGGCTTGAACCAAGGATTCAAACCAAGGCGCGCAAACAGTGTTGGCTAATACGTTTGGAATAGCTGGCAGCGACTGTAGTCACTGTCACTGAAAAAGAGCTGTGAAAATATTTTTAAAAATGCATTTAATCTATTAATGCTAAATATTATTAGAAATATAATATTATTACTGTAAATTACTGTAATGTATTTGCATCATTGTTATAATGTAGTTGTCCATTGTAACTTGTAACTTTAAAATACCAACAGTGCATAACAGCTGTTTACAAATTGCTCAGCACTAAGAAATTTTTTTCAAGAAAACCAATAGTATTACAATTAATAAAATAAAATAATATGGCATCGGCTTCTAGTTCAAGTGCAAGACATTTATTTGATGAATCCAAGACACGCCTTTGTGCCCGTGTGGGCGTCAATGTTAACAATTTGGGCAGCGTTACACGGCAAATAGTCAAGTACAGCGAAACAAATGAAGTAAGTTTGTTGATACCACGGGGATTCCGTTTAAACAATCTTTTGTTTTATGGCACAGATTATGCACCAGACACTCAAGAACTTTACACAAGTCGATGTGGTGTCGGACTATAGTAAACAGAATCTACAGAAAATGTCGTTAATACTACAGCATGTGGGTTATCAGTACGATGTAATGCAAGACAGTGTGAACCATTTGGATTATCTCAAGGAACAGGTGACGGCCATGGAAAGATGATTGGAAGAGCAAAAGCCCAAGCATTAGATAACAGCAACACAACGATATTCAGCATAACTCGTATATTTTCATAAATGCCTTAAAAAAAACCTCGGCTGAGGTTAATCTTCAGTTTGGTGTAAGTGACCCTGGTGAAGCTACGATAAGCATAAGATACATAGCAGCTGCTGGCATATAAAAGCAGTTGGCAAAAGTCTGGGAAAGCAGTGCACTATAATATGCAGAACATAGCAATAATAATATTCGTCGCTTGGCTGAGCTTAACGCTGGCACAGGATAATAATGCAACGCAAACTGAAGCTGACTCAGATACGCTGGATGGTCGCATCGTGGGCGGCTGGGACACCAAAATCGCACACTTTCCGCATCAGATCTCGCTGCAGCTAAATAAAAAGCATATTTGCGGTGGCGTCATTGTCGCTCCTCATTTAATTCTAACTGCCGCGCATTGCGTATTAAAGCACACGCAACCAGAACTTTATGCCATACGTGCTGGATCTTCGTTTTGGGAAAGCGGTGGCAGCTATGTGCGCATCAAGCGGATCATACCCCACGAGCACTTCAATCTGCCCACGCATATGAATAATGACATTGCATTGCTTCTGCTGCAGCGGCCGCTTGTCTACAGTCGCGATATACAGGCGATACAGCTGGTGCACCCAACGGACTATGTTGCACCACATGCACAGCTCTTTGTCAGCGGCTGGGGCTCAACGAATGCTCAGCAGATAACCACTGCAACTCGTCTGCATTATACGGCGCTGGTGGAGCTGGATCATCCAAGTTGCACGCATAATTATGTTGGCTCTGGTGTGGTAACCGCCACGATGTTTTGTGCCGGCAGCCGTACTGGATTGGGTGATCGGGATAGCTGCTTAGGTGATTCGGGTGGCCCGCTAGTCACTAACGTCGAGGGACACTTCAAGCTGCTGGGCATTGTGTCCTGGGGTCTCGGCTGTGCCAGTGCTCAATATCCAGGCGTTTATACGCAAGTGTCTGCTTATGGCGACTGGTTGACACACCTATCTCAGAGTCTATTCTAATTTCAATTGATGCACTTTCTAATATATAATTGTTAAATTTAATTTGGTTTATAAAAAGTGCTTGAGCTGAAGCACCAAGTGGCTGTAGAATAGGATACCAAAAACGACTGTAAACAAATTTGAAAACAGGTTGATGAAGTGTCTTTTATGCTAATGCTTAAACTTTTTTATATTTAATGTAAATTTGTTGTATATAAAAATTGACTATATATAGATTCTTTCTCTAGAATGAAATTTAGGTTTTAATTAATGAAATTCAACATAGTATTTGCGATTTTAATAAACAAATGTTGCTTGGAGTTAAGAGCCTTATTTATTTATTTTATTCATAAGAAATGCTTTTATATGTATTAATTATTTATTCTTGCTTGTAATTTTATTTTATGTTTTAATACTTATGCGTCATTGAGCTTGCTAACTTACGAATGCCAAACAAGCAAATAATTTTTATTTTAATGTGCAATTAACTTGCATTCAAATGCGAATTTAAAAACGAAAAATAAACAAGTTTGGCTTCGAAAGCTCTCTGAATTCGTAAAGCTAAATTGTTAAGCAAAGACCTGTTTTTTAGGTTTGTTTTTGTTCGTAGTCTATACATAGTACGACTAAGTCTGGCAAAAAACAGCAAAAGGTTTTTTAGTTACCCAACGCAGTTGAACAAAGCAACAAGTGACCGACAACATGAAGCAGTTTCTTATTTTGGTAAGTCCACAACACATTGTAGTTGTTGTTGTTGTCGCATAAATAACAAAAACTATATCCGGTTTTCCATGACAAGGTCGTATGTGCATTGAGTGCCGCCCGCGCGGATGTCTCGCATCTACGACTGCATACCACACCCGAACCACGTGTGCCCGCCAAGCCTTATGTGTTTAGCTATCAGGCGGGCCGTGCTCCCGGTCATGTGGATAGACAGCACACCGAGGTGTCCGATGGCTCTGGCGTCATACGCGGTGCCTTTTCCTATGTGGATCCCAGGCATCAAGTGCGCACCGTTCAGTATGTGGCCGATGAGAATGGCTTTCATCCTCAGCTGAGTCACAAGCTGGAGGACAGCGCTGCCGTCAAGGCCGCCAAGGAGAGACATTTTGCAGCCTACAATCGCATTGCTCAAGAGCATGCCGCCGGCCTAGCACCTGGACAAGCAGTGAGTGAAATGCATTCACATTTTAAGCTGCATTTAGCATCTTGATTTATTGCAGGCAATTGCAGCAGCGCCGCATGCCAGCGCCGCGGTGGTTCGTGCCACACAGAAGCATTTGAATGCATTTGAGCGCATTGCAGCGGAACATGCAGCAATTGGGGCACAACAGGAGGCGCAACGCTTGGCGCTGGCTGCTCAAACTGCTCACACTGACTATGAGAACGGCCAATATCATCCTTAAATACAAACATTTTTGTAAATCGAAATTGTTTTTATTGCACAAACAATATGTCAATAAATAAATTTTTTTTTTAAATATATACATATTTTATATTTATAAGCAAGTGAAATATTTTTTATATTTATCTAATTAGAAATCAAAGTAACGAATAATAATGGCATAATGGCAATTTCTTCAAACTAGCTCAATAGATTGATAACATAAAGTAATGAAGTATACACTTTATTCTCTGAGTCATTCGTTTGTTGGCAATCGATCGCTCTGCGTTGGATGCTGCTGCACGAGAGCGAAAGCGTTGCTGAGAGAGCGCTCAGTGTGAATCTGACAATGAGGGTGACTATAGCTAAAAACTGAGCATGCCTTTAGGCTTAGCAAAAGAGCAGAAGATTAAGCTCAATTGTGAACAAAACATTAGAGGTAAAAAGTTTATATATTAGTATTTCAATAAAATGAAAGGAACTCAATAAAATTGTAATGTTTGCAGTATGTTTTATTTTCTTTAATTAAAGTTTAGTGTGAATCAAAACGGTAAATGCGTTAAAAAAATTTAATAAAACTTATTTGGAAAACACAATTTTTGTTTAAAAGTCATTTCAAATTTTGAAAACTAGTCTTATTTTTATTTGAATGTACAAACGCAATTCGGCTTACATTTTTTTATTTAAATTTTTAAGGGTATCAGCGTATCCATTTTCATTTTCTCTTTTATTTTTAATGCCAAATTTTCTGCATTAAGTTACTTTTAAGCATGCATTTTGCAATTTTAGTATTGTTTGCTTTTATGTTCTTTGCTTTCAATACAATATGCATATAGAAAAACCTTTATATTTCGTCTTAACCATATTAGCGTTTGTGGTAAGATTATAAATACTTTTATTTATGATAATTATTGTTGAGAAACTTTGCAGTTTCATGCAGCGACCGGAAAAGATTGTTACGTAGAACACGGTGTAATCCGCTCTGAGCTTGATAAGATACCGCGAGACTTGGGAATAAATTTTGTGTCAGAAAGAATTCAATGCTTCGCCAGATGCCTATTGGATCCCATCATTGACCGGCGTGGAGTAATAATGGTTGAGAAAGCTAAGCGCATGCAGGGCTGGCATTCCAAAATTGGTCTGCTTAAGAAATGCAAGGAAGAGTATAGAGACTTGCGATTTAGCCTGACCGATTGTCAATATGCTTTTCTTTTTCTACAGTGCGTAGGCGAGGATAACAACTGGACGAAATATGATTAAAGCAAGCCATCAATTGAGATATAAAAAAGATTTTCACACAACACAAGTTTACTCAGCCTCTTTCAAAATAAAATCAACCTATAAACAAATATATTGCAGCTTTATTCCATCAAAAAACGACTTGTTTGACAACATAAACTGTTACACTTACTTATTACTTCAACTATCTGAGCTGTATAACAATAATAAAACTCTTAATACATATATGAATAAAAATTTAATTTAAAAATATATTCTAATGTTTTACAAAATAATTGTAGCTAATTTTTATTCTTACTTTTTATTTAATATTGTGCTTCAAATTATATATTTTATATTATATATATATATTATATATATATATATATTGTTATAAATATAAATTATTTGTAAACACTAAAAGAAATGACAATTAAAAATAAAAAGTTATATTTTATAGTAATTGCTATTACTTTTCAGAATTGTTGGGCGATAAGAAATATTTTATATAAAATCACAAGCCACTCACACAAAAAATTTAAAGATTTAAATTTAAAGAGAATGACTGAGTTGAGTTTTACGCGATCTTAGCAGTAAATATTTGTTTTCGATGTGCGGGGGAGGGAGGAAATTCAAAAGCAATCAGCTATGGCTATATCGACTCAGCTTGTCTTACTGATCAAGAATATTATTTAACTTTATAGGGTCTTACATTTTCACAACTTCATGCTACACTTTTCTATTGCTTATAAAAATATGATAGGGTTAAAACAATTGTGAGCTTGGTTAACAATCGAAATTAATCTAACCTACCCTAATGACCTATGATCACTGATTATAACTATATATATAATTTTTTGAGCTGTGAGCACAATAAATTAAATTTCATGCTTATTTCGATGTCATTCTCATTTCAACGTTCCAACGGATTATATTTGTGCTTAATTTGCGACAATTATTACGACACGCTTCACAGCTTTATAATGCAAATCAAGGTACAGTGGGCATTGGGACTATACATTTGGCTAGTTATTGTAAGTTATGAGTTTTGATATAAAATAGAATAATTTGCAAGATCGTTTGAATTTTGTTTACAGTGCCAGCTGGGCAGTTGTGTTGACGATGAGAATTGCCAAAAGCAAAATAATATAACTATTAATGAGCTAAATGCTATTCCCAGAGATGCAATTGTTCAAGATCTACCGGAACGTTTTAAATGTTATGCCAAATGCATGTTGCAGCCAATCTTGGGCCAAGATGGTCGCATCAGCGTAGAACTCGCTGCTCAAACGCCGCCCTGGGACGTCCAGCCTCTGCGTATGAAACAATGTAAATATAAATACGAGGCCATCAACGCGCAGAATTGTGATTATGCCATTATGGTGCTTGGCTGTTTGATCTCAAAGTAATTTACCAGAACGGAAGAATTATATAATGTGCTAGCTATTTTCAAATCAATTAGTTCTTCTTAAATGTCAATGCATGTTGCATGTTATATGTTAAAATAAAATTAAAGTGTGAATTGAAAATTTTATTTCAAACACTAAACAGTTTATTTTATATTTATATATTTCACTCAGTTTATTTTCAAACTTTGCAACTCAAACAAGAGTTTAGTAACCCAACCGTGTCTTTAACTATCCATAATTATGGTATGCTTTGAATAATATATGCTCTAATATCCTGCCGTATGTTTAGTCTGATAAAGTTATATATATTAAGTTTAGCAGTCAATTAACACTAGATGACGGTGAGAACCGAAAGTTTTCGAAAGATTTGGTACAACAGGGTGTAAGCGAGGACGAACTTTACGTTATGTAAAAATGCTATTTCGCCTGCATTTTGAAACATCTGAAGGAGTTTGACTCTCCATTCGAAAGAAATAATCCTGATCTTAATCACACGCTGTACGTTAAGTGTTGGGATAAGCATCCAAACAGCCAAGATGATTGTTAGAAGGCATTTGAAATAGTGGATTGTCTTACCCCTAAATGATAGTTGAACGGAGCATCACATCCAAAACACTTTGTTTTCATATTTCGCAATAATTAAAAATATATTAAAAATCATTTATAACTGGTTTTTGTTTTGATTAAAGTACATTTTATACACTTTGATATTTTAGATAAAATGTGTAAAACTATCATAAAGTTGTGTAAATATAAGTAACACGCAGAAGGAGGCGTGGTAGACCCCATTAATATTCTTGATCAGCAAGACAATCTGAGTCAATGTAGCCATTTATTAACCCTCTAAGGCGCCTCTGAGACACGTATTACATTATTGACATTTGCGCAAAAATTAAAAACTTTTACATCAATTGAATATTTATCAGCAGTTAATTAAACAACAAATTACGCTTAGAAGATTTAAGAGCTCTCAGAAGCTTGTAACGGTAAATTTTATTATAATTTGCACAGAATAAATGTTATTTCGGCCCAAAAATTCTGAGCTACTACAAGTTGTTTGTTTCGTTTGTAAAAGTTAACATATTTAGCCAAATCGTTTCATATTTTCTTAGCTTTGAGGAAGGTTTATTTACTATTAAAATCACTTTAAATATTTGCAAATATATAATAGATGTGCGTTGTTGCAGGGTTACGGGTCTAGAGACACGCTTGGGGCTTTAAGGAATCTCTTGTTGCCTACAATTATTTTGGAACTGCTTGACTTTTTGCATACTGATTTTGGTTATAAGTGTGAATTTTGTTTATACAAATGTAATTAATAAATGAAATGGCAAAGCAGGTTCGTTTTAAGTTCTCCGACTTGTCACACTAATAACCAAAATCAGCCTACAAATTGCAAGCAGCTCTGGAATATTTTTAGGCAACAAGAGTTTCCTTGAAGCCCCAAGCGTGTTTCTACCCACGTATTCACTTTTTCTCACCTTCCAGGTAACCATATTAAAATCAATTGGTTCTTCTTAAATGTCAATTGAATTAAAAATTTTACATGGAGCAAACAGTTGTCTTTATAATTGCTTTTCAATTAGTTTATTTTCAAGCTTTGGAACTGAAAAATTAAAAGAACTCATAAGCCTGTAAAAAAAAAAGATAAGACAAGCTATTTATTTTTTCGTAGCTGCTTTCATTGCAAGCTGCTCTGCTCAACTGGCAGATGTATCATATCCTTGCAGATGTCCTGCTCTACCGCAAGATCCAATAGAGTCAAGGGAATTCATCTTGAACGACACGGAAGCATTGATTCCGTCACAGCGTGGATATCCTAGTAGTTGTCCTACTTTTGATGGACGTTTCACAATTACAGCGCAATATCCCAAGTTGCCTCCTTTCCAGATCTTTTGTGATTCTACTGTAGCTGGGCCTGGTTGGTTGGTGGTTGCGCGTCGCTTTGATGGAAGTGTGAACTTCTTTCGCAACTGGACTCTATACAAGGACGGTTTCGGGGCTCTGAGTGGCGAGTTTTTCATCGGCTTGGATAAGTTACATGCCATCACCGCCAGTCAGCAGCATGAGTTATATGTTTATCTGGAAGATTTCAACGGTCAGAGTAGATATGCGTTCTACGATAATTTTGCAATCAGCTCAGAAAAGAAATTTTATGAATTACAAAAGCTGGGAAGCTATACTGGCGATGCAGGTGATTCGCTAAAACCGCAGTTAAATATGAAATTCTCAACATTCGACAATGATCACAGTACAATAAAAGGCAGCACATGTGCAAGTGAAAGAACAGGAGCATGGTGGTATAGTGATTGTACTTACAGGTAAGTACAAGATAGACATTTTAATTAGATTATTATTTAATTGACTCTGCCTTCTTACAGCAATCTCTTCGGCTTATATCTGAACGGTCCGATTTAAAAATCGCTTTACTTAAGAGACATTACTTGGCATGCCTGGCGTGACGGTGAATATTCATATAAAACTGTGCTGATGATGGTGCGACCAACTTGCATTAAGTAAGAGTTTGATGATCCGGAGCTATTGAGATGGCTTTATGCAAGAGGTAATATACTATATACCATAGTTCTTTTGAGAATATATTTTTTGAATTAATAGTAAATTTCAACTAGTAAAAGTTAGCTGTTTGCTTAACATTTAATGCTTGTTCGAATTTTTATTGATCCTTCGATTGCAAATGCGAGTTTGCACTAGTAATAGTTAGCATATTTTTAATATTTTTTCACAGAATTTGTTTGCAAGCTAAGCATGATTTTATATTTAAATATGCCTTTAAAGTTTATGCGTTAATTTTCTGATAAGTTTTTAAAATTTATGTTCACACCCAAAAAAATCAAAACTTCAAATTTTTCCATGTTTGGAAAAATAAAAATTCGTGTGATTCGAGTAATCGGCCTCGGGCGCTTCGACAACTGGTTTCCTTTTTTATTTCTCTTTTAGTGTAGATATAATTTATTTCT
The DNA here is from genome assembly GCF_011750605.1 of Drosophila busckii. Lineage (NCBI taxonomy): Eukaryota > Metazoa > Arthropoda > Insecta > Diptera > Drosophilidae > Drosophila > Drosophila busckii. The sequence continues at coordinate 15,711,711 of NC_046605.1, read as the reverse complement.
CTTTTAGTGTAGAAATAAGCGATATGATGGGAAGAAACTCCAATAAGGACTTAAGTTATTACCTACTTATTGTTATTATTATGACCTCTTTGTGCGTCTTTCAATGCCAATGCAAAGAACACTGTGAAAAACTACAGTATTGCAAAGTTAGTATGCGGTTTATTTTAAATATAAATTAATATATTCTATGATGTGAAATTGGACATAAGGTGAAAATGATAAATGAAAATAATACGTATAAATAAATATTTCACTATGAGTAAACTCTTATCTCTCTATAGTAGGAAGCTAGTATAATTATATCTTTAATTTATTATTAACTCATTTCAATTTTTATCTTTTTCTATAGAAACAATACAATAAATTATTAATTTATTTTCGATTTCCTCCTAACATTTACTTACACTCTCTTGATTATCAGCTACGACAGTAAAATATATATAGATTAAATATTAGATTCAAGCCAAAAGTATAAAAGCTTGTGTGAATAATGAAAGCCGTTCAGTTCTAATAAGCCTTTCAAAAACAAAAGATGAGACTATCTATTTTAGCAGCTGTTGTTATTGCAAGCTGCTGTGCTCTACCGCAAGATCCAATAGAGTCAAGGGAATTTATCTTGAACGACACGGAAGCATTGATTCCGTCACAGCGTGGATATCCTAGTAGTTGTCCTACTTGGGATTGAAGTTTTACAATTACAGCGCAATATCCCAAGTTGCCTCCTTTCCAGATCTTATGTGATTCTACTGTAGTTGGGCCTGGTTGGTAATTGCGCGTCGCTTTGATGGAAGTGTGAACTTCTTTCGCAACTGGACTGTATACAAGGACGGTGATCTGAATGGTTTTCCATCGGCTTGAATAAGTTACATGCCATCAAATAAAACTATGCTGATGATGGTGCGACTTACTTGCATTGCGACTTAGATAAGAGTATAATAAATATAAAATAAACAAATAAAGTTGAACTTAATATTTGTTAATGTATTTAAATTTTTGAACATCTCAGGAATTCTCGAAATATTTCTCGATTATTTGTGAACGTTATCAGATAGCAATGATTATAATTAGTAAACATTAGTTAACTGTTATTCCTTTGCCTATCGTTTGATGAGTCCGAGCTCTTCGGTAGATTAGTTAGTGCAAAAGGTACTTAATGATGTAAGTTCTACAGTAAGGTTTACCAAATTAAATTGACATCAGGTACAAAACTAATCAAGATCTTTGCATTGGGTAGCGTATCTGGACCAATTAGCAATGTTTGTGTAATGTAAGTAATTTTTTTTATTAATTAATGTGTAATGATATTAATTTATAATATAACAACTGAAAGAAATGCATTAAATAGTTCGATACAGCCATGTCCGTCTGTCTGTCAGTATGAGTAACACAAGCTCAGAGACAACAGGTGTTTGAGTTACTAAATTTCGGTATGTGGGTATATACCGCAGATCGCTTTGAGTTTTAAAATTTTAATTTTGTCACCCCGACTTCGCAGTTGTAAAACAAAACTTGTTTGGACAACACGAAATTTCAATTTATGCCCACAATACTTCTTTAAGATTCGGCCGCAGGCTAGAGAGACCGATCGAGTAAACACCTTCGGATATATTCACACCAATCATCATTCATCCTACAAAGACAGTCGCTGGCGATGTCCCAATCAAAGTGCATAAAAGAGTTGGCTGCGGTCGGATTATAGCGATTCCTGTTTCAATATATGATGCACCAGCTACAAATTTAATTAATTGGTTCTTCTTAAATGTCAATGCATGCTACAATTATAGCGTGAATTTATGGAGCACTAAACAGTTTATTTTTATTATTTCAATCAGTTTATTTTCAAGCTTTACAACTAAACGATGCATTTTGTAACACAACTGTGTATTTTACTATCCATTGCTATGGTAAGCTTTGAACAATATATGTATGTCCGTATATTTTTTAGCCTAATAAATCAAACAATTTTTAGGTTATGGGTAGCCCAAAGGAGTATGAATTGGAGTGTATGAAAGCTGCGCAAAATATAAGCGAACACGAAATAGCCGATGGGATAGTAAATCCGAAAAAAGATTCGAATGGTGTGGATAAACGCATAAAATGCTTTCTCGACTGTATTTTCAAATCTCTCGGAATTACTTCAGGTCAATCATTTATCGAGAAAATGCCAAGTGATGCAGGTTCGATAAATGATGGCACGGAAGTAATTAAATGTTGGGATAAGCAAACCCAAGGAGATGATTGCCAAAGGGCATACGAGTTTGTTCTTTGTTTGCGTTTCGTAATCTGATTTAATATATTTAAAATCATTAATTGCACATAATTGTTTTTATACACTTTTTGAAAATATTAAACGTTATCATAAAGTTGTATAAATATATGAAACAGATAAAGGGAGGCATGGTAGTTACCAAGTATATATGTTATTGATCAGCAAGACAATCTGAGTCGATATAGCCATGTCCGTCTGTCTGTCAGTATGAGCAGCAATAACTCAGAGACAACAGGGGTTAGAGTTACCAAATTTGGTATGTGGGTATAATTACCGCAGATCGCTTTGAGCTTACAAATTTTAATTTTGTCACCCCGACTCCGAAATTGTAAAATAAAGCTGGTTTGGACAACACGAAATTATCAATTTATGCCCACAATACTTCTTTAAGATTCAATCACAGGCAGCAGACCGATCGGATGAATACCTTCGGATATTCAATCATCATTCATCCTATGTATAAAGAAAGTCGCTGGCTATGTCCCAATCAAAGTGCATAAAAGAGTTGGCTGCGGTCAGCTTTCATGCGATTCCTGTTTCAATATATGATGCACCAGCTACAAATGTAATTTATTGGTTCTTCTTAAATGTCAATGCATGTCACAGTTATAGCGTGAATTTATGGAGCACTAAACAGTTTATTTTCATTATTTCAATCAGTTTATTTTCAAGCTTTACAACTGAACGATGCATTTTGTAACACAACTGTGTATTTTACTATCCATTGCTATGGTAAGCTTTGAACAATATATGTATGTCCGTATATTTTTTAGCCTAATAAATTTAACAATTTTTAGGTTATAGGTATTCAAACGGATAATATAATAAAGTGTATGAATGCTGCGCGTGATCAGGGCTTAAGCGAACTCGAAATAGTCTATGGGCTAATGAATCCGAAAAAAGATTCGAATAATATGGATAGTCGCATAAAATGCGTTTACGACTGTATTTTCAAATCTTTCGGAATTACTTCAGGTCAATCATTTATCGAGAAAATGCCAATGGATGCAGGTTCGATAAATAATGACACGCACATAATTAGATACTGGGATAATCAAACCCAAGGAGATGATTGCCAAAGGGCAAACGAGTTTATTATTTGTATGCGTCTCAAATTCTGATTTAAAATATATAAAATCATTTATTGCACATGTTTTTATACACTGTGATAATTTACGAAAAACGTTAAAGGGTATCATAAAGTTGTGTAAGTGTTGCTAACAGGCATATATTCTTGATATCTTATCTTCATATGAAATCTCGTCTTTTATTTTATACAAACTTTTTGATACAATCCTGCATGGCAAAGGAATACTCACAGGCATCATTTTCCTTGCTATGCGTAAAATAACATCCTCTAATTTCATCAGTTATGCTTTTAAGCAGCGGATTCTTAAGTAGAAATCTTTGTATATTGAATTTACCACTAGCATCCTTCATATTAGTGCTCTCAAATATACAGTTTATATAGCACTTGTAGCTTCTATCTACGCTAGACAAATCTCCGCCGGGGCTATGCGTATTCAATACTTTGACTTTCACTTTTTTGGTTAGCTGAACCTTTTTCATACAAGCAGCTTCAATCTTTTGTATCTTTTTTATGTCTGCTGCACTGATTATCTGAAATACTTAAGCTGGATTAGATGTTACAAGATAATTCGACAAGCTAACCAGCGCAAAGCAGAACAATAAACACAACTGTATAATGGAATTCATTATGAATGTGTTAGCTGCAACAAATCTGTTTTAAAACTGAATAGTATACGCTTCAGTTGTAATTATCACAGACTCTAGTGTGTCGAATGTTAGAATCCTTCTTGAGCATGAAGACTGGACACTATGTTACCCATCTTTCCGATACTAATTACGGCTGTGTTCTATGGCTTAAGGCAAGATACAACATAATTCAGGATATCACTCATATACTTTAGACTGAAATCTATTTAACCAATTCGAAGCAAGTTTATAGGGAGATTATATTGAAAGTATTCTAAACTTAGTTTTGATGATAAAAGCTAAAAATATCGTGTCTCCAAAAAAGGAATCTGTGTCTTCTTAAACTAGCCCGATTGTTGCAAAATCCTCCCTCTATCTCGCTTAGATGAAAAACTTTCAATCGGTTAACATTAAATACAAAAGTCAACTGTAACGAAAGTGTAAAATTAAATTAAAAGAATTTAACGCAACCAAATGTTAAAGCGATAAACATAGCAACGTGTATTACAGCATATAAAATTGATTAATTATGGAAACATTATGTAGCAAGCAATGTAATTTGCATAAGTAATGCATAGAGTAAACAAATGTTGAATTCTCCAGAGCTATTTTTGGTCATTATATCATTTACCCAATCGAGGTGAAAATATACATCCGTGTATATGGAGGGGACATGTTCTTGGCCGCAGCCCAGTTGGTATGTAACAATGCCATATACGGTTAGATTTCTCATAAAGGGATTGCCCGAGTCACCTGCGCAGGGATGCTCATCCTCAGTGCTCTCTAAATTGCCAGCGCAGAGCATACCTGGCTGAAAGTCCTGCAGCAAGTCCTTGCAAACTGTATCGTTCTGCAGATCTATATCGATAATCAACGCTTTGGAAGATAAGAATCCACCCTAGTGATAGAAATCGATAGTTTGTCTGCACAGCAAGCTCTAGTCTAGATTACTAACCAGGAAGACTCGACCCCAGCCAATTACTTGATATATTTCTCCTGCTATGGCTGGCCTTTTGGGCAATTGTATAATCCCCACGCGTTGATTGTCTTCGGGCAGAGGCGCTAAGAGCAGTATAAGTGCAATATTATTCATATTCAAAAGCGTAAAGCTCTCCGGCACAAACACTCGCTTTGCCGGCATACCCACGCTCTCATCTCTCACAAACTTAAGTCTGTTGGGTGTGCCGGCCACTACAAATAGAAACCGCGCCCTATACACAACGTAACGATGGCTAGCGATAGAACTAGATTGGGCATCACTGTCTTGAATTTACAAGTAATACTCACTCCATAACACACTGAGCGGCTGTCAAAATGAACAAGCGGGAAATTATGGCGCCGCCACAATAATGATTGTCACCATAGTAGCGATGGGGTGTGCGCGATCTTATGGAGACCACGTATTTACCTAGATTATCAATTTTATCGTCATCATAATAGGGCGTGGCAAGTGCGCTTATTATATAAACCATGAAAGCGTTGCCCAACAATATTAGCCAAATTCTTGCAAATGTTATAGACATTCTAGACAAAATTTGTTTTGTTTCAATTCTAGGCGAGTTTTGAAGCTTAAAGCTGAGTACGGCCGATTGTTGCAATTAGTGTATCCAAAATTGAAAATACCTTCAAAATGTTGTGAATCACACAGATCAATTACCATATGACAAACAACATAACACATTCCTTAAATAAAACAAAAAAATAATCTACAATAAACGATTTTAATAATGTTCAATCAGTTATTTAATTTAATATTTTTTATTAATAATTTTTGGTAACAGTAAGTTAAATCTGCTGCTGCTGTAGCTCTGAGTTCTTGTTGCCCATACTGACAGACAGACTGGCATGGTTATATCGACTCAGATTGTCTTGCTGAACAAGAATATGTATGCATCACTCAGTTCCAAAGCTCGAAAATAAACTGATTGAAATTATAAAATAATGATTGGTGATCCGTCACGCTTTAATTTCATTTTGAAACATGTAGCTGAGGCATTAAAGGTGAGCGCAGCTAACGTTCTGATACTCTTGAATATGGAATCGCCAGCGACTGTGAATATTGAAGTTAACTATTAGATTGGTATATTTGTAGATTGGTAATTAGTGGCATTGGTCGAGTGTGCTCAATTTGAAGGAAATCATTTGAGTGCACTATTTTTTTTTGATTTGAAATTTAAAGCAATGCGTGTTAAATTTAAAAGTAATAGTTATTGGTCTACCTTTGGTTTCAGGTGCTTCTTTATAATATACTTATATTTATATAAAAAACAGAGCTCTAAAGATTAAATAAATGAATAATTCTAAGCGTATCTCGAAATCAATACGTTGCTAAGCACAGTTAGTTTTTGTTATAACAAATTCGATGATAGCTTGCATGGGTGTAGCCAGATAAACAGATGGATCGTGAATGAAAATCCTAAGTTTATTGCTCAGTTATATTTCTGCACTGCTGCTGAAGTTAAGTAAAATGTTTGAATATTTATGGTTTACATATGTATTAATATAATATTTGTATAAGCTGCAACCCCCTTAAATTATTAACTGGCTAAATGACTGACATAATATATGATTTAAGCTGTTGGTAATGTTAGAAATTAATTTGAAAGTAAGCGTTTTAATATTTAAAACAAAGCGATGACTGTTTGACTGGCGGCCAAATAATATTTATAATTCAAGCTAAAGAGTAAATTTTGGGCTCCCTGGTAAAAATACAAATGAGTGCGAACTAAAAATAGCTTGCGCCTTATCAGAGCTGTCTGCGTTCTTATCAATGTACTCGCATCTATATTTTAATATTTGTACATCATGTATAGAGCTGGCTGGCATTTCATAAAGTGCGCTCAACTCTGAAGCTGAAAATGCTTTTAAATTCGTGCTCGATTTCGATTTTGTGGCTGTCCGTGCTGCTGGCTGCGGCGTATGAGGTGCCCAAAGCGCAAGTGCGTGTGTTCTATCCCAGAGGATTTGAGGTATCCATACCGCATGAGGCGGGCATCTCATTGTTTGCATTTCACGGCAAGCTCAATGAGGAGTTCGATGGCCTGGAGGCGGGTCGTTGGGCGCGCGATATACCCAGAGCCAAGCGCGAACGCTGGACGTTTCGGGATCGCGAGACGGCACTGAAGCTGGGCGATACGCTCTACTACTGGACGTATGTAATCTATAACGGGTTGGGCTATCGCGAGGATGATGCGGCCCATGTGGTAACCGAGTACATCAATGAGCGGCAGCAGCAGCAGCGCACGTAGCGTATGCGTAATGCCAGCGCATAATGCAATTAACTCAACTGATATTTAAATAAATATGCAATGGTATGAAAAAAAAATAAAATGATATATAATACGCTTTAATGCAAATGCATTTATTATACACTTAGCGCCGCCGCCGCCGTCATCGCTCACTGTGTGATGTATTTAATTAGTTGTGTTAATCAAATTTGCCAGGCACAATTATGCGCTTTTAAACGCTACCATTAATCATAAATAAATAAGCTATATTGTTGCTATAAAATAGCAACGCACAGTTGCACTTACAAGCCTTACAAGTGCCACACCCAGTTGAGCCTTTGAGGCTCGTTCAACTGTTGGTTAAGTTTTACTTTTTATTTTAGTTGCGTCTACTACTTTTTATCTCGCACTGTAAGCAACAACAAAGCAAATGCAATTACAACGGCAACGTGCACACAAATTTTTTGCACTCACTGTAGCTAAATTGGTCTGGCAAATGCGTTACAATTTCTTTTGCGCACTTTTATGCTTTTTCTCTCTATATATATATGTAGTTTTTTCCGATTTGCTTTGCTTTTTGTGCAATGCGTTAAACGCTTCATTGCCGGCTGCTTTTTCATCAAGAGTGCAACAAATGTTGAAATATGCTTACAGCTTAGAGCTTACAGAAAGTAAAACTGCTTTAAAATTTGTTTATTTAAATCAAGTATTTTGCTGATCAGCGAGTTAGCAGCTGCTGCTTCAAAAGTCGCAGCACATTTGTAATCCTTTTTTTTTGTGAGGGTATCAAAGGGGCAGCTACACACGTTCAAGCGCTTAATGCATGACACGTTTCGCCTTGGGGCGTGCGCCCCCAGACTTGCCGCATATACAGACAAACATACAAACATATATATGTATTTTTTATACTGTTTGTTGGTGCATGGCAAGTGTCATAAATATTCTTTGGCGTTGCTTTATTTCTTGCCAAGGCGCTGCAGACGACGAGCAGTTTATCAATAATGCAAAACATTCGAGCCAAGGGGCGCGTACCCAGCGCTCAACATACAGCAAAGAGAGTGCAGAGTGGATAGTGAGCAGTGGGCTGGGCCATGTAGTGATGGCACTTTGTAGGTCGTGCAGTCGAGCGGCATAAGCTGCTTGGGCTACAGCTTCTTGTCTTCGCCCCTTGGGTGTGGGTCTGGGTCTGGCTCTGAATTTGGGACTGAGTGCATGTTTGTCGATTTGACTACGATTGCGGAAACGTATACAGTTCGTTGATCATTATCCGGTTCGTGAGGCATTCCAGGCAATCCGTTTTCCACAAACACGTGACGTTGCACCCAATGCACTGAGTAGTCGGCAATCGGTAATCGCAGTCCTTACGCTATTGAACTTATTACCGACAAGCGGCAGCAGCAGCAGCAGCAGCAGCACTCTGAGTGGGTATTTAGTAGTGACAAGCGAACACACACATTTCAATTCCTGGACATCAATGGTCGGGGCGTGTGGCCTTTCGCTCTAGAGCTTTACTTAATGTCCATTACTCCTGGTTTATGTTTGCATTAGGCCAAAGTGCTGAAAATTTCTCGCCTCGCTGTGCCACTTTGCCAATTGGCAGCTTCCAAACTATACCAATGCCTATGCTGCATTAAATGCTGCCACAAACACACACACATACACACACACACACACACGTACATAGGCAACAACTAATGGCGCATGCAGTAATTGCATTTTCTATATGCAGACATGCTTACATTTCATTTTAAATTGCACTCGGACATTCTCTAGCATAGCAATTTTTATATTTCAAACTCAGTTATTAACATTCAATAATTATTTTAATTCTCTATACATTTTGTTTACAATTACAATTTCCAAATGTCGTCTATCTTGCATTAAAGCGGTCAAACTCAAACTCTTCTCAAGCTTTGTGCATTAAAAATGAAATGATGACATTTTTAAACAACATAGATTATAGTATAGCGAATATATCTACATTATTAACTTATAGCTATTAACTTCTAAAATGTAATTGCATCAAATTTGCCCAAGACAACTCCATGAAATGTGGAATTTTTTATAGCGTTGATAGTTAAGACTGCTAATCCTGAATTTCAGCTACAGACATCAAATCAAATAATGCTCAAAATTTGCCAGCCAAATGATCATAGCGTTGACTTTCGGAACCAGAACTTGCGACATCGACATTAATAATTATTATTTTTTATTATATACTTAGATTACTAATATAAACTACATATACAGGTTTGTCCACTGTTTACTGGGGTTGACTGTATTATGCAAATGTTTTAAAAACAAATTTTTGCCTTCAATAAACAATAAAAATTAATGCAACCTCAGGTAGTCTCTGTGTAATATATGATGCAACTATATAAAAGCTACGAAGTTAAGAAAGTGCGTTAAAAGCTGTTGGAACTAGTTTACTTTGTTTTCAGCAGCTATTTAAAAAAACTTAGAAAATGATTCGATTTCTTATACTATTGTTGGCTGTTTTTTTCTATTCAACTCAGGTGAGTTAAAGAATTTTAAAATATATTTTATATTTTGTCTTAATCTGAATCTTAAGAATATGATTATACGGAGTGCATGACTCATATTAAAGCTGTCATGGATTGGGTACGCGATCCAAAATTCCCCCTTCCGACTCAGATAGAAAAGCCCTATCAATGCTATATGTACTGTTATATTCGTGACCTTACCACCCCAGAAATGGCCGCTGTGAAGAATGGATACCTTATTGATAAATTTGGTGAAGAGATTGTGAACAAATGTGATGAAAAGCATAAATATAAGCAGAATGAGTGTGATTATTTTAAATTTTATGAAAATTTCATCCGTTTGCTTTTGAAATTCAACAACAAATAATACAAATTAATGCAACTTTATGACTAGATCATTTTCTTAAGTAAATATTCAAAGTGTATTGAAAAATTTTTATAAATTACTTGATGCATAATGGGCGCATTCAAGTCACGTTGTCACTGAGTTTTATATGCTTCAACTATATAAAAGCTGCGTAGTTAAAAATGAGCGTTAAAAGTCGTTGGAACTAGTTTTCTTTGCTTTCATCAGCTATTTAAAAAATTTAAAAATGATTCGATATCTTATATTATTTTTGGCTATTGTTATGCACACCGTACAGGTGAGTTGAATATTTTCCAAATAATATATATATTTAATATGTCTCTTAATATCCACTTTAAGCTAAGCTCAGCACAAAAGGATTATTCGGAGTGCATGTCTCAGCTAAATGTGACTGACGACGAAATTAAAGCTGTTCAAGCTATGGTAAACGATCCAAGTTCACCCTTTCTGGCTGAGTTACGCAACGCGTTTAAATGCTTTATATACTGTCAAGCGCGTGAATCGTCTAGCAGCCCAGAAATGGCCTCTGTGAAAAATGGATATCTTATTAATAAATTAAGCCAAAATGTTGTGAAAATTTGTCATGCAATTCACAAAGATGAGCCGAATGAGTGCAGTTACAATTATGAAATGATTTCATGTGGTGGCTACTACAAGTCCAACTAAAGTTAATGTCTAAAGCGTATTGCAAATAAATATTCAAAAAGCAGCAAAGTTATGTTTGTAAGTTTACAAGTTTTGTATAAAAATGTTTACTAAAATTTTGCGTATTAGTTTTACTTGAATTGGAATTAGATCAAAAACCTTTTTTTTTGTTTTTCTTGGCTTAAATATTTTGCTATAAGCTGACTTTATTTTTAAAAGACTGGCTAATGCATGCTCAATATATTTTTAATTTTATACTACTGCTGCTAAGCATAATACTTAAAGTCAGCAAAAATGATTTATTGAGCATTTAAAGCATTTTGCCAAGTACCTTAGCAGTTACTACAGCAACAGTACTTGCACTTAAATTGTTATATATATTACTGGCGTATTATCTAGAGCACTCAGCGCCTTTGTTCCTATTGCTTTAAATCAATTTAAGAAGCAACTGTAAATCGACAGGCTGAAAATCAAATTAGAAGTACGTTGCGCACAGGAAACAGGAAAACGCAGCAGCAGCAGCAACGGCGACGGCGACGGCGACGGCAACGGCAGCATCAGCACAGAAGTTGATAAAATCAAATAAGAAAATCTGATTGAATTGAAGTCTGAGGTTGACGCTAAAGGTAAGAGCTCTAAAGCTAAACGCGACTGATTTATTGATTTTCAAATGGCAACTTCTGACACAAATCAAATGAAATAAAGCGAATTTTATGCTCAGCGACAGCTGTTGCTGTTGCAAATTGCTAAAATGCTTGCAACACGCTTCATTTGTAGGCGCGCAACAAATTTATATATTTTACAATACGCACAGTGTTTCGATTCTTATTTTTGTTTATTTTGGTGTTGGTGTTGGTGTTGGCGTTGGGTGTGCGTTTTTATGTTTTATTTGATTTTTTTTGTCACTGCTTTTGCTGCTGCTGCCGCTGCTGTTTGTTTGTTGTTTGCGTTTGGCGTTGAGTAGCGGAAATAGTAAAAGTTTTCTAATGAGAAAAGTTTACACACAGAAAACAGCGTGGAAGCGAGAGAGAGAGAGAGAGAGAGATAGAGAGACAGAGAGCTAGCTAGCGAGTTGCCTACAAGATGCAGACAAAGAGACACCCAATGGAGACACCATCAACGTTGTCCACGTTGTCGACGAATTTAATCATCTTCCCTTGCAGTGCTCTGGCTGCTTCACATCAAAAACTAAACACGTCAAAGTAAGCAACGGAAATGAGAAAAAAGTGCGCTTATTTATTTTGCACTCATTTTTAAGAGATTTTCGTTTCAATACCCTAGCATCCTAAGCTAATATGACATTTTGTAAAATTATGATTATGCAACTACGCGTACTAGTAAAAGTCCTGCTCAAAGGGTATCCCAGCTTCAAGTTTGTCACTTCACTTCACTGTGTGCTGTGTCTTACTTGGCTTTTGTTTTATTTTTGTCGCCTGCACTTGTATTTGACTTTGCCCCACGCAGCATGCCGCTCATGCCTTTGTGCCACGTCAACATCAAAGCGTGTTATAATTTCAAAAAATTATGCAAAGCTCAGTTAAACATGGCACGATGAACTCATTGTAGCGTGTTTAGTGCAGGAAATGATGAAAAAAGTGTACAGAAATTAAAAGAGAAAATAGCGTGAGACAAGCGAATGCATGTACAGCTACAAAGTTTGACAGTGCAACGGGCGTTGCATGTACAAAAAATTACAAAAGTTTTATATTGCATTTGATAGCGGATCAGAAATTAAGTTCATTACCAAACAGCCAAATCAACAGTTATCTAGGTTAGAATAAAACAGTGTGGCAACGCCGCGAATCAATTGAATATCAACAAAGAGTGAGAGAGAGAGAGAGAGAGAGAGCGCGATGCATCGAATTTCGAGATGAAGAGTTGAAAAAGTTGTATTGTGTTTGAAACTTGGCTAAAGATTTTTTACAGCTAAACTTTAGAGCTGCATCATTTTCACTACGATTTAGTTAAATTGAATAGGTTATCAGTTGGGTTCGTGTATTAAATATTTGTATCATATTTTTAAAAAAAGCTATGGTTTGTCGCTAAGAACGTAACTGTCTATAAATTAGAACAGCGTCAAGTCGAGGCTGAAAATGAGAGTTCCAAGATTATACAAGCTTCTTCCACTACTCATTGAAATCGGGCCTTAGAGGGATTGGTTGTGGGTAATACCTAAATCGGGGCTAAGATCTTTAAAAGCAGCAACCAGTTGCTGTGATTCAAAAATCAGCTGCACATCATAGGTTTCGACAGGACTATAAAAATGAATAGCTATGTATCTAAAATACAGCATAATTTCTAAAGTTCCTATAAAGAAAAATATCAGCAATTTTTAAAGCTACATACACCAAAGCTGCTTACGCAAACTAAAACAAACAAGTCTATTTGTAGAAACTATAGTTCTTTAAAAACGCAGAGCTTGGTGAAATAATCATAGGGTTGACTTACGGAACAGAAACTTTCCGACATATGCTTATATACAGGGTTTCCCCACTGTTTGCTCGGTCTGACTCTATTATGCAAATTTTATAAAAACAAATTTTTATGAAAATTGTATATGTTTGCTTTTGAAATTCAATAATAAACAATGAAAATTAATGCAACCTCATGACTAGATCATTTTTATATGTATTACAAGGCACGTTGTCTCCAAGTTTTATATGCTGCAACTATATAAAAGCTAGGTAGTTGAGAAAGAGCGTTTAAAGCCGTTGGAACTAGTTTACTTTGCTTTCATCAGTTATTTAAAAAACTTAAAAATGTTTCGATATTTTATATTATTTTTGGCTGTTGTTTTCTACACAGTTCAGGTGAGTTGAATATTTTCCAAATAAATATTAATATATTTTATATATTGTCTGGATCTCAATCTTAAGCTAAACACAGCAGATGAAGATTTTATGGAGTGCATGCATCAGCAAAATATGACTGATAACGAAATTACAGCTATCGTTAATTGGCTGAACGCGCCTGTAGAACCCGAAAATTTCGAGAATATCACTGCACTAGAATATGAAAACGAACACCACTATAATTGCTATGTCTACTGTACTTTGCTTGAATCGTATACGAAAGTGGATGATGTGAAAAATGGCTACCTTATTGAAATTTTTGGTGAACCGAGTGTGAAAGCATGTGAAGAAATTATCAAAGATGAGCAGAATGTGTGTGATTACAGCAACGCAATCTATATGTGTGCTATTGAAAAATCTATGAAAAAATAATATTATACTCTAACTACTACGCGCTACTCTAAAGAGTATTGTATATCAATAAATACAAATATGTAATCAAAGACTTGTTTGTTTAATCGGATAGACAACTTTCGGATTCGGAGTTCGGGTTTTCATTCTAATAGAGCAGATTGAAAAATATTGCAAAAAGCAAACGAACAGCTTTTAAAACTCAGTACTATATACAATGAGGATTAATGTAAACTCATGACTAAATCTTTGCAGTAGTTAATATTCAAATTCAAAGTGTCTTGACTAAATTGTTATAAATTACTCAATTATATTGTAGAGCACGTTGAAATATTTGCAATTATAATAGTTATATTATCGGTCTCTAATATTAAAATGCTTAGATTTCTTACACTTTTTGCAGTATTTTTGACTGTTGTCTTTATATATTGTTATGACTGTCTAAGAACTTCAATTAAACTAAATATATGTTCATTTTAACATTGGATCTCTATCGAATACTTTGCATGCCAATGTTGCTGTTTATTTAAGCTACATCTGATGTTATGTCAGCCGGCAAGTACTAATAACTATTATTTAATAAACGCAATTAACATGTGTTCCCACTAGCGACAATTATTCGGTAAGTTGACATTTTACAAGATTCTCGATAGCACCTAACAAGCCAATTAAAGTCGGCTTACGCCTCTGGGGGCTCTGCTCAAAGCCGTATATAAGCAGCTGAATGAAGCTAACAAATCGAACAGTTACGAAAATTTGCAGCTCAAATCGAAAGCAGCTTGGCTAAAAACAGAACGTGAGCGAAACAAAATGAAGCTATTTAGCATTGTTTTGGTTATTTTTGCGGTGGCACTGGCGCTGTCTAGCGTCGAGGCACGCGGCAGCGGCAGTGGCATGCCCCGCGGCTTTGAGGTAAGTTGCAATACACAGGAAGTTGAAATAAAATATAAATGCATATTGCTTTGCTTTGCAGCCGTTGAACAATCTATCGAGGGTAAGTTGACAACAGTTGGCAGCATTTGTGGCAGAGTTCAAAAAATGCTTGATTGAAGATTCGAAGACAATTCTCAAGCGATGAGAGCGAGGCGCTGCGCTTGCGACGCTTAAATAATTATAAACTATTACTTACTGCCTTTTGTAAATGCCTGCTTTTAGGCTCGGCGCCATGCCCACGACGATGAACACGGCGAGCAGCCACCACCGCCACCGCAATTTAGAGTAAGCTTGGCTACAAACTAAAAGCAATACGATTTATTTACATTTATTTTACAGTCTCGTCGTGCGGCCGACAATGAACCACCACATGAAATAATGCAAGGCGATGCACCACCCCCACCACCACAGCATTTCAGGGTAAGTTTTATAAACATATTAGTTTGAAGCTTAGATCTTAAGTTTAAGCTTGCAGCAAATTCGTCAAGTGCCACCGCTGCCAATGCCACCGCCGCCAGTTGACTTGCCTTTCCCAGTCCCAATTCCATTTTAATGGGATAGGTCAACCAACTAAAACAACAATAAAAGTTTAAGAATGCATTTCAAAACAAAAATGCATTATAGTTGGGCGCGTCTAATATTTTAATCCACTTTGACTAGCAGTTGGCAGCAAAAACACGCAAGCAGTTCAACTGACTGCTTGCTTGTACTGCTTGAACGCAGCAAATCTATTTAAATTGTATTTTTACACATTTTAACTAACCGAACGGACTGAAATTTGATAAAGAGCGCACTAAAGTTAATGTGGCTATATTTAACAGGAATAGTTGTATCAAAATCTTAAATTTGGCAGACGAGCGAACATTTAAAGCGCAAAAAAGGAATACGCTTCGCAAATAGGGCTACCAAATTTTTTATATTATCCACTGTGTTTACTTGCAGCAACGTCGCCAGGCACCACCAATACCACCACCTCCCGAGGGCATGCCAGCACCACCAGGAGTACCCTTTTGAGTAATTACGCCCACACATGAAACATGATCATATAGTAAATGCGCAGCAGTAAAAAAAAGGGAACCACTTAAACCAGACAATGGCTAATAAAAAAAAAACTTTTCTATAAGGCATTCCAAAAACGCAATTAAGAAATCGTTTCACTTAAGCATAAGTTGCTAATCCCCCAGGCTAATCCGCAGCATGCAGCTGCAATGGAACGCTACCTGCCACAGCAAGGGGCAGCTACCTGTGTTGCATATAAGCCCAACTGAATGTAGTCAACTTAACTTAGTAAGATTTGAACACTTGAACTAGACAGTATGCGACTTGCTGCATTTCTTTTGCTGAGCTGCTTGAGCTGCGCCTTGGTGCTGGCATTTCCTGCTGATCAGGCTGCAATTGCTGCTGCTGCAGCTGCTGACATTGCTGACGCTGCTACCGAGATCCCAGCTGCTCAGCTACGTGAGCCGCGTCATTTGCTAAAGAAACTCTTCGAGCCGCAGGTGATAGTGCAGCCGATTATTGTGCAGCCGCCGGCGCATCAGCGTCCCTATTATCCGTATGGGGGAGAAGGACGTGGATATGGCGGCTATGGCGACTATGGCTACAAGCGGCCATACGACTATTGGCACTAACTTTAAAATTTAAAGCAGCAAATGTTTGCGCTTGGGCGCCCATTGACATTGGCTGGCTAATTAGCCAGCCCAGGCACGTAGACAAATAAAAATAAAATTGGTAAAAAAAAATGTCACAATAAAATAACGAAGTGTGTATACTCTACATAAAAATGTAAATACTTGTGTTTAATTTTGAATACAAAACTTAAGATTTATACTCGAAACTCTGTCAATGATTTCAATACAGCAGCGCAGCGAATTTTCAATCTATAAATACAGCACAATAGCCTGGGGGACTCATCAGTCAGTCAGTCAGTGAGTGGAGTCAACTCAGCAGCGCACCCATGGGATCCCAAATGGGCAGTTCGATGTGCGGCTGTGTGCGTGAAGCGTGCAACACGCTCGGCGGCACAAAGCGCGCATCCACAACAATCTCAAAGGCATATTCCCTAAGCCAATCAGCATGCAGTGTGAGCGACTTGCCCGAGCCGCCGGACACCTTGCGCTTTGCCGTCGTCGTCGTCGTCGTCACACTTGTCTCATTTAGATTGATTGTGCTTGTGGTTTTGTTGCCGCTTGGCTCGCTGGCGCTCTGGCGCTGACTGCTGAAGTACAAAGGCTGCTGCGCTGCATCGAGCGTTGCCGCTGTTAGCAGCAGCACTGAATTGCGTCCCGTGTCCTTGTATTGCAGCCGCGTTGCCTTGTCCAGTGGCGTGAACACTGGCAGGCCTAGCAGCTGCTCAAAGCTGTGCAAGCTCAGACTGAGCAGCTGGCACTTGGCCTTGAAGCGCGGCTGTAAATCGCAGGCCAGCCAAACGGGCGAGCCGCCGCTCAGTGCGTCGCTCATAATCTGCAGCAACATCGGCATGGGCTGATTGTTGTAGCACTGCTGCAGTCCCTGCCACATGTTGGAGCTATAGCCTACGCTATAGTTGCGTCCATAGCAGCTGCTGGTGCGTGGATCGTGTGCGAGGCAAAGCTGCGACTGCAGCGCATACTTTGGTTGTATATAGCGACGATAAAAGGCAAGCGGCGTTAGCTGCAGGCTTTGCTCCTGCTGCTTCCAGCTAAATTCTGTCGCTGGCGTACCCAGGCATATGTTGATTATGCCATACAGCTGCTCCAGCATGCGCTCCATCAACGCAGGCAGCTGACTGGCGTCGCCATCGAAGGTAAACTGCGCATGCAGTTGGCTGCTGAACTCGTGCAACTGCAAGTGCACATACTTTTAGCAGAGACTATACACACTAGCGACACTCACCTTGCTCTTGAGCAGCCGATTCAGCTGCAGCGTGCGTTTGGCGGACCAGCTGGCCAGATAGCAGCTCTTGGGCATCACGCCATACTTGCTCACCAGATTGACAAACATTTGCCAGTTGCCGCCATCGGGCACCAGATGCTTCATCACATACTGAAATGTGCGTCCGTCCAGTGGCTCGCAGCGCTCCAGCAGATTGGCCACCGTTTGCAGCACATAATGGCTGCGCTCCAGCTTGTGCCAGTAGAACAAATACGCAGCGGACAGCTCGCACTCCGGCTCCATTGCCTGCCGCAGCAAATCCAAGCCAGCGCATATCCATTTGGGTCCATCCACTGTCGGCTTTACCATATTGCTTACCTCAAAGTGCCGCCCCACAGCTGTCGTTAAGCTCAGTGTCTGCTCCGGTCGCCTGCAGGCGTCAATGGGATCGAAGCCGGCGCATATATTTTGCGCCAGACGATTCATGGGCGAGGCATAGAACTGAGACCGCCAGTCGGTCAGTTGGCCACTGCTCAGTGTAAAATTTGATTTCGATTTTGTCATTGCAATGAAAAAGCAAAAGCTTTGGCATTTAGCTTCACTATTATTAGAATCTGCACTAGCAGGCACTGAAACTTATCGACAATCAGTGCGATTAATCGATAAAGTGAGTAGCAGCGAGTCGCAACGATATTTGCATTGAATTTTATTAAAACAGCGC
Source organism: Drosophila busckii (assembly GCF_011750605.1). Taxonomy (NCBI): domain Eukaryota; kingdom Metazoa; phylum Arthropoda; class Insecta; order Diptera; family Drosophilidae; genus Drosophila; species Drosophila busckii. Next base: position 15,693,273 of record NC_046605.1, on the reverse strand, counting down.
GAGCTCAAAAATTCACAACTATGATTACAAATAATAAAAAATATATATCGCGATTTTTTCTGATTGTATTGGTATGAAGGAAACTTTTTGATAGATATAAAAATATAAAATAAAAATTTACTATATTTATTAATACAGTAATAAATAATACGCCGATAATAAATTTTTTGTTTTTAATTCTATTTTATTTTTACAAACTAATTTTTATCCATAAAGTTTAATTTTTATATTATTTGTGATTTATTTATTTAGTGTGCATAATATTTTGTATATTATTGATTTTTTTTTTATATAGATCGTATATATAAATATAAATGAATAAGCTTTGAAATTAGGCCAATAAGTTATTATTCATCACATTTTTATTGTGAGCTTGAATAATGAGTTAAGCTTTATGCCAGTTAAGCATGTGAGTCGTTGATCAGTTCGAAAATCTTTTTTATCGAGATGAGACACTTTTTGCTTTGGGTGCTAATTGCAGCAGTTTCGACTGTGGCACAGAATAATACTGAGAATAACGTTCAGGATTTCGCTGGAACGATTGTTGAAGCGCCCACCACACCTGGTGTAGAAATGGAAACTAATAGTGAAGAGTCTCCTGGAACGAATGCTGAAGAAGGAAGTATAATAGCTCCCATTCCACCATCTGAAAATCAAGATTCTCCTGGAACGAATGCTGAAGACGGAACTCCACCCACTCCTGAAGAACAAGAAACTGCAAGCGATAAAGATTGTCTAATTATCAATAATGGAGGAATATTTGAATTTATTTATAACAAAATAGCTTCAAAGCGAAGAAATGTAACAGATGAAAATGCAGAACAAATTGTTGAGAGCTAAACTAGTAACAGTTAAGAGCAATGGAGTTGACTACTATGGATGATATAGCCTTAAATGCAAAACTGAACCTTTTAAATTTATAAATTAATCTTTGCTGCGCTCATTTAAAATTAAAGCCATAAATATTAATAAAACTTATTTATTGATCGCAGCTGCAAATGGCATTGAACCTATTGCAGATTTGATTTTTACTACAAGCCAGAGAATTTTCCAATTGATAAAATGCATTTTAGTGCGCCCGCTCTCTCTGTCACTCTCTCTATCTCTCTCTATTGCTGTCGTGTAGGTAGCAACATTGTCGTCTGCATTTCAAAATCGTACAAAACATTTGCTGAATGCTAAAATGCAGTCAAAATCGTGCAATATGCAACGGCAACAACCACCCAACCCCCAATCCCTCCTCATGGCCAACTAGCTAACATTTTTGTGCTTGTGCACTCAGGCGTCGATAGAGACATCGAGCGAGAGAAACAGACAGAGCGAGAGCGAAAGAGAGCGAGCGCTTTATCTGTGGCGCACATTTCTAGCTCTACTTTGCGGCTATTGTTGCTGTTGCTATATTTAGCAACGCAGACGCAATTTATATAAAGTTTAATTGATTGGAAAATCAAATTGATTCGATTCGCACAACACAAAAGCAAGAACCAGCCCTCGCATTGGCCACTAACCTTGCCAACGCGCTGGATTAAAAGTCGCAGACAGACTAGCTATATATAAACTATATAGCTGTGCATTAATGTTTGCCTGCAGATCAATGTAGCAGACGTTTTGGCACAAAGAGTTTGCAAGTTTATGTACAACTAGTCGGTTACTTAATAATTTATATACAATACGGCTAATGCGTGTAGTAGAAATTCAAAGAAACTAAAACTTGTTTGTCCACAAGCCAAGCAATTGCCATTCAATTGCTCATTCGCTCTCTGCAGTTGCTTAAGACAAATATAAAATTTTTTAAGCAGCACTTTAGTTTAGTTCCATTTCAAATTGTGTACGCCCAAACTTTCGCTCTCTCTCTCTCTCTCTCTCTCTCTATTTCTCACTGTCAATCAATAGCTACGTCTATACCTGTTTAATTTTTATTGCTCAACTTACACCACACACCAACAGCAATAACAACAACAACAATGAGCAATTCACATAAACTGCAAACAACAATAACAAACTAAAAGCTTCAACTGCAGTTAGCGGTTACAAAAGCTCACAACCTGAGCTGAGCTGAGCTAATGCGACTGGCTCAATGAATGTGAGCAACAGCCGATATGTTTAATGGCCAGAGCAATACAAAAACTTTTAGCAGCGAGAGTGCCAAAGCCAAAGTAATTCAATTGAAAATAATTAGCAGCGTTGCTTAAACTTCTTAATTGCCTGAGCATGAAGAGCAAACGCGAGAGCGTGAGCGATAGAGAGAGCGAGCGGATTAGGTGCAGCTGTGTGCATAACAAACGATAAGAGCACAACAAGCGTCGAGTGGGAGTGAGTAGATTTCAATTGAAACGCATTTTGCATAGGCGCTGTTTAGCTTCGCTCTAATGTCTGACAGTGCTCGTAAGCACAGAGGCGTAGCTAAAAGGGGGCGTCATTTGATTTTACAATGTACAGTCAACGCTCGCTTAACAAACATTTCAAAGAAAACAGATTTTGATAAACGAGGAAAATAAAAGTAAATGAAATTTCGATATGGCTTCAAATATGTATAAAATACAAAACAGATTAAAAGAGAATGCTGGGGTTTTATGCGTTATTTATGCACTTTAATATTTTTATAAAATAATTATAATAACGCACACTGACAGAGCTTAAAAGAGCTAAGTAGGTATTCAGTAAGTAAGCAGTAAGTTTTAATTTCTTGCGTCCGCGAAATTCGAAAAAAAAAACACGACTTGATGGAAAATTTTCAAATAAATCACACACAAGATTTATGTTGTTTTTGACTGATGCAAAAAATTTCAGAGCAATTGTATAATGCATCCAACTTTAATGCGTTTAGGTTTCCAATTTAGAGTTGCTTTTTTTTTTTATTGCTATATAACTTTCCATAAAAATGAATATAGCTTTACTCTATTGATTTATATGGTCAACTAGAACGAAGTTGGTGAACCAATTACCTTGCTTAAGCGAGGTTTGACTGTATTTGGTATTTGTCTTGCTGTGCGCGCTCGTCAGATTTTGTAACAACGCATGTCTTTTTATTTTCAGTCTCTCCGACTACAACGCTGCTTGAACTCAAAGACAGACAGACAGACACTTATAAATAAGCCCGTTGTCAGTGAATTCTCAATCACTCGAACTCTTCGCCTTGACCATGCGCCACAGTCTTCAGTTGATTGTCTTGTTGTCGCTGCTCGCTGCCCTGCTGAGCGGTAAGTCATTGCCCTTTAATACTCTTCCTATATACAAAGAGAGTTATATACTTGTACTTTTCAGTTGTCAGTGGCATGCCTTGGGGCTGGGGTCCAGCGTCTAATGGCGGACCCATAGGTGGTCCTGGCTGGAATGGCGGACCAGACCAATCAACGGATAATATTATTCTGCATCAACGCAGCAAATGGCGTCTATAAAGCTAATGCAACTTTAGCAGTTACTTATAATTAAGTAAAGTTCAATTTGTTTACAACAAATTTTAATAAAACATATTTCAATAAAACGCATTAAGCTGTAGTACGAATTTGTTTATACTTTTTCAACAACAAATTCTTTGTGCTATGCTCAGTATCTGCAGCATTTATTACTTTACACACTCAAGTCACGTCTGAGTCTAAGCCGTGTGCACAGCAAGAGAATTATATTTATGTATAGCTAGTTGTTTATATACAAAGTCGCGCTCTTATCAATAACTCATCATGCTGTTGTCAAATATATTTATATAGCAATTCAAGCGATAACTTTATAACCCAAGCACACAAGTCAACAAAGAAACGTTCAAGTTTAAATAATATAATAATAATATTTGCATTAGCCAAGGGATTTCCCAGCTAAGCCAAAGCATAACTGAAGCCAGCTAGACAGTGAACTGTGACTAAGGCGACTAAGACTAATGCAAAAACCTTTGTCTAATTTTACTTTGTTAATAACCATAACAAAGTGCTCTATTTTTTTAGCGTGTTTTGTTTACTAAAACACACAAAAAACTGCGAGTACTAGAAACTTTTTGCGCGCTCTCCATAAAATAAAATACCTATGGATAATTTGAAATGTTCAACCTGCGCCAGCGTCAGTTTTCGAGACGTTCTCGCTGTGATCGGTAAGCGGCAAAACAAAAATAATTTTTTTTTATTGTGTGTGCGACAGTAGACAAAACGTCGTAATCGTTGCTGGCTTTTTCCCAGAGGCTGCCAACGCTGACCCCACCACCAATATCTACCCACAAGCATTTCTCAAGTTATATTATATTTAATCGATTGGCAAAGTATAAATAGCGGGTTCAGAGCGCTTCCATTTCCATAGTTCGATCATAGCACAAAATGCATGCAGTGCGCTTGGGATTGTTGTTCGCCACAGTGGGCGTGGCGCTGTGCAGCGGTAAATATGCCATGAAATATAAAATATGTAAATTCAAATTCACAAATTTCTGCTGCTGTAGCGCAAACTGTAACGGATAAGCCGTCAGTGCCTGGTAGTACTTTGCCGGAGGCTGGCATACCCACGCCGACGACGTCCACAACGAGTGCCCAGCCGGTGTCCAGTTTTTTGTATAATCAAGGCGGCAGTACTGTGCTGCAAAATGGCGCCGGCAGCATCTATAAGCGGCCCGATGGTCGCACCGTTTTGACTGGCGCTGACGGCCAAACACTTGTGACCAGCGCCGAGGACAGCGACGAGTCCAATGAAAGCGATGATCAGCAGCCGGGCAACAACAATATTATCATAAATGGACGCAGCTATGCTGCCGGCAGTAGCTTCATTTCTACCACTGGCAACGGCCATGGCACTGTGCTGGTGAATCAGGGCGGCGAGGGCAGCTACATGAACTACAACAATCATCAAGTGCGCATAGTCAATGGCGGCTTGGAGCTCACCACGGGCGGCAAAGTCTTCAATTTCGCCGCCAAGCAGGGCAGCAGTCAGGAGCAGGTGGACATCAATGGTCAGCAGGCTACGGTGACGTATGAGAATGGCAACATTAGCGTTGAATTGCCCGACGGCACAGTGCTGGCCAAAACGGAGCAGGGACTGTTCGGTGGCAATCGCGAGAGTTATGCCAATCGCAAGCAGATTCAGGAGAATGCAGCACGTGAGGCAGCTCAGGCCACCGAGCAGGCCAGACAATTGCAAGAGCGACTGCAGCAGCAGCTGGGCGAACAGATGAGGAAGTTGCAAGAGGAGCTGCAACGCACGCTGGGCAACCTGCACTTCTAATTTGTCATTTGTATATACTACTTACCCCCAACTATGTGCATATATCAAAATTCGTTTACACTCGAATAAAGCTTATTTCGTTGAATTATGCAAATTTGCACTCATTGCCAACATGGAGAGATGACGTCACTGAAAAATTCAAGTCGCAATTGAACATTGTTCGAGAAGCTTTCAGCTGCGCTGTCTGAGCTGATTCGACTTTAAAATACGCTGCATAGAATTAATTCTACATGAAGAAGAAGAAATTGGAATAGGAATGATAATGAGAAACTTAAAGTTGCGTTAATGTAATATCATAGAAACAAGAAAGTAACTTCGGCTTTCGTAAGTTATCCGTCCATCCATTCAATCCTCTGTATGAATCATCAGCTCCCAGATATAAACAAATTTTGCTAACCAAGTTTGCTTTGGAATTTACTTTACTGTCTGCTTTTAATACAAGCCTTGTGTTTAGTAAAACTAACTTCATTATCAAAAAGGTTTTGTGGCATATACATGTTGACTAAAGTAAAATATATAAATATATGGCAAAATATTCAGAGGTTGCCATGAATTTCAATCAAGATTCTAGGACGATGTTTAATAAATGCAACTTTCAAAAAGCTGCGTCTGGATTCTACTTTGGCAAGCAGATCGAAGAGCATGGCGAGAGGGAATGGAAAGAGTTTGACAAGCAGTTGAGGCGACATCAGCTGCAGCTCAGCTGCTATGACATGGAGCTGAGACGTCATAACATGGAGATGAGACTAATGAAAAAGAAAATAAACCGCACTTTTGGCAAAAGACGCTTCTAATTTGTTTACACTTGAATAAAGATTATTTCATTGAATTTAAATTTGCATTTATTGTTGGCAGGGGTGACGTCACTGAAAAGCCGACAAGACAATAAGTCGGAATTGTTCTGTTGTTCAAGCTGAGCCCGACTTTAAAATACGCTGTATTTTATATTTTCATAATATTTCATATATGTAAAATTTACAATAAATGTAAAAGGGAATGCTTTACCCTTTCGAGGCCTTTAGGTATATATTCTGCTTTATAACCGAAGCTGATTGTGTTTGTTTCGGAATGTTAAATTCACAGTTTTGATGTGAAGTGTTAAATTCCTTTAACAAAATTTATAAAAAAGTTTGTTTCGGTCAAGTTTTATGTGCGTCTGTTTATATTTGACAAATCGTTGTTAAGTAAAAATAATATAAATTCTACAGTTTTTAAAAACAAACAAAAATATTTCTAATTCATAATTTGTATATACAACGTACTTATAAAATGTTATTGAGCTACTTAGCAGTAGACAATAATAAATATAAATATATACATTTGCATAGTTTTGTAAATAAAATTAAATTATAAAATAAACATTATGAAGCGTATGCCATATTTGCTATTGTGCTTTATTAAAATGCATGATTTTTATCGTTTTCAACGAATTATGAATTTAATTTTTAATTACTATGCAATTTGTCGCTTAACTTGAATGTCAAGAGTTCAATAAATGCAACAAATAATTTCAAAACAACAATAATTTCTACTTACAAGCCAAGTAAACTTTAGCCAAAAGCGTTTATAACAAAATATTTCAAAGCTACTGCGCTTGGGATTTCAGACAGATTGATTGACTGCATTTACATGCTTATAAACTGATGTACATATGTATGTGTGTTTATATATATATATCTATGCATACACATGTATGTATGTCAATGTCAAACGCCATGACAAAGTAATATATATTATGTAAATTTTTTCTTTACTCTCAGCTCTCACTCGTTTTTTGTACAGAGCATGAAAAATGTGCTGGTGTGCGTCCTACATTTTGCACTTAGACTAATTTCAAAGTGCCATATATCAGTTGAGCAGCAGTCTAACCCCACTTGCCCTAGAGTCTCTGCTCTCCTCTTACCTGTCCACGCAAATTCCACAAGTGACAAGCGCTCTCGAGCTGCAGCTTGCTTTGCTTCTGCCACCTGTAGACAAGCGCATCCCCACCCCAAGTCTGTCCCTCTGTGTCTGTGTGTGTGTGTGTGTGTGTGTGTGACAAATGTGCGTCAAGTTACTGGCAACTTATTTTAGCATAGCCACGCCCACTCAGCTACTGTGTACTGCCCTGCACTGAACTTAACTTGGGCAAAATATTTAACTTGGCGGAATCTTTTATAATTAATGTGCCACTCGGCATAATTTTTTTTTGTTATACGCAGGCTTCATTAAGGGACGCTCATTTATGGCTGCCTGCAGTGTAGAGAGTTTAAAACATGGAGTTTGGCCTGAATTGATTGCAACTAAGTTAAGTTTTAATTGAAATTTTTTTTGAACATGTTTAAATTACATTTGTTGAAATATTCAAGTTGAGCGTTAGTTTGCTTGATTTATTTTGAACTTATAAATATTTCATTGTATAAAAGAATTTAATTTTGTACTTAAATTAACATTGTGCTGCAAAGATTTTGAGCCCATTGAATTTGTAGAGTTTAAACTAATTTAATGCATTAAAATCTTGATCAATATTAATTAATACCAATAGAAATTAAAAAAGAAATGTAGTCTAATTTTTATTATATGTAGCTATAAAATATTATTAAAATTAATACGCTGACCGTGAACTCGCAATAATTTGTAGATTGTCAAAAATATTACGTATACGTACAATGTGTAGCACTTTTTGCTTTACACCTTTCAATTACAAATCAATTTTAATATTGATATTTAACAAACAATTAGTTCACAAATTAAATGCAATCTTTAAATGGTGTTAAGCAATTGTTTGCTGAATATCATTACCCATAAATATATATGCACATTTTATTAAACAAACTTCAGATTGCTGCACATGTCATCAGACTCTCGCTCCCTCAACTGCGACTGGGCTGCATTGTTTTTGCGCAAGTATCATAAATCAATGAAGCACTTTGTCACAGATACCAAAGTAAGTATCCGGTGGCATATAAATCATTTTGAAAAGTTCTCAAACAGCAAGTGCATGTGTGTGTGCGCGCATGTGTGTGTGTGTGCGAGTGCGAGTAATGGCTGCTTCAAAATAACTGCATATCATGCAAAGTACAACTAAAAAAGTAGCAAAGTATTGAAATTGTATTGGCAACTGTAGCAATTTATATAGCAACGTAAATAAGTTGAGTAAAAAAATAGAGGTCTAATGAAAAAATATGCAGAAAAATATGCAAATGAATTTTTAACGCTAAGCAATAATTTTCTTAAATTAAATTAGAACTTTTTAGTAAACGCAGCGCAATTTAAATTGTTAAAGCTTTAAAATAAAAATCGAAAATAAATGTTATAATTTAGCTAGAAGTATAATATTTATATTTAATTTTTATTAAATATTTAAGCTTTCACATGTGTCAAAAAGGAATTTCAATATCTATGTTAGCTATTTTATAATTATAAAGCTCTCACACACGTTTGAACTTTATGCTCAATTAAAAATTTTTGCATTGCGCTTGCTTTGAATATTGTTTATCCAAATATAATTCGATTTAAATTTATAACACAAGCAATGCATAAAAAGCTTTTTGTGCGTGTGTGTGTGTGTGTTGGGCATTACTTTATTGAATTAACTTGCTTTCTGTGCCATTGTAGCGTGCATTAAATTCATCTTGATTATCAAAATACGCATGCAGGCAATTAAGCACTAAGTGTGCATACAAACATTTGGGCGTATTGGGCGTGGTCTGATCAAAATCTTTCCAATAGTAAGCGCATATATGCAAAATGCTAAAATGTCCACGCCAATTAGTTTGAGCTTGAACATGCGTTAGATTCAGTTTTTCATCAGCGCCCAAAATCGGCTCGAACAGGCAACGCGCATAGCATATAACATTAATGCGAGGCTTACGTCTCCAATATTTTAGCACGTCATCTACAGTTAGATTACTTAGCTTGCGGCAATTTTCGTTCACTTCAGTTTGACCAAAGCTGCACTGCTCTGGAATTATTTTAGTTACTAACAAAAATATGCAATTTTAAATTCAGACTTACCGCAATTATAAAAATTACGCAGCAAATGCTTAAATAAATTGCCAAACTCATTTATTATTTTAGCTAGTTCTTGGCTTTAACTAGTACAGATGCTACTCTATGCTTCCATTAACAGCATGTGCTGTTTTCTATCGCCAGCGCTTGCTTGACCCTGAACGCTGACCGCTTTTAGAAGCACTGCCAGACCAAGCAGCGCTGCTGGCCATAACATTAAAAATTAAAATAGAAAAAAAGTATAATAATTTAATACACACACACACACATACATCTAAGTCTTTGCAGTAAGCATAACAAATTATAGTCAACGCAAATTAAGCAACATTTCAGCAAAACTAATGCAATTTTTGTTATGTAAAAAAACACTGCGCAACTAAATTTGGGTGCATTTTTATATATAAGTGTATATGTAAAACTATAATGGGCTTACATTAATAAAATAAAAAACACTTCAGATATGTCCGGGCCGATCAAATCACTGATAGAATATCTAAGAAAAACTTTACACTGAGTAGGCAAATTTACACTATGTTGTTCTTGAGCTCTTTATATTATTATGAAGTTAAGTTTTACTGAGTATTATACTGTCATATGAATGTCACAACGAGACATAACTCAGAGAGCGAGAATCACCAGTGCAAAAATTGCTAAGTGTCTCACGAGCTGCTTTTCCTTCACATTCATCGAATTTGAAGTTGATTCTCATAGATAATTGTAAAGTATATATGTCTATAGCAGTCGCGCGAGTTAAACTTAACTGATTAATTAGTCATTTATATTTTTAGTATATGTCGTACAATTGATTAATATTCAATTAAATTTAAACTAAATTATCGTGATGTTTATAATTCTCACAGTACCTTTTATAAATTGGCGAGCAGACTCGTGAGCTTATTTTCACTTTCTAATTCAATCGAGGCAAACACACCAGCCAGCAACTTACGCTAATGAATGTTTCGTTGTTGTAAAACCACAGATTATAAAGATGCGCGTACTACATTTTGTGTGATACTAAGAATTAATTAGTCAAGTCAACTATGAGCGTTATACACATAATGTCAATCTTTGTAATATCGAGTACCTTATACAGTCGAGTCTGTTATGATGATTTATTGTAGTTCGCACTCTACATTTGATGGGCTTCGACCTAGCGATCTAATGTAAGCTACTAAGACTGGCAGTGATTGACGTTGAGGGGGGGGGGGTACTCAACATATTGTCTGACGCATGTGTGCGCTAATCATTATAAAATGCGAAGAAGTCTTTTTCATTAGCGGCTAAAGTTTTAATTGCATGGGCTGCCAAAAGACACTGGACACAGCAGTCCGTAAGTAGCCAACTGATCAATTTAGTGTTGCATCTATTGTCACCTCTCGTACAGCGCATCAATAAGGCTGGACAATATTAACGCTGCATAATGCGCATATCATATTAAGACTACAGAAAGCCAACAAAGCGCTTGCCCCATTGCCGAGCCAAAAATACCGAGAAAAAACCACGTTGTACGGCTGCACAAGAGCGTAATGGGGATGGGCACCAACGAGAGGGAGTGGCGCTAAGAGTACGCAATCCTTTGACTTAACGAACGCACAGCCAAAATAGAATATAAAAATATGCTGACATGCACACAGAGCGATGTATCAATGCACGACTAATAACTCGATATGTAGTTCGGCTGTGGATAAATTTATGTTATATCTAAATATTTACTATAAAATATATAAGTAACTACACTAACTGATAAAACACCAGGTTTATATTTGAAAGTAAACATTAATGGCAAAGTTAAGTATACATTTTATCTCTAAACTTTAAGAGATATTGTTTGTGTTTTAATTGGAAAGATCAAATCGCACATAAGAATTAATATATAATAACGCATAAAAATAAAAGCGAGCTATATAATATTGGAAATAATACTAATAGCTTAATATATCGTATTGAAGGGCATATATTATTGATCAGACAGATTTGAGCTTTTATTGATTATTCCGATTGGCTAAAACAGCTATTCTTGTCGGCACCCTAAGAAAAACAGAACGTATACAAGCACTTGAATTTTCATATATACCAGTTACATAATATATATTTCCGTGCTTAATTTTTAAATTTGCCATTGTCAGCTGCTGTTTAAACAATTTTTTGTTTAAACTTTTACATCACACGCTTCAATTTTTGTAAATATATATTATATGTTGTATATGTAAACTAGGGCAGCAGTGCGAGCCGGAATGTAAGTGAAGGAGCTAATTAATTTTATTTATATGTCTTCTATTTTGTATTGTTTTTATTATATGTCTCATATCAAATGCTCGTAGATTAGCCTTAGTGCATAAGTATTATCCTAACTTCGCATTATTTTCCATTCTCGACATAGCTGTGCACTAATCCTTTGATATCATCATTTTAATTGTTCGTTTTAACCATATTATGCTTCACTACTTTGCTTATGTTGGCAGTGATCATAACTATTGTTCATTTATATTTATTATTGTCGTGCAGTAAAGAAATCTTAATATATGGACCAGATGCCACCGACTGCAAGAGATTATAAGTTATACTGATCAATCAACAGAAAATATGGAAACAAACAAGAATCCACAGAAGAATGTTTTATGCTAGAGGTCCATAAATTTAATAGAGAACACTAATATATTAAATATATCTACTGACATGTATACTTAAAGAATTAGTTCGAGCATTAATATTATAATTTATCCTGAGCAAATATTAAAATTTTAGACTTAAGTGTAGGAGATTTCAGCACCTGGACGTCCACTATAAATATCGGCTGCTTGCCGCCTTGACTGCTAGGCTGCCGAGCGAGTTCTACAACTGATTGAGTTAAGACTCTGTGTATCCTCTGGGCGCCCAACCACATAGCAGGTTTCGGAATCTGATACGTTTTGGTCGTTAATAATATATAGAACTCGATGTGCAGTTTATTTATATTCGGTGTGTTTTCCAGTTATAATTAAAAAAGCATCAGTACAGCCTGGCTGCAGTTGCACATGACTCACACAGGCTGATTGCGATACGAATTAAATTTATGCATACATTTCCTAACGATGTCCGGAGCAAGGTCTTCCATGCAGTCTAACTATAGCTCGTCAGTGGAGGCCGCCCGACGGTCTTGATTTGGCGGCCTGAGTATGTCGATGGCCATCCGGCTCCATTGAGGGGCTTGGCGTCGACCGTCCCAGTGAAAGGCAGAGCGAGAAGTCGCGCGCCCTCATTAAGACGCATCGGGCTGACTCTCAAGCGTGAAGGAGGCTGTATCGCGAGAGAACGCTCTGGCCAGTCGGCAGTGCTCACCCGCCTTTGCGTGAGCGTGGGTGGGCCTATGGGCAGCATTGTCTGACTGAGGCGTCGGCTGGGCTCCTTGTGGTCGTGGGCAAATATGGCACAAGAGCAATCGTAGGGCGAGCTTACAGCCACTGCTACATCGTATAAAGCATGCAGCGCGTGTGATATGTTGAACGCACCTTGAGTTGAGACATTCTGATAACTGGCGCCAGTTGAGTGTGGCAAGTGTCAAGTGTTTTGTCAAAAGCGTTCGCAAAATTTTTATAGTCTATATACTATATAATACGTGACAGTACTGGCTTTGCTGGGCGAGCTTCAATGCTCGTATGAGGGGGAGTTGTTTTGCTCTTTAAGCAGATGAGCGTCGATGATAACAAACTCTATTTGACAGAGAGAATCTAAAACATATGTGTATATTTCATATATAGCTTATGGAGATGAGAGCTGTAGAGTTTGAGTTACACTGACTATGGTCAGAATACCGAAAAGAATAGCTAAAGCACGCCTACACATGCTATGACAAAACAGCTAGTGAGCTAATATGTTGTTAAAAGAACAAAATTTATTATATATAAAAGTCAATGCAGCACTGGACGCTGCTGCTCATTTTTTTTTAAAGCAAGTCAAATCTAATAAACATTATTGGTCTGTCGTTAAGCTTAACTGTCAGTCGGTGTATGTTACAATTAATCTTTGATTTTGTGTGTGAGGTTACATTATTATGGCGAGCTTTTGAGCTCTCTCTTGAGTGCTGCAAGTATAGCTTTCTAATATTTGCAAAATAAATCACACTTGCATTTGTATTTGGCATGTTCATCTGAGAGTCTATCTAGCTGATCAAAAGCTGCTGCATTTGCGTGCCATGACCAAAAAGTGTCAAAGCGCTTGACGCAATATCCATTGGGCTCGAGCTAGGGAGCCGGCAATAACATTTCTGTTGGAGAGACCGCGTTACTAACCAAGCTCTGAGTCACTCCCTCATCAAAACAATAGTGCGAGGTCACCTAACCATACAACATATGTATGCACATATTTATGGTATGTAGATGAACAACGATGTCTCTGCCTTGTCGCCAGGGGAGCGACGCGACTATGCAACTGACGAGCGTGAAGCTGAGTCATACACTATATTGGCACGTGCGTCGAAGCATTCATCTTAACCTACGCTATGTTTTTACAAGTTGACTCTATCTAGTCTAAGAGCTCATCAAAGATATCAAAGCCAACCAGTAACTGTAAAGAAATAGTCAGATGCCAGCTCAAAGCTGCACCAACATCGAGCACACGACGAGCACTACAACGTGGCGAGGCACGACTACTCGTGCAGTGCGGTTCGCTGTGTACGTGCAGCCGGAGGACATGAGAAGGTGCAATTGCTAACGTGGTATTCTACATCCGCAGTTTGTCCGACCAACTTCTGAGTATGACTGTTGGTGTCATGTTTAACGCTAGGATATATTGACTTCAACTGATCTGAGTTCTAAGACATTCTAATTTTTGTGAGTTTTGGTTGGCACGCTAGCAAATAAATAAAGCGAGAGAGAAAGAGAGCTAGACACACGAACTCTATGTCCTTTATCACTGTAATATAATCTATTTTTTCTGTGTCTGTTCTTACGTTCTCTTTCTTTGCGCACAGTGTCCAAAATCATAATAAATAGGGCCAAATGAGCAAATAGCCGAATGCCTTTGCTACTTTGCTACGCTTGTTGAAGTAAAAAAATATTAAGAAATTTATGCTCGATTCAAACATCATAGACTGCATGTGACCGCAATTCCCAGGCATGTAATGAAAATAACATGACCGAAATAGGTTTATTATGTTCACATACAACCAGACATAATAACCACAATTACATAGACCGAACAATGAAATTTAACCACATGAGACTACAATTAACATATTGCTATAAGATATATATATACTGAGAATTTCGACTGCGGAGCTTGGGCGCCCAAAGCGATAAAATATAAGTCTGTGAATTAATATTTACGCCGCTACGATCACACTTAATTATATATATCTTAAGCAAGAGCGCGCGGTCCAGACTCAGTGACAGGGAAGAACATAGAGACGCCATAGCTCAAGCGAGCAAGATCTGCTCTCGCAAACAACGAAAAGGCACCCGACGCTCAACATTAATAAAGGAGAATGCGCCCCAAGCAGATCTATAGTCAAGTGAGTGAGAACAATGAAAATAGGAAGTAGAGTTAAAGAATTTATAGAAACGCGATATACTGGTCTCTAACAGACATTTGATTAGCTTAAACGACTACTCTATAAGCAACAATCTATTTAAAGTTTGTGGTTCATATCGAATCATGATATAGACACGCGCGTAACGAACACCTAAGAGCACTTTTATCTTAAGTTCCACTAACCGTTTGCACGCGATCAGCACAAGTGGTACAGCAGATTTAGTTATTAACGAAATTGGAATTAATCGTAAGTCAATAATTTAAGTAAAAATTCGACCATGTGCAAAGCAATTTAGAAAGCAATTGTGAAAATATAAAATTGTGAAATTTAACATATTGGCGAATAAAAAATCGATAGTTGTATAAAGGACATTAAGACTTTATATTTTAAGCAAATCACTTTTGCTTTTTATTTAATTTTTATTAGTCTACACATGATCAGAGTGCACAGTAAAGACTTCTGATGTCTGGGCTAGATATTGTAATATGTATTATATATGCTTCTTGCTTGTGTCTCTCTGTTTGTCATGTTCTCGTTAGTGTGTTTGTACTTATACTCATTCGTTCAATTCAGGAGGCAAAGGCGACTTTATCTTTGTTACTTATTTGACACGATATTATAGGAGGCGATATCGTGTGTATTCGTGTTACATTGAGCATCGGAGCGTTACAGATAGGTCGTGCGTATGAATTCTAATTTTTATTTTATTATATAAACTATCTGTGTTGGAGCTTCCATAAACTCATAACACTTAATAACTTGTAGCCCGCAAGCTTTAAGCGAGAGCGGTGGCTTCGCACTCTTATGCGAGTCAAGAGTGTATCAAATACGGTTCTGATTCTAGCGAGTGTGGTTAGTTTAGTGTTCGAACATTTCGTAGTTTGTAAGTGTGCGCTGCTCGAAGCTTCTGGTGAGTATTGGACAGCTCGTACTTCTCGTGATGCTAAATCTCAGCGTTGATGTATTCAATTTATAATATAATGTTACTAAATATTAACAGTGGTGAGACATGTACTTAAAGCTGCGACCACCTAATAAAATAATAACCTTTTTGCGCAGATTATTATCACAAATCTATGTTCTAAGTGATGTGTCTACTGCTAACAATACATCAGCACATTTGTCTTATCATCTAGATTAAATCACAAATTT
Organism: Drosophila busckii; assembly: GCF_011750605.1. NCBI lineage: Eukaryota > Metazoa > Arthropoda > Insecta > Diptera > Drosophilidae > Drosophila > Drosophila busckii. Next base: position 15,677,426 of record NC_046605.1, on the reverse strand, counting down.
CAAATATTCATCATTCAGCCAGTATATGAGCGTCTCTTATGAGGCTGTAACACATATTCTTTTGTCTAAAAGAATCGCTACCAAAACGACGTTGCTAGAAAATAAAATAAGATTTTGTACATATTGGTCTGCGGGCTCTCGCAGCGACTTCACAACCAGCTAGTTAGGGATTAAACCGTCTCTAAATTTTGCAAAGTACCTTGCAGTGCAGGCCGAATATTAACACATATGAAATGATGAAACAACTCAAAAATGGGAAAATCACACAAAAACACAAACCAACAGGCATGCCAACGAGGTCCAAAATTCAAACCGCACGAAAGCACGGAGTAACCATAATATATAGCTGACACCATTTTTATATAACTGGGGCTAATCTGCCATTCAGATTGACGACTAACTTTATATATGCTATCTCTCAATTCAGGCATTGGACAGCGTATAGTGCTGTGACCCGCATTGGAGCCGGGCCGGGTCATCTATCTCTTCGATGGTGGCGCGAGTGCGAGCGCCCAAAAGGCTGCTATAGTTTTGCACTAAGCGCTGATTTATAAGCTGCATGCCGCAGACCACTTGATTGTCGCTTCGTGTTTTGTATGTCTGTAATTTATTTACGTTAACACGCGCGATGTCCAGCGCCTAAAACTATGCCGCACACACACACACACACGCAGAGAGAGTTAGACGAGCGCAGCGCAATTTTCATTTATTTTAAATGGCATAGAAAATTGCAAAATGACATTTTTCTGGGCAAGTGGCCCTAAACTGTTGCCCAGCGCATGCGAGAGCGGCACTGAGAGCTCTCGTTACAGATTCTCTATCCCACAATGGCTATGTGTACACAACCGGAAATTTGTGTAGTTAGCCGTATTCAGCCGGCTCCGGTTTCTAATTTTCTTTGCTGCTACTTTTTTTTTTTTTTTTCGTTTGAATTCGAAACCGAAACCAGACTGATTACCATGAAATTACATTGTTTTGCACTTAAAATGTGGCAACATGCAGAGCTTACAGTCACATGGTCTTAAAGCCTTGCTACTTGATTTTGACCAGGCTTAATTAAGTGATCTGCTTGCACTCTAAATTTAGAACACACACACACACATCGAGCGAATTCAATTGCGCACATTTATTGTTAATTGATTTTATTTTTAGCAATTAGTTTAGTGTTGCTGTTGGGGCGAGCGCGCGGCTTATTTTAATTCGTTTTGGCATTTTACTAAATTGAATGAAAATTGATTTAAATATAATCGAATTTTGTGCATGACAATGTGGCAATTATAATGAAGCTGTACCACTTTTGAAAGCGGCTGAAAGTTGTCAACACCGGCAATTAAATAAATAGCAGCAACATTTTATTAAATGTGAAAGCATTTTAAACAAAAATGTAAATATAATAAATACAAACATGCGAATTGTGTGTGTGTGCTGATTGATATAAATTAAAGTTAACGCAATACTCAGTACAATCATTTTATTTTTTATGTATTTGATTTAGTATTTATTTCACAAATATTTTAGCAAAAGCTGCAGCTCATATTTTATTAACAATGTGCATTTGTTTGCTAAGTTAGTTATGCATTAAGTTTTAACAAATTTAATTTCGATGCTCACATTTTGAATTGAAGTTTAGTTTAATTTTTATATATCGCATTATCTGAATCTATAAAGAATTCTAACTACAATAAACTATGAGTCTTAGCCAGCGGCAAAGAGTTTAAAAATGGCACCAGTTTGGTTTCCGAGCTGGCCACGGCACTGTCGAGCAACTACATCGCGTCGTCGAGCAAATATTGGTTGCTTTCGACAAGAAGGAGTACTGCAACGCCATCTTCCTGGACATCAGAGAGGCATTCGATCGAGTCTGGCACACTGGACTGTTGGCAAAAATCAAGGGCACATTGCCTGCGCCATACTATGGACTGCTGAGATCCTACCTGGAGAGAAGGCGCTTCGCAGTGCGCTTCCACTCAGCAATCTCCACGGAGCAAGACGTGGCCGCAGGCGTCCCACAGGGTAGTGTCCTGGGGCCCCTGCTCTACAGCCTGTTCAGCCACGATCTGCCGCAGCCGGATGCCAGCCTGCATGGAGCATCAATGCTGTCTACATTTGCTGACGACGTCTGCGTCACTTACAGATCAAACTGTGAGTACGACGCTGCTGACGGCATACTCGACTACGCTAGCAGGTTCGCTGAGTGGGCGAGACGCTGGAACATTGGCATCAACAGCGATAAGTCGGTGAATGTCTGCTTCACCCTGCGCAGAAAAACGACGCCAGCAGTCTACATCGAGGAAGTTCCTGTACCACAGAAGACCGAAGCCAAATATCTTGGAGTGATCCTAGATAGGAGACTGACGTTTGCGAAACACGTCACAGTGATGAGTACCCGCATTCGTGCAGCGGCGTCAAAGCACTACTGGCTACTCTGTTCGCGTAGTAAATTGTCGCTCGCCAACAAACTGACGATTTACAAGCAGATCATTGCTCCAATCTGGAGATATGGATGCCAGATATGGGGAATTGCGTGCGACAGCCAAATAAAGAGAGTGCAGGTGACCCAAAATCGGCTCCTAAGGCAGATCTCAGGATGCGAGTGGTACATCCGAAACACTCTCCTGCACAGGGACCTTAAGATGGCCACGGTCTTTGACCAAATAAACTTGCACTCCAGCCGGTACAATAGCAGGCTAGAGCGTCACAGGAACAGTCTGGCGACGAGCTTGGTCAGAGACCGCTCTCCAACGCGACTAAACAGACGCCAACCGAGGGACCTGATGGCAAGATCCCCGAGAAGATGAAGACTGAATGTTTGTTATTTGTAATTTATTTATTTATTTATTTATTTATTGTTTAATGTAAACTGATAAAGCTAGTTGTTAATCTAGCCGGCGCGCCCATCTGGGCTGAATCAACAGAGACCAAGGTCATAAAGCGGTACACGGAATACCCCGTATACCTTATTAAATATTATATTAAAAAAAAAAAAAAAAAAAAAAATGATAAAAAAAAAAAAAATGTAGATTAAGTCGGTCGATTATTATTATTGTGCAAATTCAAATTCTTTGCAGATTTCCAATTTGCTAGTCGCTTCTTTTGTTTTTAGAAGAACAATTCGACCCACTCTAGTATTTAGTATAAATACTTGTTCAAATTTCATTGATAAGTATTTGGGTGATCAAAGTAATCAATGCATAAAATTAAAATATTTGATTAATATGTTTGCTAATAATTTTTTATTATGAGTTATGATAGTAATTATAGTACAGATTATATTTAATTTGTGTTTTATTATTACAATAATCTAAAATAATGTCAGAAAGTATTTTAATTATTGTATTTGTTGAGTAATTGAAAATATTCCACATCGCCACTTAATATAATTTAATGCATTAGTTATGTTAATGCTCTAAGCTCTATTTACTTTTAATAAATTTAAATATATTTTGCTACATTACTTTAGTTTGGCTTTAAATATAAGCTGTTGCTGCTGCTGTTGCTACTATAATCAATTTTAACTGCATGCCAAAGTAAATAACTTGGCTATCTTTAACTTGCCATTCTCAGCATTTGGCAATAAGCTAAGCAAAGAGTTATCCAATCAGGAGCAGTGCATAACCACACCTACACCCACACACATGCATATGCATGTGTATGTGTGTATTACACACCACTTCACACGTATGTGTGTGTAACTGAGCTCTATAACTTGCTTAACACATAAGCATGAGTACATTTAGCTGACGTTCAATAACGCTGCGCATACATCTGCAGTTCACACACACACACCCACACACACACACCTTGGCATGTTTACACACCCATACACACACACACACACACACACATGTGCGCTTATGCAGAGTGACAGTCGCTGCGTCAGCGTCAGCGCACATATTTAAAGAGCAAACGTTTATCTAAGTTGTACCGCTGCGGTTTCCGTTGACATTCAAATGCGGAAGCACCTGTCGCCCAGCATCGCTAACATCGACATATATAAAGTCGAGCATAGAGAGCGAGGACCAAGCGACCGCACGGCGACTGCGAGAACTTGAGACGACAACGACTACAACTAAGTCAGCGCCAACAGCAGCGGCAGCCATTTCCGATTTCTCACACACACACACACTCATGCATACTTTAAGTAACAGCGCAATTCTTAAGCGAGGGCTGCTAACAGAGTTTCCATATAAGTGCAGCTTAAATATCAAACTGCGCAACTCAAATGAGGCATAAATTTGCCTTAACTAATAGTTAATAAAAAAATAACTTAAATAATAAATAATAAAATAATAACTAAAATAATAATATTTAAGCTATTAATAGCATTATTATCTATTAATTATTAAAATATTATCATCAGCAATAAAACAAAAAGTAGCCTTTAGTTTATTAAAAAAACTTTTCTTTAATCGAACATTTATTTTGTTTTGCATTCAGCATTCAACTTCAATAAAAGAAATAAACTTATTTTCAAAAATATAACAAGTTTTTAATTCCAAATATAAAATTTGCAAATTGAAGCAAAATTATGTGTTTAGTTTTAAGAATTATATGGCTTAAGTTTTGTTGCAACTAACTGTCGATTTGCTTTAAAACTCTTTAATTTGTTAAATTCAACAATTGCTTAATTTATAGTAAATCTTAACTTTGAAATAAGTTTGAAGCTTAAATAGTAGCACATCTATTAAAAAGAGCAAAATCTACATAAAAAGCGATTTAAAGTTCGCAAGTACCAACCTCGCTGCTTGAGTTTACGTGAGTTGCGTGCGATTTGTCTTGACTGGCGCTTTGTCGCCATGTCGGATACACACACCTTGCCGTTCCATGCATGATAAGTTTCTAAGACACACACACACACACACACCCGTACACAGACGCCTACGGTTAGTCTTTGTAGTAACTTTTGAATTTTCAAGTATCTGCGCTGTGGTTTCTCTTACAACTTAAGCATGCCATTGAACAAATTAATTACATGGGCTAGATTATAAAGGCGGTAAGTTAAGCACTTTGCAACTAAACTGTTTTGTTAGTCTAAAGCATAGATGTTTATCATGCACAACATGCTCATCATTAACATTATTGTTGGCCCCCAACTATGAAGCGAGGCAAGAGCAGGCGACGCATATTCGATTGCCTGAGCGCGTTATTAATGCGCTGCTGATGCATTTTTGGCTAATGTGTGTGTGTGCCTGTCTGTGTGTGTGTGTGTGTGTGTGTGTGTGTGTGTGCTTGGTGGCGAGACGAGGCGCACACACAAATACAATGGCAGCCAAATGGCCATACGTTAGTAGTAGTCGCCACACTCTTGGCGCTGCTGCTGCAGTTTTCCTGACTTGGCCAACGGAAATTGGAAAAGCGCTGCTACTACATGGCTAAAGCGGATTGGTGGGCGTAACCGTTGCCAGCGAGTACTTTATGCATGTATAGCTCATAAACTGTGCTCTTGCCATACAAACCAGCCCCAGCCCCAGCCCCAGTCCCAGCTCCAGCTCTTCAAAAACAAAAAAACTCACACACACTTTCCATTGTTGTAACAAAGTGCACAACTTGGCCAAACTCTCTGTTATGGACTGCTTGCTGTCTCCTCTATATGTGCATGTGTGTATGTGTGTGTGTGCCACCATCGATATGCTGCACATGTTCAGTGGCAAAGCTGCTAATGGCTGCTGTTTAGCATCCATTGTAAGTACAATTGCGCCAAATGCAGTTGCACTGCTTAAAGCTGATTAATGAACTTTTAGCTTAAGCCACTAATAGCCCTGGTTATTGTTTGTTTTCAGTAACATTTTATAACTATAACTAAGTGCATAATGTGCGTGTGTGATAAGCATTGCTATGCATTTCATACAGCTAAAATGAAAATCACTGAGTCACAGCAAAACAAAATTTGCAGTATTGGTTTTAAGCGTAACATTCAATATATCAATGTTGATATAAGCGTTATTCTCAGTATACAAGTTTTAAATTGCATAAAAATGTTATAATGTGCGAATGTGAAAAGAATTTCTATGAATTTTATACAGCTCAAAATTAAAGTCATTGAGTTACAGGGAAACAAAATTTGTCAGTTATAAGCTTTATTTATTTATTAATTTATTTAATATCAACTATGAACAGTCGACGAAAAAAGAAAAAGATTACATAAAATATTCAAAATTAAATTTAAAAATTATTTAAACTTTGTTTTTGTTTTTTAATTTAGTTGTACAAACGTTAAGTGATAAAGGAACAAAATTTCGAGTATACCTCAGGAACTGAGAAATTAAGTTGACTCATCAAGTATGAAGGAGTCAATTACCACTTAACTAATAATCATAAACATGGCGACCTAACATAATACGGCGTTAGCTAACGATGAAATTAATATAAAAGTAGAACGATAAGTATAAGATGGTAAGATCAAACTCCTGGAACCCAGTTAAAGCCTCGCAAAGCAAATAATAAAACTTTTTTTTTTTTGACAGATTCAATACTCAATTCAATACAAGTTTAGTAAGCGTTTGTTTCTATATATATATATTTATATTCATATAGTTGGGTCGTAAATTCTGTTACATCTTCTGTTATTAAACTTGGAGACCAGCGCTGCTGTATATATTTTCATATTGACTTAATATATACACAAAAACAAAAACAGAAAATTAATAAACATTGAACAGCTGAGCAGCATAGCTGAACATATCATATTAGAACAAGACTGCAACAGCAACTGTTGCTAAGCAGGAGACAGATAGCACGAAGATAATAAAAAAAATATTAAAAGAAAAACATTTACTTCTATATTATATTGTATAACATACATATATTAATATATACATACATTATATTAATTAAGATTTGCGGCCTAAGGCAGATGGACACACGCAGGCGACAGGACGAACAAAGTCTACGGCGTTTAAGTTGCCATTAACATTGTAATATGCATTTCAATGATATTAATTAGGACTTGCACTAATACATTTAAATTTGTAAATAAACAAAAAAGAAACACCGCCTTAGCTGCGATAGAGTAACAGCGGATAAAATCATTATTATAAACAGATTTATATTGATAATATCGATAGTCCTCATATGCTATAATTAATATATAAGGAGTATCGAAATTATGCTGGAGTTAATACTTCCCTTTTATGCTGCAAATAAGTGTTTTTTATTATATATAAGAATGCCTAACAAGTATTTTATTATTAATCGTCGGGACAGTCAAGCTTGTTGCTAGCCATAGTCGTTTGCTTTTGTCATGCTGCAATTGACAATTAGCTTTTGTCAGTGATCGCAGTAAATAGTTTAGCCTACAGCTTGATTTTCTCTTTTGATTTTATGCTGTTTAGCTTTTATATTTAGTTTTTATACTGCCATGCATAATAGTAATTAATAAAAATATAAATAAATAATGCGCATATTTAAAATGTTTTGAATAAATTGTTAATTTATTTCGACAAACGACCAACTAAACTTTCAAATATTTTCACATTTGAATGCTAAATGCTAAAATGATGACCATAAAATTAAACTGCTAAGCAATATATTTTATGTTGAATTTATTTTTCAAAGTGTTAACAATATATGCGGATGTATTGAATAAATTGCATTGCTAATCTGACATTTATTGCTCGATTAAATGCGACGTTTTTTCGCACAACATAAATTTTGTGCATTTAATCAAATTATTACAACAAAAGAGCGCTAAACTATTATTTTTTTTTTTGTGTTGGCAACATTGTTACAGCTCAACAAACACGTACAAAATAAATTGCATATATATATGCAGGTTTCCATTTGCGATTTTCACGCGAAATCTTGGTCGCTTTATTTGCCTATTTTGCAAATACGTAATTTTGTTTAGCGTAATTGCGGCTGCAATTGAAACCAGCACTTGATTGGAGAGCACAATAAGCTGCGCAACACGCACACACACACATAGATAATATCAATATATGTATGTGAGTGTGAGCGAGCAGACAGATAGACAAATAAATGTTGCAAATTTGATATTTACGTTTTAATGAAGGCTTTTATATGTTTGCGGCCATTGATAAGCTGCCTGCCTCATATCAAATTGCACAACATTCGATTGCATACTAAATGAGATTTTGGGCCATACTACAATTGGCCCCAAAGCATATCCATGGCCAGAGTCCAGCTTAATGACCAGCCTGGCTGGCTGGCTGGCTGTCTGGCTGGCTGCAGCAGCTGCCATTACAATCAAAAGCAAAGTTTGTTGCCAGTGCTCGTTCATTTTTTTTTTTACAATAAAGCTGCAATGTAAACAATCAGCGTGCAACATACACTGATACCCACACACACACACACACACACACACACACACACACACACCCACTGACAAGCTTACAAAGGACAAGTTAATAAAAATTCGCGACACGCCAGGCGGGGTCGCAAAAGCTTCTTTGACAGGACTTAATATTGGCTGTGGTCAATATGTTTAAGTTTGTTTAAAGTGTTGGGAAGTAGCCAATCTGAAAAGCCATGCATCATATTGCGACAACAGAGCGTATGAGTAATATCTTAATATTACTTTCGTAAGCGCTGCATAAAGCAAAACTATTTGCACTTTGCTTACACTTTCTTTAGCAAATTGAACATAAATTTAAAGTAGCAGACTCAGATATATTATAAATCTATATAAATCTATTATATTGCAAGTATGCACATAATTATGATAGCTAAAGTTTTACTTAATTTAAACTCATAACTCTTATTTGCAATTGCTGCTTAGAGCAGTTTAAATATTTCATTCAGCTTTTGATGGCCCGAACTATTAATTGTGGCTTAACAATTTACGCTTATACATATATATAGTAATCTTTTGTAGCGCTAGCTATTGACCATAAGGTTTGACAGTTCACTTAATTAAATTCCATGGCACACACCTTGGTCGTAACGTTTGCCATTTGCCCGTTTGGCATTTTATTCGCAATTGCCTTTTGCTAACTTTTAACTTTTTGAGGCTTTCCACAGACGCTCTCTGCTTAGCTACACACACACACACACACACACACACATTGCTGTCATTTTCTGTGCGCTCTTGGCCTGGCCAGCAGCAGCAGCAAACTTGTTTCATTGGTAATTTACGCTTCACATGGCCAACGTGTGATAAAAATGCTTTTTGTTGTTGCTATTTTTTCTTGACATTCTGTTACGTGCTATGTGCTGTGTGTTTTTTTTTTTCTTTGTGGGTTAAGTTTACAAAAGCTGGCGCATAGGTGGCGCCAGCACTAAGCTGCTTAGCAGCTCCGCAGCTCTCTCAATCGTCTCTGGGCCACAGTCTTTGCCACTGGGGCTGACATTGATTGGTGTTTGTGTCAGGATTTTATTTATCTGTTAAAAGTATTTATTGCTTTGCGTTAAAGTCTCGCCGAAAGGCGGCCTACTTTTAAAGCCAGGCCCCCGTAACGGTAAATTTATCACTATTTTTAGCCCATATCATACATCTTCACTTTTCATTCGGTTTTGTTGATACGGCCGCCTGGTCATTTGACACTTTGCGCTGCCTACGGGCCGCACTATTTATTTCACTTTTATCAAACATCAAGACATATTGATTTTTGTTGCCACAAAAAAATTGCGTATACGCCATAAGCGACAATAGTCTATGCGGCCCGCACAAATACTAATCAAAGTTGATTGATTAGCTCAAGTGTCGACGAACTTTTTGTTTTTTTGGGCAATTAATTTGTGTTTGCTGCTCAATCAAAGGTAGCCGCGCTGCAAATCAAAAAGCATTTAACAATTTTATGCAGCCAATGCTTAAAAGGCACTAAATCAAAATAAATTGGGCAGCTGGGGCTGGGGCTGGAGCTGGAACTGGGGCGAGTGAAAGTCAATTTGCATGCAAATCTGTAGCTGAGGCCTAAGTAAATCAACTAAATCATGTTGAAGTGCATGTCTAAACAATAAAAACCACATTAAAATGAAATTCAATAAAAGCAAGCTGAGAGTACTGAGAGCAGGCGAAGACGGAAGCGCACTTGACCTGAAAACTCATTGCAATCAAAATAGGAAACAGTCAACGCTCGGCTGACTATGATGATGATGTGGCTGTTGTTGATGCTGATGTTGATGTTGATGCTGTTGCAAGATAGGCCAACGGGCCCAGGCTGTGCAACATAGACACACACACACACACTGGGACGTCTTAAGTGCTGGGAGGAGTAACTGAAGCTGTAGCTGGAGTCGAGTGACAAACTAATTTCATTACGAGCAGCTGGCACAGACGTTTGTTCGACCAGTGGTTGGTCCAGTGAAATCCGTTTCATAATGCTTGTAATAATAATCAACAGCATGAGGCAAGCGTGCACAGATGATAAGTAGCAAGGACTGCAAGGACATGGTTTGGGCTGTATATAAAGCTCGAAGGGGCGGCTGCAATTGCTCTGGCAAAAATAGAACAATTACACTAAAAATAAAAACAAAAGCCAGATAAGTGGGCCAAAGCAGAACAGCACAGCACAGAACAGATACAGTCACTAGCGTTGTTGTTGTTGTTGTTATGGCGTCGAGTGTAGGGCGTGGCAAGCTGTGTAATATGTGCACAAATTGAAAATAAAGTTTTGTAACAAAATGTCGCACCGGAAATGAAACTCACAGCATGAAGCCGGCAGCACTGTGTGTAGCCGAGCGTATAAACTGGGTGTATATATATAGAAGAAGAAGAGGCAGGCAGTGGAATAAGCTAAAGTTACAGTTACAATCATAGTTGTACGAACAAAAGTTAAGGCGTGGCACACACACACAGCGCATTGTTTGGATGAGCGAGACAGCGCTATACGCATTTAGTCTAGGCGCAGTCTGCAGGCCTTTGCCATAATAAAAGATGACATTTTATAGCAGTCACAGCCAAGTCTCTCGGCAAAAGGGTCTCCGACTGAGCTGCCTCCAAGTCAAAGACAGCAGCTGCTGCCTCTGCTGCTGCTGCTGCCTCTGCTGCTGCTGCCTCTGCACAAAAACTACATAAACCTACAAATGTCATGTTTATTTTCATTTCATAAGGAAATTGTCTGTCTATAGTTTCGGGCTAGCCAGCCAGCCAAGCCGGCTAGTCTGCCAGCCAAGCACCTTAAACAGTTGGCTAATAAGCTTCGCCTGGCATTCGAAAAGTTATTGCATATTCTATTCTCAGATTGCACGTGGTGCTTCGTGTTATTTTTTATGAGCACGTTAAGTCCATGTAACTTGCACAATTTATGGCCAAAAACGAAATTTATTACCACTTACAATTAGCATATGAAAAATGTTTTGCACTAGCCTGAGATAATTCAAAGGGGTAAAGCCAAAATTATTATATAATACTCAGGCAATAAATTAACAATTGATTAGGCGCACAAATCATTGCAAATAATTAATAAAATAATCGTAATATTTATGTATTTGCTTATTTATTTATTTACATTTTTTATTTATTTAATGTAAAATTAAATTTAAAAGTATTTAAAAATTAAGTTTTTGTTTTTAAATGTTTGGTGAGCTTATTGAGTTGTGGGTTAGTGTTTATTATTAATATTTAAAAAAGTAAAAATAAATCGCTTAGTAATCAAAAAAATTAATAGATTATTTAATATATTTTATTAATAGTTAAAAAAATGTAAATAAATTATTTATTGTTAAAAAAGTTAAAATAAATCGCTTAGTAATCCAAAATATAAATAGATTATTTATTAAATTAGTATATTTGATATTTTAGTTTAATAATCAGAAATAACAAAAAACAAAGCAATTAAGAGTCAGTTTCCGCTACCAACAATTATTACGTGTAATATTTTTTATTTATATTTCGTAATTGTTGTTGTCTATTTTTAATGATTCGATTTGATTCATTGTTTTTGCATTAATAAATATTCACATTATTGTTAAACTTAATAAATCAGCACATGTACTTTCAATTATTAAAAAAAAAATAGCAGCTTAAGCTTCTGGGAAGCAAAAAGATAAACTTAAAGATGAGTGAGCCAATTTAATTTAAAAATAAATATTTATTGCCAAAGCGAGCATTTGCTTTAACGGATTAAGCTAACTCAGAACTCGGAAGCTGCGCCTGGCCAAGTTTTATAGCTGCTTAGCCTTTAAGCATAAATAATCAACAAAATTGCGTGTTTTAAGAAAACAATTTAATTAAATTTATTTGAGCGCTAATGCCATTTGGCATTTGCCGAATGCGCCGCCGGCGGTCAGCTGTTAACATCAAAAGACTCAGAAAATTAATCAGGCGCACGCAGTGGAGCAGTCGAGCACTCGAGAAGTGTCACGCCCACGTGGTCAAAGCCTGCGGCACATATAATTGCATAAATTTATGTTGTGTGTGTGTGCGAAAAAGCCACAGAAATTAAAAATAATAATATTGTATGGTAATATGTATAATCAAAATAAACGCAATGCCTTCGCCGCCGCCGCCGCTGCCGCCGCCGCCACATGCGGCTCAAACTTTTAATGCAAAAACGTTGTGCGCCAGCTGTCAACAAGGGGGTGGGGGTGGGGCTGGGTTTGCCCTTAGGCTTCAGTTGAAAGACTAATTTTCACATTTGAACTGTTAACTGGTCGTCGCTGTTGGTCGAACTCCAAATGCGTGTCTAATGCTCTCGCGGCGTCGCCTTCTAATTCTACTGAGTGGGCGTGGCTGGGCAACCAATTTCATGGTTAAATGATTCAGAAAGCGAGTTACAAAATTAGCGCTGTTAGGCGCGTTAACACAATGTAATTAACTTTCGCGCTCTCCCTCTCCGCCCCAAGTTCTCGCTATATAGACATATATTTTAATATTTATTTAGCCCCAGACCACGGCAAATGCCTCCTGGGTGCACTTTCCTTTGATGCCCATGCCCAGGCGTTGACAACTTTGCAAAACTATAGAGCAATGCCCAAAAAAGAAAAAAAAAAGAATTTGCTGTCGCTTGGCCACAGCAGCCACAGAGAGCGAGTGTCGCTCGGGCTCGAGCTTTTTCAAAAGCAATTTGAAACAAATTTTATTGCCAAAGTTTGAAGCACATGGAAAATGGTTCAAGTGCCACAAAAACTTGCAACTGTAGACGTGCGGCCCTTGCGCCTTGGCTTATGCCACAAATTAGCTTAGCCAGCGAACGTCTCAGGCTTAAAGCAGCCAACAAAATGTTACACAATTAAAAATACTCGTATGCATGTCCAAGCTTCGTTGCATTGCCAAATCAAAGAGCTGAGCAATCAGTTGCAAGAGCAACAAACTCTTGCCAGCCACTGTGCTATTACCAATTTTTGCGCTTAACGCTTCAGCGCACAAATCACTGAAGAAAACTCGGTGTGTGCGGCGGCGGCGTACGGGGCGTATGTTTCCATTTGCTGTCTGCTGCTGCTGCTTATGCCTCTCAGCATGTCATCATGGCAAAATCAGACGACATGCAACATTGCATAAAGATTTGTCACAGCTAAAGCTGCCCAAAATGCAATGCAAGACAAGCGACAACGACAACACGCAACGAGTAGTGCCACTAACAAATCTATAGAGAGAGAGTGCAAGAGAGAGAGCCAACATTGCGATGAGCTCAAATCGCATTTTCGCATGCCGAATTTCGACAAACTACAGCAACAACAAAAACAAAGCGAACAAAGCTGCAGCTAAAGCTGAAACTGAAGCTCTAACTGCTATTGATGCTGCCAGTGCACAGTGGTTACATGGCCAGCTAGTTGCAAATTAAATTCAATTATTAATTATGCAAAAACAATAATTTATAGCATAGCACAGTTTTAAATCATAGTTATGCAATTTATGCAGCGCTAAACGATAAACAAAAGCTGTGACTTATAACAAAATTTCACTTTGTAGATTGTAAATTAATAATAAATTCAAATAAATTTTATCGATATTTAAAATATTTTTTATAAACAATAAACTTTATGTTAATTTCTTATAAATTCTCATTTTGAATATTTTGAATATATTTTTGATATATTTTGAATATTTTCACTCAATCTCAATCAATCTTCACTCTCTGTCTTTTAAAGTGTTTGATTACTACAAACATTTTTTATAATTAATAAGCTTTATGTTAATTTCTTTTTAATTCTTATTTTGAAAATATTTTCTTTAGTGTTTGTAATATTCAAAACGAAACGAACAACTTCACTCTCTTGTTTTCAAATTGTTTGATTTCTAAAATTATAATTAATAAGCTTCTTGTTAATTTCTTACTAATTCTTAATCAAAAAGTTTACTGTAGTGTTTGTAATGTTAAAAATCTTCACTCTCTGTTTTTCAACTGCTGCTGCTCCTCATTAAATGTTAAGCTGCTATAAACTTATTATTAATTGTTAAGCTGCTTTTGTTAACAAAGTTCAATGCTCTCCTCACCCTACATTTAAACTAAATCGTAATGCAAAATAAATTTTTTTTTAAATTGCTCATTTTATAATTTTATATTTTAAGCTTGAAATTTCCTTCAAATTGAGCATCAGGACATCCAAACTAGTCCAATGACGATTCAGCGCAATTGTTGCAACTGTAAGCTGTAACTTTCTTTACTTTTAGCCATCACTGCTGCCTTTTGCACCACTGTGCATTGGGCACAAAGCATTTGCAATAGCTTTAAGTGGGTTGTAACCAAAAGAAGTTGCAAAAGTTGAAATTACGCTGCAACTTAAATTACAAACATAAAATTTTACAAGAGACAGACAGACAGTTTGGCAAACAAATTGCGACAACAAATAAATAAATTTGAAATACGACAAACTTAAGCTGAGCAAAATATATATAAATAAATTATAAGCGTATTTATAAAATGCACAACAAAATACTTTAGTTGAATATTTCACTGGCAATGTGCATAAAAAATTGAATGAGTTGAGCCAATTTTGAAATGTGCTGCTTACTTATGCAAGTGAAACTAATTTACACTTTGGCAAAAATATATTTTTATATATTATTCAAATGCCGGCAACTGTTTGTGCCACACTCGCTGCTTGAGCTTGGCAGCAACTTGCTGCAAATTCAATTTCGTGCAGCTCGATTGCATTGTGGCACATTGGGCCACACACACACACACACAGCTTGTCTTTGTGTGTGTGTGTGTGTGTATCGCATTGCATTTCAATATATAAATATTTATACACAAGTAAATTTGTGCACAGCTGAGCAATGCGCTGCTTTTATTTCCATCCAATGATGGCGCTGTTTTTTTTTCTTCTTGTTGTTGTTGTCGCGCAAATGCCATTGACAAGCTAAAAGAAAGAGACAGCGAAAGAGTGAGTGAGTAAAAAAGCAAGCGAATGAAGATATATGAAGCCTGGCCTGGCAGTCTGAGTGAATAATGCTAAGTCCCTGAATCCCCCAGTAGTAGACACTGTAGCTACAGCTACGTAAATCGTTTAGTTTCGCATTTGTTTTGCTTTTGCCCCTTCACCGTTTCACCGTTAGCTCCACCGCCTAATTCGTTTTATTACAAAATTTTCGTCGCCGCCTGTCAGTTGATGACCTATAACCCGCAAAATATGCACACAACAAATACATGCGCACACTCGCAGGCATTAAAATAGAGACGAGCAGTTTGAAATTTGAAAATCAATCAAACTCGCAAGCAAAAGAAGTTTGCATTGAATTAAGTATATGAGTTTAAAAGATTTTAATCAGTTGCTATTAATAGAGACTGTAGATATATAATTCAGAATTTGACTATTAAAATTAACTTAAATTGTAGTCTGACACTCATTTTGTTTTTATTCATATTGAAAACTTTGCTTAAAGTAATTTTTTCAAAACACATTTTTGCGTTTATTTTGCATTAATTTTTTTTGTTTCTATTCAATTGCATGGCAGTGTATCTAGCACGTATGTATAAATCATAGCTAAGCCTTTATGACATATGCTAAAATTCAACCAGTCGAGCAGCCAGCAGGACAGCAGCGCGACGCTGTTGCTGGACCCCAGGACGACAGTCCAATTTCATAACACAATGCCCAGGCAACAACAACAGCAACAGCAACAACAACAACAACCCTTTGGCGCTGCTGGGGTCGCGCTTTTTGGGGTTCCAAGCGCGTGACAAAATGATTAAACTGTTAGCCAGGGGAGACAGTCAGGGTTGGAGCAGTTAGCAGCGGTGCCAGGACAGGTGGCCATTGTTTGGCAATGACAGTGCAAAATTGTTGATGATGATAACGATGTGATTAGATGAGTGGCTCTTTTGGGCGAGCGAGACCCGTAGACCGGGTTATTGGCTTCACTTGCTGACACTTACAGTAGCGCCAGGCGCTACTAAAAGCAATTCGAGTGGCCGGAGCAAAGCGATGGGCTAAGCACTAATCAATAATTTTTGGGGGGCTACAAATTTAAGGGCTAAGCGTTATAGCTTTTTATAGCATTGGCATGTGAGCCAGCGCAATTAACAATGATGTTTCATTTTATAAGCTTAGTGTAATTATTTTATAGTCAAATGCAATATAAAATTTAATTGGGCTTGATTATTGATGTGATAAGTACAAAAGTAAGTAAAATGTGCCGATATTTTTTATACTATTTATACGTAATATACATCTTAATGCCTCTTAACTTTAAGCGGGCAGTTAGCAACAGATCTTAGAGCCTTGTTTTAGCTTTGTGATTAATTAAAAAATATAAATGAATTACTAGCTTATAAAAAAGATATTTTATTTATTTATATAATGTCGACAAAAGGCAGTCGAACGGAAAAGAAAAACTACTAACTAATACTAATAAATAAATAAAATATATAATTTTTATTTTACATGATCAATTATTATACAAACTCCTAAGGCCTTCGACTCATAAATATATGATATATAAATTAAAAATTTAGAATACCAGCCTAACATTTGCTGATAGAATTAAAAAAATTCAATTAGGGTCTGAATGGTCTTTAGACAGGATGTTTGTTTAACATTCATTTTCATTTCTAGGAAATCTTTGCTTATTTGTCAAAATGTCATAACCAACAATTGCTTAAAACATGTAAAAACAATTAGTTCACTGTTGCTAAAAATAAAATTACTGGCTAATGCCTAAAGCCTGTTAACTTATTCAGCTCTGTTTACAAATTTACAAGTTACGACTAGTGCGTGGCCCCTTTCTGTAACTAACTTTCAATGAATTCGTACTTCAGCGTGTTGTCCAACTACAAGCAAAAATAAATAAAAAGAATCGAAGAGCCAACTCATGTTCAAAGTTGCATGCGGCGTTGTACACTGCGTATGCGTAATAAACAAAACAACTGCAGCTAAATCCAATGCCATAGCTGTGATTGTAAGCGTGTAAGCGTGTGTGTGTGTTCTTTATTTGAATTTACAGCCAAGCAGCAGCAGCCACTGCTCACTCCCCAGGCAGACATTTGTGTGCGTTTGGCCGCTTGGCCTCTGTTGAATAATAAATTGTATTTTGCGGCATTTAAAAGCAATTTTTTAACATTTTTCAATCTCAATGGCAACGATGAAACTCCAACAAACGCACACACACACACACACACACACACACACACAAAAGACATCAACACACACACACACACACACACACACACACACACACAGAGATTCATAAATAAGTGCTGCGTTGTAGCAGTTGTTGCCACAGCAGGCCGCAAGGGGCAGCAATGTTGCCTTTTCGGCCGCTTTGGCCACAGTTTTGTCTAGCAATTTTGCAGTGAATTGTCCTGGGAGCTAATGCGAACTAACCAAGGATGTCAAAACAGCAGCAACAACACTTGCTAGAAATCTTTGCTGGCTCTCACTCGCTCTGCCATGTTCGGGCTGAGCTGAGCAAATGCAACTGCCTGCTCTACATTGGGGGAACTCTGCATTTGGTTAAGCTACGAGTGAAGACAGCAAACGATTCGGTAGCAAAACAAATTGCCGCATTTAAGAACGCTGTCCAGTTGCAAGTTGCATTGTTGCTCACACACACACACACACGCATACATGAGTGCCATGAGGCAACAGCAATTTGCTCAACATTTTGTGGCTGACAGTGCGCCTAAGCATAAACTTTGATTAAGAGCCGTATGCTTGGCAGGCAAACACTAAAACAGCTTGAAAATGCACTTGTCAATTTTTTAAGCAAAAATTTAATTCAGTGTGTATAAATAGAAATTTTCATTTCTATTGTATATTAAAGTTTTAAAAATTATATTGTTGCTTTTAATTATTAAGACTGCAAAGTTCTCGATTTAATTACAATTTTTATTTTTAAATTGCATTAGAAAATTTAACAATTAATTCTTATTATAAAGGCTGATTTAATATTTATATAAACATGTAATTTTATATAGAATTATTATATTTTTATTACCATATACAAATTAATGTGTTTCTGTATATTCTGTTTTCAGATTTTTCTCTGAGAGCAATGCTGCCTATCAAATGAGGTAATATATGAAGCAAGCAAGAAAAGGATAGCAAGAGCAGTGTGTGCTCAGCTGTTTATCTGCTTTTACACATGCGCACATACAAAAGTCAAAGAAGCCGCCAATGTCTTTTAGACAGGTGTCGCCATCTAGGATTTGCGATCTCAGATGTCAAAGCGCTCTGAGTGGATAAACTTATGCATGAAAGCAGCGCAGCCGACTTTGGCAAGCAAGCAAAACAGAGACATCAATAGCTGAGGTTCTGCTGCTTATCTCCTTTCACACAAGCGCACATACAAAAGTCAAAGAGGCCGCCAATGTAATTTAAGGGAGCGCCGCCATCTTGGTTTTTACGCTCTCAGAAGGCAAAGCGCTCTGAGCGAATTAAACTTTGCATGGAGCAGCGCAGCCGACTTTGGCAAGCAGGGCAAGACAGAGACAGTTGCTGTTTGTGCTCAGCTGCTTATCTGCTTTTACACATGCGCAGATGCAAATGTCTAGTTGGCCGCCAATCAGTGCTGCCAGAATCTCTTAAGCAAGTAAAAACTGCTAAAAATTATGTAAAAATTGCTATAAAAAATGCTACAATAAATTAAAATTTTTTTTGCATGGATAATTAGTTTATAGTAGTACATTACCGATTTGAAGAATCAAAAGTGTGGAACTGAGTTAAATACAAGCTCTGATGTCCGATAAAGAAAAATTAAAAATTGCTATTTTTTGGCTAATAGAATACAAAAAAAGAAAGTTCCATTTTTTTTTAGCAAGTTGCCACAAATGGCAACTTAATTGCTAAGCTGGCAGCCACGGCCTGAGATTGTTTTGGGCATCAATTTTTATTTTTATTTTCTTTACTAATCAGTAGAGATGGGTAACGGTCCGTGTCGGGCCGTGCCGTGCCTCAAAAAAAAGGCCCGCGCCCATCTCTACTAAGCAGCAAAAGTTTGACTATAGAATTGACAGAATTGAATTTACTACAAACGTTAGGAGTCAACAAATTTAATTGAGAAAATGGAGCAACGTTTGCATAGACGACGTCGCACGCGCAAGAAGCCAAAGTCGCTGTAAGCAAATTACGCATACGCAACGTGTACACATTGATATATTGAACTCTAATTCAGGTTCAACAAACTGCTGGGAGACTGGCGCCCCAAACTGGGCGCAACTACAAGTTGCAGCTACAAGCAGTTGCTGCTGAATCAGCTGCTGCCACTGCGGCGATTCTTTAAGAGCTCGAAGCGGGTGGTGAAGCGTTGCACCAAGCCGGATCGCCGGGAGTTTCGACGTGCGGCGCTGGCCACTGCTGTGGGATTTCTTATCATGGGCTTTCTGGGCTATGGCATAAGGCTGCTGCACATACCGATTACAAATATTATTATGGACTGAGACACACACACACACAGAGTCAGAGACTAAAAATAAAACTACAATTCAATTGGCAGCCACACACACAACAAAAGAGTTTGCGAACTATTTTTGGGTTGGCTCATGGCCAACACACACGGCTGCCAAATGCAAGGTTGCCATAACAAGCTAACCCCGCCACGAACCCACCCTGGAGGTCACGGCAAGTGTTGACAAGAAAATTTCAGCGCACATTTGTTGGAAAAACAGTTTGGCGTTGCCAAACCAGCGACTGTCGGATGTGTGCAAGTGTAATCAAATCAAAGAGAGAGAGAGAGAGAGAGACTCAATGGCACTTAAAGGTAACTAAAATAGAGACTCAGTCTCAGTGCCAACTGCCAGCTGGCAAACGAACTATTTAAAGAATTTTTAATCAATTGCAGTTTTAATCAAAACAACTTTGCTGTGCGACTGTGTGTGTGTGGCTCAAAGTTATTTTTGCTGTTAGTAGTAACAGCAGCAGCAGCAGCAGCTGTTGTGCTATTGTTCTAGCTCTTCCTCTTGCTGTTGTCTGTTGTCTGTTCTCTGTCGCCTTTAGCCAATTGCATGCAGCATTGTCGCATGTGTCTCCATTTGCTGCTACTGTTATGTTTTATTGATGAGTCTCTCAAACCAAAATTGATGATGCCACAAAAGTGCTGTGGCAAGCTGCTCTTACTTACTTTACGCCCATCGATGGGCGTCCTGTCAGTCACTTCAGTTGGAGCTGCCTGCCGCTTGCCGCTGGCAAATGGCGTAAATTTATTCAAAACTTTTGCGCAGTTGTTGCAGTCTTAATGCCTTAAAGCTCATTTCAACGCAACAGGCGATAAAGCAGCATGAGTGTTGCATCAACAACACCTGCTCAACACACACACACAGACACACACAGTTGCGCTAAAAAGCTGCAGCCACTTTAGAGGTTATGAAGTCGCTGGCAAAACGTGCTGTGCCCCAAGCTACAAAAAAAGAAGAAGCAACGTCCGCTGGCAAAAACTTAAGCAAAAGCAGCATAATAAACACACTCGAAAGGCAACATAAAAGGTAGCTGAGAGACACACTGAGCCAGAGCCAGAGCTAGAGCCAGAGCGACATTTCCTTTACCACATGCACCGCCTGCAATTGAGTTACGCTGCTTACACTTTGCTAAGCTTTCACAGAAAGGCGTCGCCTCTTTTTTTTCTGACAATACTGTGCTGGAAATATGAGCTACACTACAAGAAAATGCAAGTGCATTCTGCAGTTAGTTATAAATAAGTGAATAGGGCAGGCTTTGACAATGATTTCAGCAAAGCGTGAGGTAAACAAATTCTTAATAATTAAATAGTTTGAATAATGACAGAGTTGAGTTAAATTTCGTAGCATTTTTCTGTGTTAATCAATAGAAATTTAATAGATGCTAGAAGTAAGCGAAACTTGTGTATTCATTACCAGCACTTTTTAAATATATTTGATAAATATTACATAAGCTTACTCGTATACAAAATATGGAAAAGAAAATGACTCAATATAAATTATCACAAAGTTGTAAAGCTCGAACATAATTTATAAAATTTTAAGAGCGTACGATATTTATTAACATTTATTTACAAACTAATATAGTAACTAAAAGTGGTGAGTGCTAGCTACTAAGGCCATCGACTCTATTTATTAACAACAAAATATTTAATAATAATACAAGAATTTTTCTAGCTTTTCTTTAATTTGATAGGAACTAAGGAGCTAAATGTTAAGTAAAAATGTTGCGCTTCATCTAATTTTAATGTGTATGCAATAAATGTGGACTTTAACTTTATTTAGTATTATGCAAAATACAATAAAATATTCTAAGTTTATTCTTTTATTTTAAAAGCTGTTTTATGTATACTCTATAGCTAAAATAAAATGCATTTATCAACAGTTTAAAGAGAAACCGCAATTTACTTCTCACTTGGCACTTAATAAATGATATAAAAACTAAATGCATAATATTTGGCCAAAGAAATGGCAGCAGCAGCAATTGCATTGACTTAATGTGCAATTGATTTTGATTTCTCATTGCAAAAGTTTTCTTCATTTTGTTGCGTTTTAATTAAAAGCGAAGTGTGGCCATTAATTTGCAACTACAAATTACACTCAATAAAACATGGACACACTGATTTTTCGACTCTCTCACACACACACACATACGCAATGAAAATTTGTGTGTGTGTGTCTGACTGGCAATCAATTTGCACTTTGACTACAATTACTGATTTTCGACACTTCAAAGGATTTTATAAATTGCCATTTGGCCGAACCCACAAAAACCAAAAGGAGACACAAAAAATGAAAAAAACGAAAACGAAAAAAGAGAAATGGCATATGGAAAAGTGTAGCTAGGCTTTAGCAATTTGTTTTGGGCCCAACTGCAGTAGCAAATTTTCTTTTGCACACACACACACACACATTTTTTTGTGTTGGCCATGGCCAACTGAATTGAGCTGGGTGGGAGCAGCTTTAATTAAGTTAACGTACGCAAGCGAAAAGAGTTGGCATGGCAACAATTTTTGAGCTGCTGCTGCTGTATTTTTAATAATTTGATATTTACTTGAAGTGCAGCTGCCACTATTTTGCCATAATTTATATGCATTTTAATGCAATTTGCGTTGGAGCCCTTTTTGGGCCAAGTGCTGCACTTATAGCCGGCAATCAGCATTAATGACTTTTGCACTTTAAACCAATAATATGTGAAGCTGCAGCACGCAAACGCGTCTAACTAAATATGCCTTTTGACAGCGGTCAGTTGGCCCATACTATATGTATATGTATATGTATATAATGTAGCATGTGCGCATATTTAATAAAAACCAATAAACGTTAAAAGCCTTTGAGTGTGGGCCGTGCTGGGGCGGGGGCCATAAGCTACCTGCCCGACGGGCTGGGCCGTTGTACGCCCGATTAAATGCATTTAAATGTGTTTTCAACATAATTATGCATATGCAAACATGACTCGACCAATTCGAGACCCAAGCAGACGCATGGCCATGGTCGTGGGTTGGTTTTCCGGCAGCTTAAGTGCTTTAATGGCTTTAATTATGTTGCAGGCAATTATTGTTGATGTGCACAGCATGCACCCGCATGCAGCAGCCAGCGTTGACAACAAATGCAACGTACAATTATTTAATTAATAAGTAAAAAGCCAAATGCATAAATCCGCAAGCTATAGCAAAAGCTTCGCTCTGGGCGTTGCTTTTGCCTCAGAGCAGCAGCAGCTGCAGTTGCTTTTGCTTTTGCTTTTCAGCATAAAACTCAATCGCTAAATTATGCAAATATGCCGCAACTGCGACAAGCTGTAAGCGGCATACCAATATGTGCTACGTTACGTATACGCAATGTGCGCCGCACTTAGCGCCTGCTCTGTCTGCTTGTGTGTGTGTGTGTGCCAAAAAGGTCGGCTCGAGTTCATCGATGACGATTCTGCTGCAATTCCGTTCGCCTAGCCTCAATTTTTTTTTGTTTGCTTGGCAGCACATAAAATCGGCATTGGGCATAAAAAAAACCAAACGCTTGCCGACTTGGTTTACATATAACTGTTTTTTCTTGCTTGCTTGTGGTGTTGGCTTGACAGATTTTTTTTTGGGGGGTACGCTTAGTTGCCTGGCAACGGATCGGCAATCGGATCAGGTTCACAGAATGGGCTGCAATTTTATTTGGGCAACGTGACAAACGCAATCAGCGTCAGTCACATGTGTAAAAATGTTTTCCGCTTTATGCGTATGCGTGCGCTTTTGACTGACAGCGCGACAGACAAAAGACAGAGACAGTGCTCAGATATTTTGGTTAAAGTATCTTATTTATATCCTTTTTGGTTTTACTACAAAGTATTGCAAGTCTTACTGTATTAGTCAGTGCCTGGCGTTTTATTCTTTTTGCGCGTGTTGCTATTGCAAGAATTTTATTTTGCTGCCTCAGAGCACTTTATATATTTTCCTAATCATGAAAATACAAATCATGGAAATTTTCTCTGATTAGTGTTTAATGATGAAAATAACAAGACTGCTCTTCTTATTATTTTTAGTAACACATAGTAGTTTGTATGGCTTAAACATATTTTGTTGCCTTCATTCGCACTTCTATTCTTCTTTTTATAAAAGAGATTACAGCAAACTTAAGACTAGAGATGTAACAAGTTCGTGTTAAAATATCGATAGTTAACAACATTTACGATATAATTGATTGAATTTGAATTATAAAATGCATATTAGTTGTGTAAATTTAAACTATTTTTGGCTAGGGAAATCATTTAATTGGAATATAAATATTATATTTGTAATTAGTAATAATGAAATTAGACCTACAGCCCAACTTGACTAGCTTGATATTGATATTGACTAGCTCAATTGATTATTAGTAAATATATTTTAATTGCTTACTTTTATTATTCTAGCAACTTGTTCATTGTTTGCTTAATGGCCTACAGTGCACAGACTACTGAACTGCTTGCTAATTGGCTTAGCTGTTGGCCTCTTTGCTTATAATTTAGAAAGAGCAGCGCTCAATGTATACAGCTATCAATATCATTTACAACAAACATTAGCATTGGGAGCACTCAGTGCCCATTGCAAGCAACAAAATCATATAAAATTTAAAACTCTTTCAATAAAATAGTTTGATTCTTTTTCTTTTGTGAGGCTTTACCATTTTGTATTATTGAGTTATTTTGCCTGATGATTCACACACATTTGCATATTCTTCAACATTTTAAATACATTTTTAATCATAAATTTGTTGCAGTTGCTTGAATTGTTATCAATAAAATTGCAAATATTTTTGTCCAACTTGCAGCTTATCCTTACACATGATGCAATTTTTCAAGTAGATGTGTGGCAAATTGCAAGGCGATTGGGCATTGGGCATTGGGCAATTTGAAAAGTATTTTTATTAAACTACCGAATTATTTATGCGAGAGAAATATTTAAAATATTTATATATGCAGGCAGACTATTGCTATTGTTGCTATTTGTGTTGGAATTTTTATTAAATCCATGCAAGTGTATTTAGTTTTCATTTATTTTTAATAAACAAGCACAAAATATGTTTTCACTTTAAATGCGTCAATTTGCTTGTTGGGCTAACGCCTCAGGCTATTTACATATAGAGCTATAACTTTTGATTCATATCTCTGTGTGTGTGTGTGTGTGTGTGGCAGTGGCGGTTTGATCTTTCTTAAATGTTGCATGAAGCAAACTTCCTGCTTCCTTTCGCTTTCGTGGCGCTTTGAAGAATATGAAAACAAACGGAAGTTGGGTTTGTTTTCTGCTTTCTGTTTGTTTTTTTTTTTTTTGCTGTATTGTTGGCCGGCCAACAAAATGAAGTTTGTACTGCAGCTGCCAAATGACGGAAACTAAGCAACAATGACTACAAAAATAAGTTAAGCATATGCAGCATGTGCCAACAAAAAAAAATTTATTAACTTTAGTGTGACTATGGTAATATTTTTATGCTTGCACTTAAATGATTTATATGCTTGCGAATTTAGTTGCAAATCTAAGCAAAATTCAATTCATAAAACAATTAATTTTATATTTGAACGATGAAATTAAATAAATTATTGTAAATATTATTTAAACAAAATAAAATATAAATAATAAAGTTTGATTGTCAACAAATGACATAAGACAAATTGATTTAAATATAAATTATAAATAGTACAAAATATAAATAAAAAAGATAAAAAATAAGCCTTGTGATTTAGATGTTTGAATTAATGACTTTAAAAAAGAAATTTTACTTTAGATGTTGCAAAAACAGTTAAGAAGTCATTAGTATAAATAAAATATATGTGCTGCTTTATTGACTGCATTTATATTTATTTTACAGATATACAGTCTTTATTGTTCTATCTAGAGATTCTCTTGGCATCAAAGCTTTACTACAGACAACTTAGAGTAAGAAAAAAAAATAAAGTTGCATTTTATTGTTGGGCATAATAAATATTATTTTAGTTCATTGCACACTTTGTCAAGTTTGCAAGTCGGATTGACATTCTATTAGCTATCAGCTGCAGCTCTATAATTTAGCAGAGCTGTCAATTGCCTGCTGGCAGCTACTGTACTTGAGTGTGGCAAGCCAGGCCAAAGCTCGAATCTCAAGCCATGCGTTGCTTTATTTCGCATTATGCAAATTCTTTAGTAGCAATCGTGTTTTAACACCTGGGCACAGCTTGTAATAAACTGCCAGCGATATTTATGTGCATATATATGCATGTGTGTGTGTGTGCATGCGTGTGTGTGTGTGGCATATTCAATTATACGTAGTTCCCATTGACTGACAGCTAGGTTGGCTGTAATATTTTCAACTTAAATATTTATAAAGGTTTATTAATGCGCGCATATGGGAAAAGTTCAAGTAATAATAATACAAAAACAATTATAATTATTTATTACGCTACAAAAGAGTGTGACAGTTTCAGAGTCAGCTGCAGTGCATATGTGTGTGTGTGTGTGTGCGCGCCAGTTGTTGCAAACGAAAGTGAAACGAAACTGTCGCGGGAATAGCAATAAATCATTTATGCAGCTGCCTTGCACTCAGATACACACACACACACACACACATGCAAGTGTGTACAAAATGGCATAAATCAACTTACACACACACACACACACACACACACAGCGACGTGCCTGAAGTCATATGCAGAACTTACGCGCAGCAAAGAAAACTGAAGCGAGTCGCAAAAAAAAGAAAAACACATGGGAGTGAAAGCAAAAGAAAAACTGAGCAACTTACGCGCTACGCTTTGCCGCCTTACCGCACCCCCAGCTGCCACTCCCCGCTGGCAACACCTTGCCTCACTTGCCTTGCCGCTTGTCAGTGCCTCGTGTGTCTTTTGATAAGCGCACTTGAAGAGCGAAGCGCGCACGCCAGTTCACAAAAGTTGCTGCAGCTTTCTGTATCCTTTTTACACACAGCGCAGCGCAGTGCAGTGCGTCAAGCCAAACACTTCATTGGCAGTTGCTGAAGTGTGCAGCAGAGTGTAAGTGCTGCTCGTCGAATTTAATTTACAGCAGCACAAGTGTGAACTCTAATGGCTGCAAGCAGCGCGTTGATTAGATTGAACAGGTGAGAGAGGTGCAAGTCATCAAGTCATAACTGAAATTGCAGTAAATGAAGTAGATGATCATGAGAAAGAGAAAATCAATGCTATAAATTAAAGTACATATAAATAAATATATAATAGAAAAAAGTAGTACAAACGAACGCAAATAAATGAGATATTATTTATTTAAAATATGACAAAAGCATTGGGAAAGCCCAAAAATTAAACAGATCTGTTAGATAGTTTTACTTATAGCTAGTTCAATTTTATTTATAGCATAATTTAGAGTTTTAAATAGTTCTGTGCTAAATAGTTCTATGCGTATTCGAAAGAGTAAGGAAAATCCAGTAGTGAAAATATTAAGAGACATTGGAATAAATCTATTTCAGCATTTACATATTAAATAAATCATTTACTTTAGGTCTAGCTAACAATTGAAGTTTAATTAAAATAAGTCACCTTAAAGAGATTAATAATGACCACACCACCAATCCAATTAGAAGGAGTAGAACTTGAGCAGCCGTCGCAAGCCAAGTATCTATCTACCGCACTTAAAAGCCACAGCGATGAAATGCAAGCATAGAATGATCCAGCTACGTTGGCTTATTGATAAAAAGAGCAACATGACACTGCGGTGTAAGAGAGCCATATATGTGCACTGCATTATGCCGATATGGCTTTATGGAGTGCAGATCTGGGGGATCGCAGCAAAATCAAACTATAAACGCATCCAGGTGTTGCAGAATCGTGTTCTGCGGCAAATCACTGACTGTCCCTGGTATGTGCGCGGCTCTACACTCCACAGAGATCTCAACCTGCACACAGTGGAGGAACGGACAAACTGGTGAGACACTCCAGCTTGCTCGCAAGAGGCCTATTACCCGCTAGACCCTTAAGACGACTACGCCGGCAAGGGTTTGCTAAAACAATTGGACGTCGATGAAGATATCCTGCTAGGATCAATTCCGCAAAGGGCATCCCTATGCTGTTAGGCTTAAATTCATTATATAATTGTGATGTTATAGTACGCTTTTGATGATGATTAAAATAAGTCTATTTGAATAAATATGAAGATCAATAACTAAAACTTATTTAAAAGCTCGCAAAGCAAAAGTGTCAAGAGCAAAACTAACTGTTGGATTTACTAAAGTTCGAATTAGAGATAATTTGCTACTCATAGAATTCGTGAATTGCTTTGTCTATTACTTGATGAGCACAAGAACTTAAATTGCTTTATTAATAGTGTAAATAGTATATTTATTTATAAATTGTTGCAATATGTTTGCTACGCATTGCAATTATGTTGAAATGTAAATAATTATTTGACATGCATTTACCTACAGCTCAACTAGCAAACACACACACAAACATACAAACACACATGTGTAATGCCATTAAAATTTACTTGTACTTTTGCTTGGCCCGCGGCTCTGAATGTTTATACAACTTCCGTCGATTTGCGAAAATAAAAATAAAGAAATTATAATTGCTTTATGCCCGCAGCTTGCATTAAGCAGGGCAAACACATAGAGCGTAAAGACCACGCCCAATTGCATAGAGAGAGAGAGAGAGAGAGAGAGCGACTGATAGAGAGAGAGGGAGAGAGAGAGAGGCAGAGCGAGGGGGCGGGCAGTTGTGTTACGTTTACAATGCGCTTCCGCTTCATTGTTGTTTTGCATGTTGATATGGCGTGAGAAACGAAATGTGACAGACACGAGAACACGTTGCTCATACGCCTCGTGTAGCGCACGTGAATGCATGTGTTGAAAATACACAGACAGACGAACAGACAGAGCTGCACATATTTTTCCTTTTGCCGCTAATGTGGCACGCCCGCCTTGCCGCCGCTGCCGCCTGCTGTCCACTCACACACACACACACGCATACGCATATGTATGCGCAACGCGTAAAGTTGAACTGACAATCGAAAGCCGAGGCAACAATGGCAGCCTGAGGCAAAGCTGAAGCCAGTCAAGTGTGTGGGTGTTACCCAGCTTGCCTTTTCTTTTTCCAGGACAACAACAACAACAAGGACGACGACAATTGCAACAATGCAATGTGACAACTTCCGTTGCATTCGCTGCTGGCTAAGAGAGCGACGAACAAAAAAAAACAACAACACACACTGTAAACGAAAACTGTAACGGAATTGCATTGTGAAAACAAAATGTTTTTTCCTGGCACACGGCAAACAACAATTACAACAACAACTGCAACAACAACTGCAACAACAACAACATGCACATAAATATGACACGTTGCTGCCGCCGCCTGTAGGCGAGCATTATCCATTTTGATTTTAGTATCTAGCGCAAATCAATTAATGCTGCAATCAATTTGTTGCATACGCCCCGTGGTACGCACAACTTTTATTAATTAATTGCATTTGACACTTGCATTTAAATTTGCATGTAATTAAAATAAAGCGCATTTATTTAAATATCAATTACACTTTACAAAAGATGCGCAAGATTTTTAAATTCGTTGCCACAATCATAAAGCGCTGCACGACTTTGTGCGTCCACATCCAAATAGCCAGCAAGGATATTCATTTCCTTTGCTATACAAAGCATATTGCATTTATATTTCAGCTCAATGTTGTACAAATTCAGCTGCAGTTGCATTTGAATTAAATATCGCTCGTACTCGCTTCGACTGATGTGCCAAACGCTTAAACATTTTTCAATTTTCGCTTGTATTGCAGCTAAGGGAAAGCACTGCACACACAATAATAAGTAAACAATTTATTTATTTATTTATATTGCACTTTGGCTTACCTGCGCCACGTAAAAAGTTATGCCAACTATAAAAAGCAAATTTTTTAACATTCTGAGGCTTAACAAACAACTGTAGTTGGTTTTAATCATTTCCAAAAAATTTGAAAGCTCTGTACAGCGTGAAATGTATAATAGGGTCTTTTAATTTAGCTATGTATATATATTCTTGATCAGGCTAACAAGCTGCGTCTGTTTGTTCTTATTTTATTATATTCATTGATCTTTGTCGTAATTAAAAGTTTTGAGGCAACAATTTGTTATAAGTCTCTATATTTGTAAATAAATTTATATTTACTGTTATAATAAATATATTTTTGAATGTATGTGGTCTTCTTCTGCCGGCTGTGCCCGAGCTTTTGCATTTTATTACAGGACACGCTGCATGCTTATAATTTCTTCTCTGAAGTATTTAAAAACTCCGCTGTATTTAGATTTTTTATCAAGCACAGCAGCATTTTGAATGCATAAACACACGTGTCGTGCTCTTGCTGCAGCCCGAGATTACACTGGACAGCAGCGTCATAGTTGGAGGGACTCATGTATTCCACTTCGCTCAACAAATCCACATCAACATGCGCATTGGCGTCCAGAATGTTCAGGCCCTGCGCGGCACAGAGCACATAGCACATATAGTTAAGGGAAATGTTTACCAAGGGAGTTCCAGCCTGAGCATCATACAGTTTGTGGCGAAAGTTATCGCTCGTTATATTTTGTTGAGTAGTGCATTTGGCAATTAAATCGTTGGGTAAATTAAAGCACTGTAAGTAATGAGAAAAACATTTCATAGTCTAGAATATTTTTCAATCTATTGCAAGTCGAAGTAGAGATTGTCCAGATTTATTGCTAACTACTACACCAATCTTGATAAAATCTTCGTTTTAACAAACAATTTATTTGTGATTTTTTAACTATTTAAAGTCTGCTTAAAATTGCAGCTTAAGTATTTAAGCTAAAGCTCATTTACTTGTTTGTTTTTTGGCAGCAAATCTGACAACAACATTTTTTTACACAAATTATAAAAATAATTGAAAACTATAACTAAGCTATTAATATTTACCTGGCATACAGCCAAGAGCAGTGCAGCAAGTAAAACTTTTTTATAGTCGCACATATTGAAAGCTTGACGCTGACCGTATGGCGCAGCTTTTATATATAATATGAATTATATAAACAGTTTGTTTTAATTAGCGCCGATTATGCATTATTATTCAGTATTCAATAGTTTCATTATTATCAGTTACGCCATCATCCAGATAGAACTCATCAGTTTCCTCTGCATCTTCAGCTTCATAATTACTTGGCTCAAGCTCATCCGGCGGCGGATGATTCGCCAAATAGGCGCACATGACCAGCTTAAAGCTATAGGCGCACTGCTCCGCATCAGCATTAGCCATGCAATCGACAATTGAAGCAGCTGCCTCGTCTGTGGCATTCAACAGTTGCAGGTCCAAGCGTCCAGCTGCAGTTAACCACTTCATGGGCTGACGCTGCAGCTGACAGTCCACATTGCATTTGTACTTCAATTCGAGCTTGTTGGCCAGCAAGTTTTGCTTATTCTCGTAGCTTTCGAACTGCTCATACTCAGTGTGGGTTATGTTGTGCTTAAGCAGACAGTCGACAAAGTCTTCAATGCTCTCATCAAAGAAGTCAAACGGATGGCGACACTATAATATATATATTATACATATTGCTGTTAGATATGCAAGTGTAGCTCTCACCTGAGCAGCGCTGCTTAGCATGAGCAGCAGCGCATATACAAAATATTTGCGTTGAGCGCTCATTGTGAAACTGAGAGGCAGCAGTTGGCAATTTAAAGCTTTTATAGCTCAACGACTGAGCAGATCTAACATAAGTAGGTATTAGCTGACTTCTAAGGCAACCAAAAGTCAGAAATAAATTAGTGGGCAGCAGCTCATAAATATTTTTAAAGACAAAATTGAGCTGCAATTTTCAACAGCTGGCAAAATATTGTAGTAATAAATAATATACATTTGTTAGTTTGTTAATGTATATGAGTATTTATTTAAATAGTCAAATTTATCATTAAGCTATGCTTATGAATTACAAATATAATTTATATAAATTCTATATACATTTTTTATTTATAGTAAGCGCATTTAGCGTTCGTTGTATTTCAAATAATTTGCCTAAGCTTGTCAAACCGGTTGCTCATATTTATTTCCCAGTTTATCGGTCAATTATTCAAAGTACACACATTATTAGTTTTTAGCTTCGTTCAAGTCTTTGTGAACAGCATCGGAAACACACATTAACATATTGAAGGCATATTCGCACTCATTGTCAGCCGCTTGCTGTGACTCAGCGCAGCCCTCGACGTACTTGCGATCCAGCTCATCGAAATAGTCAACATATTGTAAAGAAGTTATATTCAGAGTGCCATCGGTTTTTAAAATTCCAATTGATTTGGCTGTGCAGTGCGTATAGCATTTGTAATTGTCATCAGCTTCAAAATCTTCACTGCTTTCCATGCTGTCGTTCATTCTCATTAGTGCTTCAGTCTCCGCCGAGCTGATGTTATGCTCTGCCATGCAGTCCATAAATATTTCATCCTCAGTGGGCATGCCCACGAGTAACTAAAAATATAGTTTATTATTATAAGCATTTAATTTAGTTAGTTTTATTTACCTGCACTGCAAGGCAAGAAACTGCAAAAAATACTAAAACATTTAGCACTGCCATTTCCCAATTTATGAATGAAACCCGTTCGAGTTCCGTTTGCTTTTGACAATTGTTTTAAACTACATTACGCTTTTATACTCATTTTAAATATAGCATGCACAATTGATTTATCTGCTGAGAACTATTCCATTCCATTGCTACGTGCTCTGTCATCTGATTAACTCTGCTTATTAAATACACACGAGAGCGCTTAATTTGCAAAAAGCCCCTGCATAATTATCAAGCCCCAAACACACAACGACAGTTGAGACTCTATACTGTGTTTGTTTTTAATAATTCTCGCTATAATCAAATGATTAATTTATATCAAATTGTGGAGATATGAAGCGTGGCGGGCTTTTTGCTCTGCATGCCAACAGTTGAGTAAATACAGAACCGTTGAGGTAATAACAAATTACTAAAGTGTGTTCTAGTATGAATAAAATTGAAATGAATCATAGAGCAAACGAAGCTTGAAGTCGGAAACAATTTTGGAGCCGTGAATCAACATTTTGTTTGCTACAAAAATGTTTAAACGTCCATGTATATTATATATCTACGTTCAAAGCTAATTTTACAGTAAGGCGTTTATAATGATTTATTTCTGGTATAGCATTGCACAAACTCAAAGAAGTAAATCATTATAGCTTTATAACGGCGACAATACCATACCCCACCTATTAAATTCATGCCCATCACTCCTCCCTACTAAACTATCAATCTTCAAAAACTCAACTCAACGAACCCAACTTAACTTTCTTAAAAGCTTCCAAGCTATACCAGAAAATATAAAAAGTACCCAAAATGTACATAAATAAAATTTACCAACTAAGTAGCCAAAATTTAGAATGTGACAAAATGTAAATAAACTTATAGAACTAATATCATTAATCTTAAAAGCCGAAGGTCTCGTCGCCAGCGCTTTACTAACTAAGTTAGTCTAGTTTTGTAAACTTCTCTATATTTAATAATAAATAAATAAATAAATAAACTATAGGAATATCATTCTAATATTTATACAGCGGATAAGTGATTAACTTTAGAAGAAGCTTGCATTAAAATTTCCATTTCAAAAAAAAAAAAGGAATACGACACTTTCGCGGAAATGCGTCGATATATTTCTAGCTATATCTTCATGAATGAGCAATTGAGTTGGATTGTTAGTTTTTTTTTATACTTAAGCCATGGCTTTGATGCGTATATAGTCTTTGTTGCATGTGCTTAGACACAAATAAAAAATGTTGAAAATAAATCAATTTTGCATTGGGTTAGTTTAGTTTTTATAAACTTTCAAACACAATAAATATAAACATGTGCTCATTAATGATACATACTATTATTTATACTTATTTAACATACTTATGCACAATAATCGCTAAATGTTCAGTGCACTGCTTGCAACTTGAACTGCTTCTATGCAGTGCCCATTTGCCTTTTTCTTATTAAGGGCTAAGTCTTAGTTATTTAAATTCAAGTATGCCAGCAAGTTAAGACCTGTCACACTAACTACAGTTAAAAAGGAGTCGAGTAAAAACTCCACGTAAATTTAATTTTATACGCAGTGAAATTCACATAACATTTCCTGTCAACATATTTTGCCACACTTTGCACTGCAAAAATGAAGCGACCGACAATGCAGCAACACACACAGACACAGACACACACACATACAGCGACAAATTGGTATGACAGCAGCGGCTGGGGCGCATTTCTAACTATGCGAATCCTTAGTACGCAGCCAAACCAAGCTAAACCCGAAAAAAATAAATAAAATAAAAGCAAGCGGAATAACTAACAACAACAAAATGAAAATTCCAAGAATATTCACCATTCGCAGCAATTCGCAGTGAGTTTTGGCTTTTGCGGCTGCTGCCAGTCGCTGTTTACTTGCCAGCCTCTCTCCTTTATTTACGGCCAGCAAAATTTTTATATTTTACTTGTTGTTGCTGTTGTTGTTGGCTGCTTTGGCTGCTTGCCAAAAGGGAAATATGTGTTGTGAAAATTGCACATTTTTATGGCCCTAGCTAGGTGCTAAACAACGAGCTGCTTTACCAATCGCCCATCCCCCACCCCCACCCCAACTTAATTTGACTATCAATTTTCGATGCTTGAAATGCATTTGCCAAAAGTATCTCTCGCCCACACACACACACACACACATTTGGCGTAATTTAATTAAGGCCTGTGCAAGCTTTTGACCATTGTCAGTTGCTAATTAGCCGGTTTGAACTCGTTGCATAATTTATTTTTCACGTGCAATTATTTTTATGAGCAGGCTTTGTCAGCATTTTGTGTAGCACGCTTAATACCGTTGCTTGTATGCTGTGCAAACATTTTGTAAAATATAATAATTAATTTTGGGAAAAATTGTTTTTTTGCCTGTGTGCCAACTACTGAACTGTTGTTGCCAATTATGAATGCAAATCTAATGTGGAAAAAAGTCTTTGTTTCAGCTGTGAAATTCTAAATAATAATAAAAAATTTTGTAATATATAGAAACATATTAACAACTATTATATGCTTTAAGTACACTCAGATGCTTTACAACAAATAAATTATGTAGTTAACTTAATAGTTGTTCTTTAAGTCAAATGGCTTGTCAAGTTTGCAAATAATTAAGTATGATCTATATTTTTATATGTATTCAATGAATACTATTCATGTAATTTATAACTATTTGTCAAAGCCGCATTAAATATTATTTCCAAAATTAGATCTGATACTAAATCTTATAAGCAAACGTGCCCAATTCTCTTCAATATGCGAATAGTACATCGACGGGCGTAGCAGGCAGTCAGAAACCCTGCACAAAAGCTATGCTGAATGGCAGAACAATTTAGAAATATATTAGTTTGTCTAAACTTTAGTTTTAGCGCATTAAAGTTGAAAATTATATTTACCAGAAATCGAACTTGTTAAACGAACTGCAAATCAAATTTCAAAATATGTTTATAACGTATTGTGTTGTGTAAAATATTAAAAAATGCTTAAATCACTCGCCTCGGCCGCATGCTCAGTCGTCTCAGTAATGATGGTGTTGAATCAAAACACGAATTCAAATGAGTAGACTCAATGCGTATGAGCAAACTTGTGTATATTTAGCTGCAAAATTCTTTGTAACATGTGTAATTTAATAATCTTGCGCTCTTGTGTCTAATTGTAAGTTCTCTCTTTTTGGAAGATGGTCGCAGAAATTAGTTTTTGGGCTGCACACCAAAACATTCTGTAGGAATTTACACACTTGTCTACTGTAGTAGATGCATCCACCATAAAACTAGGCTCACACTTTGCCACTTGGTCTCCACCAAACCGATCAATAAGGTAGCCAAATTCCACTGAGCCACTCTTTAATTGCATTTCACAGTGCACAAAGCATTTGAATTGTTAGTCAATATGTGATATTTTAAAAGAGCTTCTCTGTCTATGCCAAAGTCAGTTTGATTCTTCACTTCGGCCTCTTGCTGCGTTAGAAGCCACGCTCTATATTTATATTTATATCAGAATTTATCAACTGAAGTAAAGCCAAAAATATTATTAAGCATCGTAAAAGCAATCGATACATATTTTAACTAGCGTAAAGTAAACTGGTCGACGTAAAGCTCAAATAGCTTTTGACGCTTGCTCTCAACTTCGTTGCATTAATATGACTTTACTCTTAATTATTCACAAGCAGTTTATCTTAAGCAAGTTATTGTATTTCGTAGCTACGTGCTCAGTAATCCAATTTTGTATATCGTGTGCTTAAATAACTAAGTTAAATTCTAACATAAAGCATTCGCCCAGATTCAGTTATAACTTACAGTTATATATATGTATACAATATTAATAGAATCTTTATTATGACAACACAAATGCGAGAATTCTTTTATTATAACGCAGGTTACTTAATCTAAAGCTTTTAGATATCCTAAGAATTCTGTATTGCATACAATCAGTGCTGCCAATTTATCAATTAAATTGCTAATTCTGGCAACAACAGAAGATATATTTTATTCTTCGTTTGCATTTTTGGTTTTTTTATACCTTTTTGAAATTGATTGGACAAATTACGATTAAATATCATTAAATAGGACAGCTTGTACTTAACTTAGTTGCTCAGTTTTTACCTATTTTTTTATCTTCAAATCGGTAAATGTATTAATATTAACTCATTTAACAAGCAAAAAACAATTTTAATTTTTTTTTGGCATTTTTTCTGGCAATTTTTACATCATTTGTATAAACTTCTTTTGCTTAGGTGATTCTGGCAGCACTGATTGGTGGCCATCTAGACCTTTTTATGTGCGCATGTGTAAAAGCAGATAAGCAGCTGAGCACACGGAGCTGTCTCTGTCTTCCCTGCTGCCCAAAGTCGGCTGCGCTGCTCCATGCAAAGTTTAATACGCACAGAGCGCTTTGCTTTCAGAGAGCGTAAAAACCAAGATGGCGGCGCTGCCTTAAATTGCATTGGCAGTCTCTTTGAGTTTTGTATGTGCGCATGTGTAAAAGTAGATAAACACCTGAGCACACACTGCTCTTGCTATCTTTTTCTTGCTTGCATTGCAATTGATATTGAAATTTACGCACCAATTAAATGCAGCCAGTTAAAATTGCTTCACATCAGCTTCAGCTTCCCAAGATGAAAGGAGACACCAATATGTCTGATTATGGGAAAGCAATGATGCCAATAATTTACTCAAGCTTTTGCTACTTGATCTAGTTAATAATGTGAACACTTTAGGTTTAGATCTTAATTACATCGAAGGCTTGTAGTTAATTTTTGAGTCTGTTTATGGCCAGAATGTAGATTCAATGAAATTGATAGTATCATGCGTTACGCCTGCAACAGCCTAATTAACAATATATTGAAGTTTGGCAAGCTGCACTTGCTAGTCGCATGAAGAGTGTAAGAATAATTTTGGAGAACAAAGCCAATTGAAAGTTTATCCGCATAGTTGGTTCATTGCTTTATGTGCAAATACACACTCTCTCTCTCTCTCTGTCTCTCGCTGTCGCTGTCTCTGTTGTACTCATATTTCATCTAATTTAATGGCATAAGGGAAAATTGTAAACTTTTGACGCAGACAGTTGCCTTGAAGGTTAAGCAAACGAACGGAGGAACAAACAAAAACACAAACAATGTGGCCTCTTGACAGCTTTTGCCATTTATTAAACATGTCAGGCTGTGAAGAGAGCTTTGGCTCAAGCAACGGTAAAATTTTAGCTATGCAAAAACAAAACAAAACAAAAAAAAAAATAAAATACAAAACAACAAAATGAAAGTAATGTGTAAAACTTTGAATGCTTTGCGTAATAAAAATAAATATCATGCGGCTTGAGCATGCATGGCACGTATTTTGCATGCACTTTGATGCCACATGCAACATGCACACACACATGCAACATGCACATCGGTGGCACGTGCACGCTTCAACAAAAGGCAGCTGTAAAGACATTTGAGATATGCGTAGGAGTCGAGCTGCCAAAGCTGCCGCAAGCGCAGCAGCGTGTTCGAACAATGAAACTAATTAATTATTCCCTAAAGATTGCAGTCAATGCAGTAACAATGAACTCACCGCGTTTGCAACTGCAGATTGCTCTTAAGCCAAGCCAAGCAAGCAGCACTAACAGTTAAAGACAAGTGCAAAAAAAAAAAAAAACAGCACAGCGCTCACTTGGCTCATCAAAATAAACAGTTGGCAATGCACTTGGGCCGCTTGGGTGGGTAGGGCTGTTGGCCCGGGGCCAAAGTAAGCTTGGCCGTTTAGTAATTGCAAAAATTTTAATTAAATGTTAAGTGTCGGTGGCTGTTGCTTTAAGCGCTCATAACTGCCAATGGGCACGCGGCCGAGCTTTAAGCACTTGCTGCTTGGTCAGTGCACTAGACAAACGCAGCTGAACACAAAGAGCAAAACGAATTAGAACTATATATATACACACTATATACATATGTATGTAACCCTGCTGCCATGTCCTGCACGGACTTTGGTCATTTTTAACTTTTGGTGCGATTTGCACGCTTCGCTGAGTTTTTGTGACAATTTGTGCAGCGACTTGGAGCTTGGGGTAGTCTTAATACCAAATGCAGTTGGCGGTTTATTTTAAACAAATATTTGTTGCACATATATTTGTTATTAATTTATGCTACTGCTTGCTTAGCCTATACGCCTTGTTCGCTTAACAAATTCAATTTTAGAGCATGCCCGTCTCGCCTTTCACAAACTTTTTTGGGCTTGACTATTTTTTTTTTTTTTTTTTTGAGTTGCCAACTATAAAGCTTAAAGTTTGAGCTGCACGCTTGTGTGCGAATAGTTTTGTTTTGGTTTGTACGCGCTCTTCCATTATATATTTTTTTTGTTATTGTTGTAGCTGCAGTGGTTGGTGTTGTTTTTGTTGTTGTTGTTGTTGGGTCTTGGCCGTTAACTAAAAATAAACCGAGTGTTAAACGTGGCTTACACGTTGGTCATTTTTATTGCCAGCCTGGTCCGTCAGCCGTGAATAATCGCATTAGTTG
Organism: Drosophila busckii; assembly: GCF_011750605.1. Classification (NCBI taxonomy): domain Eukaryota; kingdom Metazoa; phylum Arthropoda; class Insecta; order Diptera; family Drosophilidae; genus Drosophila; species Drosophila busckii. The sequence goes on along the minus strand of NC_046605.1, from coordinate 15,638,702 downwards.
TGAAATTAAAAATTACAAAATAGAATAGATAAATCCCCAGCATGCCTGGCCGGAGGTAAGTCTCTTGTTATCCAAAAGGCAAAACTATTAACTAACGCAGGCGCTTCCTTTATTTCCCTTTTCGTTCTGTTTTTTTGTGCTTTGCATATAATTTATATTAAAAAGTTGCGCCACGCTCTGTTAGTCGACTATTTTGTTAAGATTTACTGCTAATTGAATTACTTAGAAGGGTTCGTGTAGGCGTGAAAATTAGTTAAGCTGATTTCCCAAAACTTAATGTGCTGGAAGTCTAACAAAGCGGACAGCCAGAATAGAAAAGGAACAGCAGCAGCAGGAGCAGGTCCTTGTTGTTGTAGTGTGTGTGCGCTTAGAAAAAAGGTAGTATTGTAGTTTGTATGTATTTTAAATTGAGTTAATTTGACATGCACATGTGCGACTTACAGGGATTTTTTCCACACAAATTGTGGGCTGCTTTTTTTTTTTTATTGCGGTGGGGTGCAGGCAACACCTTTGCAGGGGTTAAGTGTGGTGTGAGTAGCTGACAGATTACTGTTCTAGTTAACATAATTTTCTAAAGCGGAACCAGTATCGGATTAGTTTGGAGTGAAATAAAATAAGTGCTTTGGATTGAGTGTAGTTTATTTTATTTGTAGGTAAAGTCGTGTCCTCTAGCTAAGCTAAGTAGTAAACAAAGTACAGAGTAACGAGTTTTAGCTTCAGCTGCTAAAGTAAGCTTCATCCTTTGATTAATATAATGCCTATTTATATTTTAGTAGATATATCTATATCTTATGTCGCGATGTTAGTCATTATACTCCTCTGAAATGGCTCCACCGATTTTCGTGAAATTTTGTGTACAAGCTATGCACAAAAGTACAGGAACTATAATGAATGATTAAACTATTTAACTATATTGAAAGAGATCGTTTGAATTAGATAAAGACATCTATTGAAAATTAACTTTGCTGACGTTACCAAGTTTTCAGGGTCTGCCGGGTCAGCTAGTATATCTATATATATTTTAATGCAAATGTTGTGCTATTTTCTTTCATAAAGCTTAATTCATTTATTTACTAGATGAAGTTTGCTTATAATTTTACATTATCTAATAATTATAATAATAAAATAAATATGTAATTAAATATTAATATTCCCTCGATATACAAATTTTGACTAGTATAACATTTATTTCATTGCATTATTTAAAATAGAAGAACAAAACTCTTTCTAAGCTTTGCTTTGCTCTTTCTTTGCTTAGTTGTATATTCACTAGTAATTATCTAATAGATTATTTATCTTATATTACAGACATATTGGTCAAATTAAAAAGAAGATATTGATACTTTAGATTACATACTTCTGAGCTGTCTAACAATATATCAATAGCATCAATAGAGTACGATTTTAATATAGAAATTATTAGTTCTTTAAAATTTAAATAAAATTGTAACAAGTTTATTTTTTAAATAATTTTTATTCATATTTTTGCATATTTATTTAACCAATATTTTTATTTATATTATTGAATATATTTCATTTAATTGAAAAGTTCTTAGCAGGTGCGTCTAACATTGTTCAACACTTGTGTGTTTCTGTTGATTTCTTTTCATATTTTATATTATATTTTGCATTAATTTACTCGCTTTGCTGCTTTACACAAATAATTGTGCATTCGCTTTGGTAAATTCAACACGCCTACATTCAGTTTATTTATTTTTTTTTTAGAATCTGCTGGTCATATCTTTTATGCATTTCTCACTTTGCAACGACAAATGCAACAGACAGCGCGCGCTTCGAGTGTCAAGCACCACTCCCCAACCCCCACCCCACCCTCGTTTAGCCAGTCGGTGGACCACTGAGCGTGTAAATTTAAATTCAATTTTGTGCGAGGCAAAGCTGTGGAAATGAAATCAATTTCTTTTGTGCGGCATTTGAAAGGTTTGCAATGATGCTTGATTGTTGTTGCTGGTGCTGGTGCTGTTGTTGGCCAAGGCAGCTGACAATGTTTATGTGTTGTATTATGTACATATACATATAGATATATGAGCTATATAATCCGATTTTGGTGTTAAATCATTTTCAATGCATTGTGCAATTTTATTGCTTTGCGTTTTGTTAGGCATTCGCATTGACGCTGAGCTGCGCTGAGCTGCGCTGAGCGGAGCTGAGCTGAGCGGCTGCTTCAACTTTGACCCCAACGACACACGAGTTCAATAGACATTGTTGTATTACGTATACGCAGCGTAGGTACAAGAACTCATTTAGCTGCCAGTGCTTAACCTTTTCGACTGCACAGCACAGCACAAGCAACAGAAACAACAAAAACGGCGACACTCATTACTTGAGTGCTTAAATGGTTGCCCCCGCAACTTGCAACTTGCTGTTGCTATTGCTGCTGCTGCTGCTGCTGCTTGTTGCCTTTTGTGGCAATTTTTGAGCATGCACTAGAGTTTTTAACTAAAACAACAACATGGGGCGGGGCAGTGTGGGGGGTCTAAAGTCATCTAGAACACAGCAGGTGCCGGCTGCAGTTGCTGCTGCTGCTGCTGCTGCTGTTACTGCTGCTTCCTTTTTGTTTGTTGCTTAAGTGCGCGCCAAGCGTCATTGACGCTGACGCTGACGCTGACGTTGACGCCGGCCGACAAAGTCAGAGTCAGCGTCCTTGCTGGCGGCAGCTTTCCTTCATAGCCATAGTTGTCGTTGTAGTCATCAAGCTGCCACTTGTCACATGGCAACAGTTTAGTTTTCTAACCACTTGCTGCCAGTCAACAAACACACACACACCCACACACACACACTGACGTACGTGTAGCAGACACTTGAGTGTGAGTGTGAGTGTGAGTGTGTGTGTGAGTGCGCCTCAAGTTGCACTTTTACATACAGCAAACGGAAATCAACGCTGTGCAAAAAGTGCAACGCAGTCGCCGGGGCAAATGAATAGAAAACAGCAACAGAGCAAAGGATATACCCAAGCAGTACTAGTGTCGACGTTTATGTAGTTAAGTTCTTGAAGCTACTGCTGCAGGGCAGCACAAAATAGGGTATGCACGACTACAAAGTGTGTAATAGATTTAAATTTATGCATAAGTTGAAATTGGCTAAGCTACAAATTTCAAATCAAGCAGAAAAATAATCAGATCCATTCAGATATTATTTATATGTTACTTATTTAATTTAAAACTCTCGCGCCTATACTAACCTCTTACCCATTGCATTTGCTTAGCTCTAGCATTATTTATTTATTTTACCATTTGGCATATTTATGCAGATTTTGTTAGTTTATGAAATTTACAAATGTTTTCAGCCGCAAGCCTCTTCAAAATGTTGCAACACTTCACAGCCCAGAGTCGACCCCCCCCCGCCTTGTTGGCCACTTAGTCTTGTCCAACATGCTGCTTGCATTCCAAATATTATTATTGTATTTTCTTGTTGCTGTTGCTGGCAACAGCTGCGACTCAAAAATTGTGTAAGTAATTTAGTAAAAACCAATATACATGTAGAAAAATATACAAGAGAAACAGCAACAATCTAGAAAAAATAAAACAACAACTACAACAATTTTTTGGTTACTTTGTAAAACGTTTTGGGTTTGGCTTTGGTTTTGGCTTATTATATTGCAAATATTTATGTTATTCTTGTATTGGTCTGCGGTTAGCATTGCCAATAAGAAAAAAAATTCTTAAGCTGTGTGCTAATTGTTTAAAGCGTTTAAAGCTTAAGCTTAAGCAGCAGCATTGTCAATATATTGTCAAGCATTGCGGACAATTTAATATTGCAGAGCTACAAAGTAAATGCTGCTTACTTTTTGTATATAACAAAATGTAGCTTTTTACTTATAAACTGCATTGATTACATATATTTGGCATAAGCATAGATATATCTGATATTTTTGCCAAATAATAATCTGGGCAAGCAGCAATAACAACAACTGCAGACAATGTGTCGTATACTTAATAACTTCAATCAATTAAGCTTATTGCATTTGCAGTTTCTATTTTGTGCATATGTTTAACAAATTGCAACTTTAGTTAAGGCATTGACACGCACACAAATGCACTCATCAGTAGCTTTGACTAAGTTCTTGGGAATAATTTAGCAGCAGCTGTAAGTAGCTCCAAAAATTTAAAAGTCGATTTCAAGTAAACAACATGCCGCACCTCTCAAAGTGTGTAGGTGTTTATGCACGTGTGTGTGTGTGCGTCTGTATGTGCGTGTGGCATAATATTTGTGTACATGTGTGCAGTGTTGCATAAGTTGTAAAAATAAACTGCCACAGACACATGGGGGAATATTTAGTTTCGATACGTTGCCTTTGCTTTGGGCTAAACTCATTTAAATGCAAATTTTTAGTCAAGCAACTTGCAAGTCTGCAAGTGTATGTGTGTGTGTGTATGTTGTTAACTTAGCAGAGTGGGCGTGGTACAGAAGCACATATTAGTTGCATAAAATTTAATAACTACTGCCAACTATTTAGCCAGCATATGAACTGAGCTTAAATGTTTTAGCTCGAAGCATTGCTGCTGGCATTATAACTAACTAAAGTATGTAAAATAACTAAAATAAATAAAATTATGCATAAATAGTTATCGTTGCTGCCAAAAACTTCAATTGCCAAGTGCCTGGTTACAGAGCTCAAGCTTTTTAGCTTTGAGCTGTGTGCGTGTGAAAAGAATTTTAAATGTGTGCAATTACTCAAAAGGCTCAGACACACACACACACATAGACACATACACGCATACATATGCATGTGCACCTTTTTGCTGGACTTAAATTTATATGCTTTGGTTTTTCTTTTGTTTTTTGGACTGAGGCGCATGCATGCTAAAGTTTTAACCAGCCAGCAGTTGACAGCAGCAACAAACCAATGCTGCAAGCCTGTGCCCCAGCCCTAGCAGCTATTCAAGCTAATGTCCTCAATCCGTTGGCACTTGCTGCTGCAGCAACTTGTTGTTGTTGTTGTTGTTGTCTGCTTGATGACAAATGCTTTTGTTTACCCCAACATAATTCTTTTGTGATTGATGCGCTTCCTTCTGCTGCTTAAACGCAACCCTTACTTACACCCTATCTTGCTTCCTCTCTCTCCATCTCTCGCTCTTGTAATTCTTTTCTGCCTGCACTGACTATATCTTTTAGTTGCCTGAACCTATGACATTCGTAATAATTCTAGCACGACTTGTTGGTCACTCCGCTTACACACTCTCTCTCTCTCGCTCTCTCTCTCTGCTGTCAACGCCGCCTGCTCGTCCTTATCTTAAGTTCCAGCTTTCAGTTCGCCCTGCTGTGAGTGACATATTTATGTTAAGGTAGGCCGCATAAAGCGCTTGCCATGTGTGCAGCTTTATGTTTTATAGACAAAACATGCATATGAAATATTCGTGTTAGGAAATTAAAAATAATAAATGTCATAATATACACAAAAATAGTCAAAACATAAGTCGCAGTAACATGCAGACACTTTTATGTAAGTACAAAGCTAAAAATTTGCAATGGCTGCAGAATCAAGCAAAAACTTTTGTATATTTGAATGAATTGATATGTGTATTTAATTAAAATCGCTTGAAAATATTGCTAGAGTGGCCTTTGAACTATTAAATTTAATAGCTCTGAGCTGCGTAAACGTTTTAAGCGTAGTGTCCAAAGTTCGCAGCTGCCTTAGAAATGCCAACAAATTACGCATACGCACTGTGCTTAAATTTTATTGAGAGCAAGTTATTTAATACTAATTTTATTCAGTATAATGCAAGCATACACACCACTACAGACTAAATTTTTTGTAATAATATATACAAAGTCGATTTTTTTTGGTATAAAGTCTACTAATAAAGCTAGGGACTTGAAATTTGCCATGAACTTTATTTAGAATATTTTAGAATTTTGTATATATATTTTTTTTAATTTCATTTTTTATAATTTTTATTATTGGAAGACGCATTTGCATTGCGCACATTGTACTAATTTTGAACAATTTTCGGTTAAAAATTCACCTGCAACATGTGAGTTTTTCTTGAAAAGGGGGCAAAACGGGCCAAAACTATTACTGCACGCTCAAATACGATACTTATAAGAACAAACGTACGTAATTAGTTTTACTTACCAAGCCTCAGCTTGTTAGTTACACTCTACGAAAAGTAGAGAACGCATTTAAATTTTTTACACACATACACATTAAGCAATACACGCATACACAACTAAAAAAAACCAGGACTACACATAAAAATACTATTCAAAATAGATAATACATACCTTTATCTTCATTTTACATTGTTAAATGACAAAAAATAAAATCATGTTAAAAAAAATTTTTTTTCTTGTTTTAAGCGTCTGATTGATTGCTGACTTCTAAGAACTCACAAAAAACTTAACATAAAACTATAAATTTTTTGCCGTGCATATAATTTAAGATAGCATCAACAAAAAGTCAAAATTCTTACATTGAAATTTCGACATTATGCCAAAAAAATCGACTTTGGGACCATAAAGCAATGGTTAAGAAATCGAACACAAGTTTTCTATATATGAAATGCTCTAGATCGAACTACAGCTGGTATAACATACAGACGGATTAGGGCTAAATAGTTCATGCTCATAGCTTTGACTACTGCGAGCTTAATAGATAGTAATCTTCAACGCATAAATTACACATACGCACTGTTTTCAATGCTATTGCAAGCACTTAATTTAACAGTATTTATATTTAGTGCAAATCAGCAACAAAATGTGAATCTTATTGTAATATTTTCAATCTGCCTAAAATTTTATTTGTTTATTTAAAAAGCATTAAGTATTTTTGTTATCATTTAGGCTTTTGTGTAGTGCATTTCGTTGCCTCAAGCGCAGCACAAAATGCGAACTAAATTTTTATATATATATATATTTATTAAAATATGCATATGCCATTCATAGCTATTGATATTTTATCAATTATAATAGCAACTTTATAGATTTTAAACTAATAAGTCGCAAAGCTTAAAATATTAATATGCAAGCTGCTAAAGTTGCTGGCACTTGCTGTCAAATTGTTTTTTTTTTTTTTTGCTAGGCCTGCGAATATTATGTCAAGGTATAGCGAGTGTATTGAAATCAGCGCTGATTGCGTTTCCGTTGCAGCGGCTAGTTCTATAGCTTGCCAATTACAATGCTTGCCAGCGCAACTTAAAGTGCAAATCAAACTGTGGACAAAACTTGAAAGTTAACAGCGCCAAGTCGTGCAGCATTCACCTAAATTGACAGCACATTTCCGTCCCGAAGCGCAAGAGGGAGAGGCAGAGAGGCAGAGAGGGAGAGAGAAAAGAAGTCTAAGCTGTTAAAACAACTGACAACCACAGAAGTAGTGCGACTTTTACTGCGCTGCTGTTTCCGCTTGTTGCTGGCCCTGGCTACGGGCCCCCCACTCCCTGCCGCGTCTGCTACGCTCCACAGGCTGTTGCCTGCAACTTTGAGCTTCCGGCGACAGCCGCCAGTCGACGACAGTTGTTGGAAAAGTCGGCGCGTTTCTTTAGCTTACATATTTTTTATTTTTGCAACCTGCTTGCCTCTAACTACGCTTCGGGTCTTCGCTGCTGCTGCTGCTGCTGCTGCTGTTGATGATGTGCATTTGGCACTTGTTATAATTGCTGCGCCTTGACGCGCCGCTGCGCACTCTGCCCCGCATCCAATGAGCTGTTTAAAGTCTGTTTAACCAGCGCATTGCGCAATTTATTACAAAATTCCATTAACTTCGGCTTGGACATTGTTCGCAACCACAAAACTATGCAAATAAGCTGAGAATTTCTGCTGTAATGCGCGAAATGCTGCTGCACTGCACTTAGAGCCACGATAGATGAGCCCGCCAACCAACCAAGCAACCAACCCACCCAGCAGCCAGCACTCATACATAGCTCGCACTCCAAAAAATATGCTACCCAACCCTTTGGGGGGTGTGGGGCTATTCTAATGAGACCCCAACGACTGGCCTAGTTACTGACGTTTTTGTGGCTTTACTGAAAGCTTTCTGGTGTTGGTTAAGGTGCACAATGCTGCACAAGATGGCGCTGGCGTTGGCTGAACGAGGCACATAAATTTGCTTAGCTGTAAAATTGTTGTTTATACTGACAGCCTTAAGCGGCTTCCAGGTCATCGGGGGTTTACTTGCTACTTTAAGTTAATTTCTTTTTTGCATGTAACTCTATTTGCTATTGCAAAATATTAATTAACGTAAGCTGCACTAAGCTGCAGCTTAGTTCATAAACAAATTTATAATTTCAAAGTTTGGAATTGAACAAAAAGTCGACAAGCAATAGATTAACATAAAGTTAAAAATAAAAAGCAGCATGAACTATATTGATATTGAATGTAAATGAATTGGGTACAACTGAACGCTTAGGCAGTTAACTTTAGTGGATATATACGATAAGAGGGGTAAGTATTTTCTAGTTTGAAGCTTGAGACATAGGACTTTGGTAGAGTGAATCATTGGCACATGCACAGCTCTCAATGTTAGGATCTTGACCATTGGGAGTTGTGCTGTTGTTGTAATTCGAGGACTTGCAAATCGGCAACTTAGTTATACACCAATAACTATAACAATTTTATATGCATAACAGTCAGCAGCCTGGATTTTTACTCATTACTTGCTCCACAATCATGCGATTCTTGAATTACTTGCTTGCAGTTTTATTGAGATGCAGCTCACAAGTCTAACAACATATGAAACTCTGAAATCAATGAGTTGCAGCTTATCAAAAATTGATATTGCACAGAAAGTTTGTTGTCTTGTTTGTTTACTCTTTTTGTTCATAACATTGCCATTCATGTTGATATTCATTTGAATTGTGTTTATACATAAAATGCTATGAAACAGTTTAATCATTTTTTCTTTTTTACAGTCTTTCAAAGCTTGAAAAACGCAACCATTTGTTATTGATGTAACAAACCTTGTGTTACTGAAATAATTATATTTGTTCTTTCAGTTGAAAGCGATGTTCTTTGCAGTTTTAACAAAATCAAAATGATGATGAGCCTTACTTACTTTTTATATTCACAACACTATACTTCGCTTAATCACCCAACATTCAGACGTATGCAATTCAAATTGAATTTCAACTGTCGAGCCAATTTGAAATACTTACTTTCCTTAACTTTGTCATCGTCTAAAGTTAGATTTATTCAATTCAAATATAACTTTTATATTCAAAATGAACATAGTTCTTTATAAGTACGCTTATTATTTTGCTGGGCAAATTGCAATTAAATATTGAAATAACAAACAAAACAAAATTATCACCATTAGCTTTTAGTCAAAGCTTGCTGCAATGATCGATGCCAAGGTCAAAAACATCTTTTAAATTATTAAGTAAAACAGAATATGTTTAGTTATAGCTTTTTAAGACTTCAGAATATCAAAAGCTGTGTCTATAGCTCATTAGTTTTTTTTTTTTTTAAATTAAATTATTTATTGTCGTATTTGAGGGAAAATATGTATTGCAGTTTTTGGGCATAGACTATTGTTAATTAATGGGATTATTTATGTAGTGTATTTATGTTATTCTTCTGTCAGGTAGATCTGCTGGGTGAATTCTTTTCAATCTTCTTATTGGTAGCGGGTTGACCAGATTGCTAGCCAGCGAGTTGGGATGGGCCATGAGTTTGTCCGCATATCGGCTGCTGTGTATGTTGATTTGATCTCTGACCAGTATAAATCGAAAGTCGCTTTCAATTGCCTGGTTTGTTACATACCAAGGAAGGCCTGACGCACGCCGAGCAGCACGTAACTGTACTACACGCAGTCTATTAAGTTGGTGCTTGGTGGCTGTTACCCCAAATCTTGGATTGCGAAGGTCCTAAGTCGGTGTTAATATTGTTTTGATGAGCAGAGCTTTAGTGCTCATCTGCAGCTTGTTTGGGGCAAGGAGCCAGTCGAGCTTCTTTAGCTTTATCGAGGCATTTGGTTTTTCAACTGCCGTGATGTGGGCCCTCCATATTAGTAAAAATATAACTAAGCAATTTAATATTTATATGAATATTGCTTATAAATATGCATATATAAAAGAAACTGGCAGCTCATCAGTAATTAAAGACTTGGTTCTATTTACAAAAGATAAGCTTGGTATACAATTTAATTTATTGTACATTATTTTCTTATTTATTTTTACTCAAATTGTTGCGTGTTACAAGCAAATTATTGTATTTATTGAAATGCTTTTAATGTTTTTATGTTGCCATAACCAATTTTGCGGACAAGTCCTTTGTGCATTCGCTTTAAGCGTTAACTTTACTTTAACATTTATGCGCCAGAGCGGCGAAAAAAACCAAAAGGATTTAACTGTGTGCAGCTTAAAAAGGCGAAACACTTTATTTTAAATAAAAGTAAAATGACTATATATGTATATATATATTTAATATTAAGCGCTGAGGGCGAGCAGCGAGTTAAACGTCTGTAAGCAGCAAGTGTCAGGCGAAGCAATTGCGGATTTTGGATGCACACACACACACACACACACAGACGCAAACACATACAGATGCATGCAGCAATTGTAGTCAGAGCTGAGCTGCTGCTGCTCAATTTATGCATCAGCAGCAGCAACAAAAAATTGCATGCAAACATATATTTATATGACTGCGCCCACCAGTACGTGTATGTGTGTAAATGCATGTGTATGCAATTGTGGATGTGTGTGTGTGTGTGTGTGTGAGTGTGCATGGTGCCATGCATAAATTCGTAACTTGACCGCTTTTAAGTTGCATAAATTCTCGAATCCAAAGTGTCAACAGCACGAAATGCTGTTGTTGATTGTTGTTGTTGCTGTTGCTGTTGCTGTTGCTGTTGCTGTTGTTGTTGCTGTTGCTGTTGTTGCTGTTGTTGTTGCTGTTGTCGTTGCAGTTATTGCTGTTGTGCTCTGCTCAGCTGGCCATGCGTTGATGATAAGCTTTACGCGTACGCTGCTTGATGTAGCACAACAACAAGCACCATTGTGTCTGTCTGTGTCTGTCTGCGTGTGTGTGTGTGTGTGTGTGTACGTGTTATTGCAAGAAAGATGGCCGCTTTGATCCCTGTTGATATCAGGCCGCACCACTGCGTCTGCAGCGCAGCGCAGCGCGTCGAGCTAAGCGAGTGTTGGAACGCAAACCAAACCAACGAAAAAAAAGGAAAATACTGTGGATTATGCGACAACTGCAGCGGGCAGCAGCAGCAGCAGCAGCGGTCAGCAGTGTCAACAGTCTGTGGCGCCATTTTGTAAATAGAACTAGCAACCAACTGTGCAATGAGTGAGTGAGTGAGCGAGCGCGCGCGTATGCGTGCAAGCGAGCAAGCTAGTTCGCCAATAGACGCAATGTAATTTTTTCAGATTTTTCTCGCTCGTTTTTTGTGTTTGCAGCTTGTCTGCGTTTTTGTTGTTGACGCAGCTGCATTGTTAAAAGGACACATGGCACCTATGCTTATTGTCAGCGACGCTGCATGCATCATTCAGTCTGTCAGTCAGTCAGTTGTCATGCAATTCACAGGCATTTAGCAGTAGCAGCAGCCACTTGCTTTAGTTGCTTTAGCCTTGAAAGTCACTCCGATCAATATGCTGAAAAGTATGCTAAGCTTTGCTGCTTAAACATTTAATGCCAAACTAGCAGAAATATTTAAGCTGGAATGTGCTGCTTCAAAGGCACAAGTTGAATGCCTTTGGCGTCGTGGAACAAATAAAATTAATGCTTAGCAACTTTGCAGTTAACATAGCAACATCAACACAGCAACAGCAACAGCAACAATATAGAGCCAACGAATTGACTATGCTCAACTAAATTTGAAGCTTGCGCGTTTGTTTGACTTAGACAAAAGGCCAAAATGTTGGCAACAAGAAAAGATGCAGCTGCAGCTGCAACTGCTTGCTCAAGCGCAACAGTCACACACATAGACACACACACAGACACACCTGCTGTAGCGCATTTTAATTTGATACCTTCATTTATTCCTGTGCGCGCCAGCAACTTAAACAAAAGCAAAAGCGTCAACGGCAGCGCCAGTCGCCAGAGCTCAACATGTTCGAGTTGCAAGTTGTTTCTCTGTATGTGTGTGTGTGTGTGTGTGTGCATCTGCATCTTCATCTACTCGCAGGTAACACTCGGCGTTGCATTCAGTTGGGCAAAAAACTTTGCGAACAAAACTTCACTTTTAAGTTGCTTAAAAAGTTGTCACAGCGCTTAAAAGCTAAGCAGCTCAGTGCCCAATTGTTAGACTTTCCACCCAACCCCAAAACCCCACCCCCACCCCCTTTTACATCTCTCTCAGTAACTGCAAATGAGTGTCTCTGTCCGCTTGAAGTTTTGCAGTTGGAGACTCATCAAAATTGCCAGTGCTACCAAAAATCTCAACGCTTAACTTGCAGCTGCTTTTTATTGCCGTTGTCTTTAGACTTTTGTCTTTTGTCTTGTGCCTTACGCTTGCTTTGCCTAGTCTTGTCTTGCCTTGCATTTTATTTCGACAGCATGATAGAGAGAGAGAGAGAGAGAGAGAGAGCGAGAGGGCAAGCTTTATATCGCAACTTTGGCTTGTTTTTATTTTTTGTTTATGCGTAATTGTTGATAACTTGCTCAAGTTTTTTTTTTTCATGCTCAGCTCTCTAAAGGGTAACTCGGGTGCCTTTTGTTGCATAAAGTTTTATGTTGCACGATAATAACATTAAAGCATATATATATATTTATATGATGGCTTTAATGATTTGATGTTGATTAATATTAACTGATCGATGAGTTGGATTTATGGCAAAGCTGTAGCTTAGAATAAAGATGAAAGTCCTGATCTGTCCCATTCCTCAAATTAAGACTTGGTTCAATCAAATTTTAAAGAACTTTTATTAAACTATTATAAATTTTATATTTGCACAACTTGTTTTTAAATTATAAAATGATCAATCGATCACAAATCTCTATTTCAATACTAAAGATTCACCTATAAGTTCGTCAAAATTGTTCACATTATTTATAATATTGGAATTTGCTGTTTTTTCTCTAAATAAAATTGTTTACTCTGCTTAGTGACTAATAATTCCGAAATTAAATATTGCAAATAATAAATATATTAAACAACAACACCTAACGCTGAAACTAAAATAATCGTTATGTATACAACCTTTAAATAATTATCTTAATAATGATTATAATAAGTACTTATTTATTTTTTAGTTATTATAGAAGACTAAACGAGAATTTGCAGCTCATCAGTCGCTTCGTCTATGCTCAGCATTGCTGATTAGCATTTTACAAACTTTGTTGCTTGTGTTGTTGTTGTTGTTATTTTTGTTGTTGTTGCCTTGTGCTTTTAAATGCAACTTAAGCTGTCCATTGTCTTAGCTGAGACTTGAGCGGCGGCCAAAGTTTTTTGTAATTTTATTAGGGCACAAGACACTGAAACTGCACAAAATTTTTCGGACTACAAGTTGACAAAGTCCAGTCAAAGATTAGCCAAATGTTGTCATTATAGCTGCAGACAGGCGGCAGCAGCAGCAGCAGCTGCTGGTGCAACTGCTGGCTGCGCTGTGGACTGTGGACTGCGTTTTATGGCCAAATCCCAATGGAGCAAATGCAATCAATGGCGCAAAAATCTTTGTGGTTGGGGTGCGAGTGAGGAAAGAAAGAAATTGCTGGACTGGCAGTTTCTACCTTTTAGACACGCACACATACATACATGACGGCTTTGTGTGTGTGTGTGTGAGTCTGATGTGTAGACCTGGACGTAGCTGTTTGCATTTGTTGCTTGTGCGCTACGTTTTGTTGCTTTGCTTTTGAGTTTGATTTCACTTTTACTTTGGCCGCCTGCGTCTGTGTATGAGATTCTCGCTAGCTGTGCGCGTGTGTGTGTGTATGTGTGTGTGTGTGAGCCTGGTGAACTGGCAAAGTGCTCCTTTGGCGCAATTTCATCACAATTTGGGTCAATTACACGCACTTGTCCAATGGAATATGCATGTGCCTCTGTATGCGCTCACATGTCTCTGCTTTCGGTTCGTGTGTGCGTCTGTGTGTGTGTGTGTGTGTGCGTGTGCTTTGTTCTCTTTTTGCGCTTGGCTTTGCCAATGGCTGCCTTGGCAACAGGGCGAATGACAGTCCACGACTGACAAATCTAAGCAGACTTTTCATTTGCCTCTGACTTGCTGTGTACTTTGTGAAATTATCCTTGCAGCGCAGGCTCAAGTTGCCCAAATGCGCACAACTCACAAATCAACGCAATGATGAGTCTTTTCATATGCGGCGTGCACTTAAAGTGAAAAGCAGTCAGCAAGCGAAGCAAAGATTTAAAGTAAATTTGATATTAGTCCAAAATTAAAGATAAGTAGCGCTGATAATTAGCATAAAGTTAAATATTTAAAGCAAGGAAGCAACTATGATAGCCGCTTTAACTTTCATGTGCAGCATTTGTGTGAAATTTGTGCTAAATTAAATAGACAACAAGTATTAAATGATAATTCAATTTATATATGTAATTTGTATTGTGTATGTTAAATCGTAAAATTATAAGTAACGAGTATTTAATAATGAAAAGATAGGTTGATATTCAATATGTAAGATTAAACAACTTTGGTTGACTCTAAATTAACAAATTTATAACTTCAGTGCAACTTTAAACAACTTCGCGGCTTCCACTTTTAGTCATGAGTGTTAATGCGCTTTCATTCTTAGGGGTGGTCAGTTAGTCGATGGTTGTAGAGCTGTCGCCCTTTATCAGTGATCAAGTGTTGCTCTATTACATATATAAATCATAGCTGTTTAATTTCAATCATTACAAATTATTCAATTTAATCATTGGTATGATTTAAATATATCTGTGGCCAACTAGTTTGAATTGTTTGACAAGTGTGCAATGCGAACATTAACTTATTAAAATGTTATTCAAAAACTAATTAAAATGAAACTTATCATTAAAACATGATGTGTTAATTGGCTATTGTTGAAATTAACTTTGTGAGAATGAACATAAATTATAGAAAGTTAAGAATAAAATGCCATAAAGTGTACGAATTATTAATGCTGACAATCAAATAGAAATTTAAGGTATATGCGGACTGATATATAAGAACGAAATATAAGAAAATTAGCACAATTAGCACTCAAGACTTCTAAGCAGGTATAAAGGCTATGGAGCCTACTGATAATTGAGTCTTGAGCTACAGATAATTGCCCCAGAGTACTTTTATTTATTTGTTTATTTAATGTCAACAATGAACAGTCAACGACAAAAGATTGCAAAAAAATATTTAAAATTAAATTTAAAAGTATTTAAAAATGATGTTTTTGTTTTTAAATTTGATAAGCCTATAGATTGGAAGAGTAAAACAGACTAGAATAGAATAGACTAGCTATAAATCTATGATTGGGTTTTTGGGTTTTCCCCAACCCTTGCAACAAATGTTGGGTCTGTTTAACTCTCCCAATCTATAAGTTTATCAAATCTAAATATATTTATTAATTGCCAACTAGGCAGTTGACAGTAACAGAAAATAGCACAAATATTTAAAATGATGCTTAATAATTAATTAATTAGTTCCGCCTCTTAGACTTGCAACTTATGCTCGCCAAGTTCTGCACTCAGCTACAGCACAAATTCTTATTTATTGACTTGTTACTCAATGGTGCTTAATATTCATCTAAAAATAACTCTGCTCACTCAATCTCTACTCAACAAATGCCATTTGGGCCGATCTGACATTTGTTTTATTTGGCAGCTGCATTAAATGCAAGCGAGCAAGACAAACGCCATATCAGGCCAGGCGACTGCGAATAATTACTGCCCATATAAAGCTGCAATGGACACTGACCAACAAAAAAAAAACAAAAAAAAAAGAGAAAATGACAAAAGGGAAGGAAGCAAAATAAACAAATAGCAAGCCGAAAAAAAAAGCAAAAACAATAACAAATGTGCTATGTGCCGCGGCTGTGGTAAATGTTGACAGCGCTGGGAGGTCCTGGTGCTGGTGCTGGTGCTGGTGTCCTGCCCTAACTGCTGATTGCCTGGCAGCGTCTGGTGTGGCGTACTGACTTTGGCTGGCATGCTGTGAAGCCCCAATGATCGATGTCGTATTGTCAGTTTCATAAAAATTCAAACAGCCGCTTCAGAGCTTCAGAGCTGCCCCACAGCGCGTAAAATGCTTTTGTCAAAAGGCTTAAACTGCCAGCCAAGGGTGTTTCCGAGAGGGGCAGCAACCCCCCCACCAAGTGAAGCTACTCCTCTTGCTTTATTGTTGGTCATTGACGGCAGCAGCAGCAGAGGCAGCGCAGCAGCGGCAGCAACAAAAAGTCAAAAGCTGGCCACGCTGTAAAATGCAATAAATTAAACAATATCTGCGCCAAATTGCTGCTGCATTCGGTTTGCTGCTGCTCAATGAGTGGCAGGGGCGTGGAAGGAAGCAGCAGCAGCAGCAAGGGGGGGGCGGGAGTGCTGCGGGGTAGGTGTAACTTGGTGTAGTTTCGCTGATGCTTTTGGCGTTTAACAATTTTTATGCGGCTTCGCATTTTTTTCCGTCTGTGTGTGTGTGTCCCCAAAATGTCTTTTTTTAAAACGTTTTAAAAAATATATACGCTATATAGATATATGTTTTTTATATGGCCATGCGGCTGTTTGTTTTCGTTGGCTTGTAATTCGCTTGCAGGTTTGGCGTGTTATTTATGAGCGCGTGTGGTTTTAATTTTGGGCACGCCCGCTCTGCAGCTCTGCAGCCAATAACTTTGGACGCTTGCCTCAAGTCCTAACACGTTCAAGTGCACAGGACAGCGGCAACTGTCAGGGCATGAAATGAATGAATGCGTAGGACACTCATATACCAAACATGGATTGGCAACAAACAATCGGGCAAGCCAAGCCGGGCCCGAGTCCAGCCAGGCCAGAGCAATTTAATTCAATCAAAGACAAAGCTGCAGCATGACAGCATAAGGACACAAGCGTCGTCCTTGCAGCGCTTCCTGCTGCGAAATAAAGACACAAAAACCAATGACAGTTGTGGTCAAGAATTACGAGCAGCAGCAGTAGCAACAAAGTTAAGCAAAGTGTGCAGGTAAACGCAAATAAAATAAAAGCAATAATTGTATTTGCCTTTAAAGCATTTAGCAAGCGAATTGGAACTAACAATTGTTTAGTAGATTTAACAAATTGTTAGCTTAGTGCATTAGTTATAGAGTCAACTCAGAATGTGGCTAAAAATTAAATCTTAGTCAACTAGCAATTGCTTGCGATAGCTCAAATTTAAACTTGCGATAGCTCAAATTTAAACTTTAAAATTTATAATTAATTTTATTAAAAAATATATATATTGATTTTAAATTTATTTCATTGTTTGAACTTAGTTTAGTTTAGAATACAGTTTAGAATTAAAACATAAACCAACTTGCATTGCTGCTATTAATAGCTGAGCTCGCTTAAAATTTAAATTTTGAAACTACAATAATAATAATAAATGCAGTTTAAAAATTTAACATAAACCAACTTTAATAAAGTGCAGCTCAAATAAGAACTTTTGGCGAAAACAATCAAATTAATAAAAAAGTTTTAACAAGCAATTTAACTCTTAAACATAAATTAATTTTTTAAATGCAGGCAAAAGCAAGCGAAACTAACAATTGCTTAGTGCATTTAAATATTTAGCAGCTAAGTTGTTAGTTATAGAAATGAAATCTTAATATAGCTTTCTATAGCTTCGCACAAACTTTTATTAAAGTAAGAAAAAGTAAACAGCATCAAGTTTACTGTTTTTATTTAAGGCTCAACTTTTAATTGTTTACCAACACTAATTTAGCGCGCACCTTTTGTCACAGTTTTTCGCTAGTTTTTGATGCTGATTACAAAATGCCAAGCGCTGCAATAAATTGCAGTAAATATGCAAATCAGGCTGCCGCACGGCTCATAAAATATTTGCGTTTTAACTGATTGCGCATACGCCGCATGTTGCCGGCAGCTTTGTGCGTGTGTGCGTGTGTCTGCCCAAAAACCTGAACACGAGACATTTTTCGCAATTGTTGTTGGCAGTTCGGGGGGCAGAGCGGCATGAGCAGGCTGAAGCGTTAGTGTGCGTTGAGTTAATTGCTCGAGTGCAACACTTTGGCTGCTGTTGCTTTTTGCTACTAAATTGCAATTGCTGCTGGCTGACAACAACAGCAGCAACAATAAGAACAACAACAACAACAACAGCAGTGGCCATTAACATGCGGTTTGCATATATATACTATATGCAGACAATGCCACGCCCTAAGTGCTGACCGACCAAGCGACTGAGCGAGCGACCCACAGCTTCTGCTGCATTTATTGAAGCTGTCAGTTTGCATTGTTCGCAAAGGTCTCATAATGCTGTCAATGCAATTAATTGCATAATATTGGCAACACACACACACACACAATCATGTGTGTGTGTGTTAATGTTGCTTTTAAATTTTGTAAGCGCGCCATATTTTACTTTAAAGCCCCGCAGCAAAAATAAAATCTCATTCAAGTGCTTGGGCCATTGTTGGTAGTTGCTGCCTTATCAGCTCAATCGCATTACATAAATATTATTAATATGAATTTCATGTAAATAACGTGACAAGGCGTCTGTGTGCGTCTGTTTAACAACAACAAAAAGCGAAGCTGCTCAAGTGCTGCTTGATTTCATATTTCCGCGCACTGACATTTGAGTGGCGCATCAATTGTTCGTTGCAGATAAAAGCAAAAAAGCAGAGAAAATAAAAAATATTATATACAATGCTGAAATTATTGATTTTTTAACAATTTAGGAATTTAATTAATGTGGAATCGTAAGAGTTTATACAACTCGTTAAGCTAATTTATAATGAGTTAGTTCAAGTTTGAGCATTGCATTAAATATTTGTTTTAGTTTGTTTATAACGTAGTTTAAACTCGTTGCCAATTGTAAGACTAAACGTTAAGCTTACAATTTAATTATATATATTTTTTATATATTATTTAAATTATCTTTGAAAAAATAATCAAGCTTCAAGAGGCCAATGTTAAGGCGGCAATAGTAAGGGCTGCTTGATTTTCTTGAAGAGTTGCTGTTGTCATTTAATTAAATGTTTTTATAAATTGCTTGTAAACTGCATTAGCTTATGTTGAGCTAATATTATTTGTTTAGATTACGTTAATCAACCAATTTAATAATTACAAAACCTAGCGTCTGGCAATAGTGACAAACATAACAGCAACGAAAATAACAATTTTTGAACAACAATGGAAATGTTTAATTCTTGAAGTTACTGGTGAAGAACTCGCATGTTTTGCTTGCTTCTTGTCCAAAGATCTCCTGGTTGTTTTCTTTTCAGCCTACGTCTTGTCATCGTGCTTGCCAATGAAGCCGCTAGCTGGTTGGTGAGCTTATGATGAAAGTTCCATTGTTTCCATTAAATAAATTTGTTTGTTTTATTTTCGATTTAGTCAGTTTTGCTGTTTTATATTCGGTTTGTTTCATTTTGTTATAAACTTTAATATTATTATATAAAGCTTAACGTTAAGTTTTATTTATTTATTATTTAAATTTGTTTGTCTTAAATATTATCAATATGTTTTCAATTTGATCATTAGCATCTCAGCTTTAAATGGTGATTTCGCAGGAGATGATGAAGATGATTGAAAACACTTTTTGTTGTATATTGTAGAATAAAACACTTTAATGTTCAACTGTTCAAGTTAGACAGAAAAACACTTTAATGTTCGATTGTATTAGATAATGAAATGTATAAATGAAACTATGAACACTTGTCACGCAGGAAAGTATATAAAAGTGTATAGGATTTTTCGCGGGAAAAGTAACGGTACAAAGCTGACTCAGCGAGTTGAAGATTCTGATTTTAATAGTGATTTTGATTCTGATTTTAATAAAAAAAAAGAAAGTTGAGGCAGGTCCAGGGCCTCGTGCAGCTATCGCATATACGATCGCCCTGCTGCTCCTCCCGTGTGGAGTGGCTTTTTACTCCCACAAACAAATGGAAATCAAAAACAAATTAAGCTCGACTGAAACTTTTGCTGTTCATGTTTAAATAACTTTGTTTAAACAACTATTGTGGCATACAAGTCTTAAAAAAGTAAATTTAACATACATATAAATAATAAATATATAAAGTGTTGATTTATAATAAATTCACAATGCTTTAGTTTATCTTTTTATTTGAGCTATGATCATATTTTGTTTCTTTGCTTCTATTGAGTACTTATAATTATTATAAATATTCTCATAAGTTTGTTGACTAAATATATGTGTTTTAGCTTTAAGGCTTAGATGCTACTACAACTAATTAGCAATAAATAAAATATGAATATATACACGAGTTAACTTGCTATATATTTTTTTTAATCATTACAGCACTTTAGGCTTTTCAGTTTCAGAAATAAATTGCTGAAGCTGATGTGCTTTAAATTGGTAACTTGATCAGCAAGTTCGTTGCTATATATATCTCTAATTGTTCGATCAGCAACGCTCCCAATCTATGCACGCAAATTCTATGTATGTACTATTTTACTTTATTGTTTTATACAATGAACAACTGCAGCTTATTTTTTTGTAGAGTTAATTTAAGTATTTTTAAGCTGCAATTTAGCAAGCATTATTTTATGCTCTGTTAACATGCTGACAACTTCATCGACAAACTCAGCACAGCTACAAGCAAGCAAGCATGTGTGTGTGTGTTATTGTCTGTCTATCTCTGTGTCGTTGGTTATAATCCTTTGCTTAATCCTTTCACCATGCTTTGACACGCTTACAATTCACTTCAATGCCATCAGCTAATCCCGCAGCACAATGAGCTCGTTGAAAGCGAGCGCGCGCGAAAGATAGAGAGAGAGAGAGTGTGGGGTAGTCTAGTGGGCGTGGCAGCGACTTCATTGCGACACTTGACAAGCGACATTGGGCGGCACTTTTTGACCCGCCTTGGCTCAAGTTTTCATTTCATTTTACTTTACGTTGCTATTTTTTCCTTTTGCTTTCTCTTTTTTTTATTTTGTCATTTTAATGCCCGCAAACAATTTAATTAAGCGGTTCGTAGCTGTGTGCGTGAGCGTGTGTGTCTGTCTGTGTGTGTGTGTGTTTGTTTTTTATGCTTGCGCTCTTGAGTCATTTTTTATGCGCCCACAACGCAATGACTTTTGGCGTTTTGTTGGCTGTCTTCGCGCTGTTTGTGTAATTTTCACTTTGTCAGACATGTTGACGTTTCGTTAATATCCATGTTGCATGCAAAGCCCAAGCCCAAGCCCAAGCCCCACCCCACTCTATGCCGAGCTGCTGCCTGGCACGTTTGTTTGTTTTGATTTGATTTCATTTTAAGTTTATGTGCGTTATGTGCTGCATAAAGACATTTAAAGTTTATGCTCGTTATATGGCAACATTTTTCAACTTTCGACTTGCCATAAAAAAAATCTTACAAGCACACACACACACACACACACACATGAGCAACCGCGGGCTGGCTTGCGTGTCTGGCATGTATTTGGCTTACTTTGTGATTTGTATAAATACAGGAAGCGGAAATGACAGTCACGACACGGAAATGGCACGCCATTTAATTTCCATGCCGCATGGCCGTGACTTCATTGGCCTCTCTCGCTCTCACCTCGCCCGGCTCGACTTTGCTTTGTATCTTTGGCTCTCTTTTATTATTTGTTCCTTTGTATTGCCGTGTGCGTAACAAATATACAACAAATTTTTTTTGCCGTTGCCTCACACACACACACACACACATGCGTACGCTGCTGCTGTTGACAGTTGTATTAGTGGCACAAATTTTATAAATGATTTTTATTGCTTTACATTTTGTGTGTGTGTGTGTGTGTGTGTGCGCTATTCAAATAATTGTTATGCGGCGTATACGCAATATTTATTTGTTTGAACTTTATGCACATATATTTTTAATCAAGCATTGCAGCTTTAACTATAGATTTGTGTTAGCTTTGATTGCTATATTATATTTCATAATTAAAGTTTTTTATTGCAGTTCTCTGTAAATAGGTTTAAGTGCTAATAGTTTTTAATTTATTTCTATTTACTTTGGGAATATATTACACTTGTTGTTTTTTTTTTGTTTTTGGGTTAAACTTATTACCACTTTATCCAATATGAAAGCCACTCATTAGTATTTAATTGCATATTTATTCATAATTTGCAATTTTAAGCATTTTTGTTGTTTTTTTCGCTGGCATTCATTTATGCAATTAATAAATTAAATTATTTGTTAAGCTTAATTGCTAGTAGCTTGATATGATTGCATTAAATAATTATAAAAAATTAAATTCTACCAACATAGTAGCGTACGCTAATTTACAGTTCTTTATTGTCAGTTGTCTTATCAGCGGAAAATGTGAGGGCTGCTGCTGCTGCTGCTGCTGGCATTTAAAATTTTCTTGGCGCACGATGCGTATGCGTTACGTCTTAGCTGCGTATCATGATATGCAAATTTGTACGTAAAACATCAAAGGCGAAAGCTCAACAAAGACAATGAGTAGCTGCGCCACCTGGCTTACCACCCGGTGGGTGGGGGTGGGGGTGGGGTGTGGCGGGTAGTCTTTTGCTTTTGGCGGCCCATTTAATTTCGACAGCTTTTGTTACAGTCAACATTTTATTTGCACGTTTCGTTTTACGGTTTTTGTCACTTGGCGTCATTTGATATTTCTCTTAGCCAGCGCACGGGCTGCCCCTGGCCGCCGTCGCCGCCCACCCACCCCTTTGCGCCTTGCCTTGGCTTTTGTTTGCTTTAATTAAAAGTTAAGTAGGTGCGAGCTTCAGCACAATGGCGATGGCGATGGCATGGGGAGGGCTTCAGGCTGGGCCAGCGAGATGTTCCAACGTTGCAAATGAAGTTGTCAACTTTTTGCAGCACCCCCCACCTCCACCCCTATTACTGTAGATGGTCTCAATTTCAACTATTTGCCGTCGCTTGGCGAGGGCATTTTTGCAATTAATAAAGTTTTTTAGCCTCAATTTTGTGTATAATTGTTGCTGGTTTTGACTCTCTCTCTCTATCTCTCTCTCTGTCTCTCTCTCTCTCTCTCTTTCTATTTGTATGTTTGTGTAAAGTTGCAATTAGTTTTTGCGCTACTTTGATGCCTTTTAGGCACTCGACAATTGCCGGACACAAAGTGCGAACTGCAGCAAGGTGTTGACACCTAACGATGCAGCTGAGTAATTAACGTACAAATTTCCATGAATTTTCCAAGCCCAAGCCACCCAAGCGTGTATTTTTAAGCGTTTGACGCGCTTGGATAGCTGCTGCTATTACTGCTATGAAAAGAAATTTAATTGCCAACATTTTCATGTTCAAAGTTAGTTAAACGTTTTATTTTGTTTTCAGTGAAAAGCGCTCAGTGTATTTTATTCTAAGTTTAACATAAACGAATAACAAAAATATAATTCTTCATAAAAGAACGCAGCTTATTTTCATGAGACAAATATATGACAAGCGACTTTTCTAAAGGCAACACTCAATCTAAAATATTTTACTGTACAATATAAAGACATTTTCAGATATGGGATATAGGACAATATATGAAACAATTTTGCTCTAATAAAAACTGTCTTAGGTTATTAATAATAATAATTAAGCTTTGAAGATTTTTAAGCTTAGTCTTTTTGTTAAAGTTGCAACTAACTTTAATATAATATTTTACTGATTTGAGAAAGCAAAGTCAGAGGATATTTTTGAGTCTTACGCTACCGATTCCATATGTTGTAACATATATCTTTAGATGAGTAAATACTTTAATCGGCACAACAAAATGCTTCTTTTTTTATAAAATTAAAGAACTCAAATTTATGCAGATGTGTATTTTGCTGTTAAATTAGTTTGCTATAACAACTTTACCTAATTACAATTTACTAAATTAAACTAATCTTTACTATAATACTATAAATTTACAAATAATAAAATAATACTATAATAGGATGTGAGAATAACTAGGATATAAACTGAGTTGACAAGTCTTGGGGGTGTTGTCTCTTAAGTCGTCTTTGACCCACGTAACATGTGAGACGCTGGGCAAGTGCATTGGGGTGCGGGGCCAATCTATAATAATAATTTTTAACAAAATGCTACAGATTAAAATAAAATTACAACAAATATTGATTCTTATACCCAAAGCTGTTCGAATTCAATTTTAATTTTGCTTTCAAACTCAACTTAAAACAAATCATTGTAGCTTTGTTATTTAGATTTAAAAATGACACAGCAGATGCTCTCCATTCTTTTTATGAATGCTATACTATTGATTATATGCGTTGCTATAAATTTGCTTGAAATAGGAGATACAAGTTTATCGAATAACAGCTGTTGAGCTTAACCTTTTTTATCGGCATTTGGCAGCTGTCAGTCATAAATTGGTGGGACATTAAAACTTTTATAAGCAACTAACGCTAAAGTCTTCGAAATTGATGGCAACAATTTCCGCTGCAATGTAGAATTTAATAAACTTATACACGCCATTGAGCATTCGACTAATAAAATTTATATATTTTTACCTACAGTGCAAATACGCGTATGCAGTTGTTGCTGCTGTTGCTGTTGCTGTTGCAGCAGCTGCAACCGCAACCAGCAGCCACCGTCAGCGAGCGCATTCAACGTTGTTTTGTTTGTTTGGCTGGCCAATGGCTGTGCAGTTTGGCCTGTGTGTTTAACAAATGCCCGGCGTGTCTATAATTTTTAACATTTTTTAAATGGTTTGCTAGTTATTTTCGTGTTGAGCTCGTTCGCTGGCCAGCCAGCCAGACGCTGCGCTGCGCTGCGCTGTTCGCTGCTGTTTTTATGTTTTGCCACAAGGCAACAACCGCAAAATTGAGTGTTAATAAAGTCATGTTAATAACTTACACAACACAAGCAAATAAAAGACGCAGCAGACAGCAGCAATGATGCTAAAATATGTGCACTATGCTATGCAAGTGGCAAGCAACAAAAGTGAGGGAGGCAGCATTAGCCACAGCAACAAGAAAGCGAAGAAAAAAGGCAAATCAACAATTCATTGCTGCCTGCCAGCTGCACGCATATGCAAGCCATCGACTTTAATGAAACCCAAACCAAAAACTGAAGCTGCAACGTATGCTGGCGTACAAAAGAGAGAGGGAGATAGATTGAGCGAGAGCGAGTCCGAGTCCAGTGCAAGTCCAGTGGAGTCTGTCGTCGGCTTGTCTGTTACGTTGCTCGATTTCTAACACCAAACTTCCGGGCGTAACGGAGCAATGCCAAAAAAGAAAGAAAGAAAAAAAAAGTAACAGCCCAGTTGTTAAATTGTAGCAAAGCTGAACTTATAGTTACGCTTTTTATTTTAAAGCAAAATCGTTGCGCCAAAATGTATGCTATAAATTTGAATTTCACTAGTTCAATTTGTCAAAAGTTCATAATAAAATTGCTGAGCTCTTTAAGTGCTAAGCAGGCAGCACTTTTGTATTTTGTTTTTTAGCTTATTTGAAGCTTAACATACCTGCTCCAAATATTTGTCCGCAGGGCACAGCAAAACTATTCGCTTTGGCTAAGCGCCAAGCCACGACAAAAGTTGTGACTGACGACTGCCTGGCAAGCAACAACAACAACAAATCCCAGAAATAGGAATAGAAACAGAGACCAGCCCAGCTCGTTGCCATCGTTATAGTCTCTGGCAAATATGCAACATGCAACAAAAAGAAAAAAAAAGAGAGTAGAGTGGTGAACAAAAACCAAAAAGGCAA
Organism: Drosophila busckii; assembly: GCF_011750605.1. Taxonomy (NCBI): domain Eukaryota; kingdom Metazoa; phylum Arthropoda; class Insecta; order Diptera; family Drosophilidae; genus Drosophila; species Drosophila busckii. The sequence continues at coordinate 15,613,062 of NC_046605.1, read as the reverse complement.
AAATTGGTAAGAAGAGCTTGGCAGAGCAGCAGCAAGAAGCGCTCAAAATTTCATTGCAATTCATTCGGCAAATGTCGCCAGTGGAGAAAGTAGCGTCAGCTTCTCTTCCTGTTGTAACTGTGACAAGCCCACAGCAAAACAAAAAAGCAAAAAAACAAAAAGGCAATGAGCAGAGAGAGAGAGAGAGCGAGAGCGAAGGGGCCTCATCGTTTGGTGGGCTTCAAACAATGCGCTAGCAACAAAACAGCAAACAATTTGAGGCATTCAAATGTGCAACCAGCCGCTAGCAACCCACACACACACACATACACTCTTAACCTGCCCCCGCCCCCTTGGCGTATGTGTGAAAGTTACAGTGTTGTTGGGTTCTGAGGCTGACTGGGCGCTGCCTCTGCTGCTGCTGCTGCTGCAATTTGAGTGCGAAAAAGTTTGCATACCAAAACAGTAAAAGGCATTTATTCCAGCGTGAATCCGTTTGCCTGCTAGGCAACCAAATACTGAATACTGACTGAACTGCACTGCACTGAAAGGAGCAAGACCAAGACTAAGCGAGTTGGCAATAGTTGACTGAGGCCTGGCACGCCTCTCGCTCTCTCAGCTGTTGGCCACTTTGTCGGGCCGTGTAAGTGCAGTCAATTGCCTATGTGGGTCAGCATTGCATTTGCGCTTAATGAGCATAAATTATGCAGCAGTCGACGCATTAAGGCTAACAACAACAACAGCAACAGCAGCAGCAGCGGCTGCGGCAGCAACTCGCACTGACTGCAACTTTCGCTTGTCGCATCAGCTCATAAAATTTATGGCGTCTGCATGTATTTTAAATTCTAATAAAATGTAGCAAAAGTTTTTTGGGGTGTTAAAAACCACTCGCTGCTCCGCTCTCTGCGCTAAAATGAAGCAACAGCAACTTTTTGCTTGCCTTTTAAAAGTTACTTTTGCCGCACACACACACACACACACCCATACACATGCACACACCTTTTTGGCAGTCAAGCTCCACAGCAAATGCGTTTGTAATATGAAGAAGTTTCTGTGGGCTGCCGCTGCTGCTACTACCTTTTGCTCTTACCCCTCACCCCCCACCCACACCCTCCAGTAGCTTCTTCTGCTGGCTGGCAAAAGTTTACAAATTTTACTGCAACAACATTTACTCGTAAATTATAATCAAAAAGGTGCCAGAATTGTTTGCATGTATGTTACGTTGGTGTTGGTGTGTGTTTGGCTTGGAATATAAATAAAATATATAAACATACTGCTGGCTGCATTTTAAACTAAAGCGAATGCAACTGGGCAGCAAGTGTAAATTTTGGAGCAGCTCTGAAGCATATTGATGTAGTTTGTTACGAAAATAGACGTAGATTCATCCAAGACTCGCCAAGGCCAAAAATAATTAATTTTTGAAAGCAATTGTTTGGTTGTTACTATTGCTGTTAAATATAAAGCAAGAAGTATTCATAGAATTTAGCTGGGAAACTGGAATTGCAAATTAAATTAATTAAAAATTATGTTTTTGTTGCTCTGTAAATTTGATAAGCTTATAGATTGATAGTGTGAAACAGACGCAACATTCGTTAGTTATGAAAAAATAAAAAAAAAAAAGTTTTGCTTGTTTTCTTCAAATCAAAATATACGAGTTAGGTTTGATCTTATATCATCATCTTTATTTTGAAGCTATAGTCAACACAATATCAACATTTAAGCAGTATATATATAAAGCTATCAATATGAATATTTTTTGAAAATTTTGATCACAATGCATGAATAACATTCGCTTAGAATTTATAAATTACTAGCGGACCCGGCGAACTTTGTCTCGCCCCAATTTTACTTCTTTATATAACCCCAGGGTTAAAGTCAAACACAGATAGTTAAAATATGAACAATCTGACCAATTCATTATGCTCATGCAGAAGATTTTGCAATTGTCCTAAAATTTCAGTATAATCACTTAACTGTTTAATATTATTTTTATAATATTTATTTTATGTTGCGCGAATGGCAAAAATAGTAACTTTGCATAATTTTGCAGATTAATCTGTAAGCGAAATATGTTTAATTTATTTTTCAGTAAGTGCTTAGCATTGTTTGTGTACTTTACATTTAAATTTGTTGTATGAATTTCTTTAATAAACAATTATCTATATACGTTTAAAAGCTGCAATTTTAATATGTCATTACGTCAATAAAATATAAAAAAGAAGCATTGATATAATTTTTTGCAGCATCAATAAACTTTAACTTTTTATTGTACATTTATTGTTGTATTATTATGTTAAATTGTTGCCACACCTAATTGTAAATTATTGTGACATTCAACTGTCAATTTTGCAACTAATTTGCACACCTTTTGTTATGTCATTGAAGGTAATTTGTATTAAAATTAGATTTGATATGTGCATGCCACTTTAATATTTTCAAATAGCCCACAAATTTAATAATATATGACTGACTGACTGAATGAATGACAAAGTCATGTTAATTGCCAGGCGAGCATCGAATTATTGAAATGACCGCAAATTCCATTTGACACCTAATGCACCAATGCACATACACACACATAGAGACACACACACACACTTGTATAAATTGAAGCGACATTTAAAATTCTCTCTCTTAGCTTTGTTTTAGTTTACACTGCGCTGGCCACGTCATGATACTAACTTCGAATCAGTGACATTTTCTTGAAATTTCATTTCATTTCGTGTCGTTTCGCTTGCCAACAATTCAATTTATATGTTGTCTTTGTGCAGAGAGCTTTTAGTACATACACACACACATAGAGTGAGTTTTAGCTGACTGTGTGTGTGTGTGTGTGTTAGAGTAAAGCGACAATTTGTGTTAGTGCAAATTTAATGCCAAAACGTGCAGAGGCGCCAGGTAAGAGCCGCAACCGCTTTGAACATTGGGCCAACAACCGCAAGTTGCTCGCTCTCGCTCTCACTCTTAGTCACGCTATCTCTTTCTAGTCCAGCAGCATGCTATCTTGCTTCAGCAGCCTGCCACTGTCTTTGTCTATGCGACGTTGTTGGTTTGGTTTTTGGTTTCACACATGCTTATGCAGCTATAGACAAGTTGAGTGCAAGTAACAACTCAAATGAATGACTAACTGTTACCCTGTAAATGCGCATAAATTATTAAAATTAGATGTAGCTAATAGCTGAGCATTTAATTATTTGTGCCACAGTTGAGTTAGCAGCAGCTTATACCCTTTAGTTGCAGTTTGCTTTGCTGGGTATACAAAACTAGGTTGAGTGCAAGCGTAAAGTGCAGACAACGCCGCCAGTGGGCGTGGCATAGCAAAGTTAACTTTTGCCACGACAAAGTGACATATTAGCGTAGTCAACTTTACAAAGCACACACACACGCAAACACACACACACACAGTGAGAGACAAGCGTTGCGCTCTACGCCTTTGGCGCTTTGCAACGCACTTAAAGGTTAATTTTGTTATGTACAAAAGTTGCTGAAATTGTTCATAGGCATGCGTATGGCATTAGCAACTGCAACTTACCATTTTTTTTGTTCTAAATTTAAGCAAATCAAAAAGCAATTAGTGTCTGCTAAGTACTACTGGGCGCATTTCAAAAAACTTTCTGACCATTGTGGCCACGCCCACTTTTTAGACAGCTGTAATTTGCTCGCTGCGCAAAAATTTCACTTTCAGCTTATGCAAATTTCATAATTGCCACACTCTCTTGCTTTCTCTTTCTTTCTCTTTCACTTGCTCTGCATAATTATAGACTTGAGACAATGTCAACAAGCTGTAATTATGACTCGCCATTTAAGCGACTAAACAATATTAGACTTATGGACTTGTACTATATAAATTATCATTTAGAGTCAAATTAAGCTAGAGCGCTAAAGACTGCGCAGGACATCAATTAGAGTCGAGTTCAATCGACTGAGTGAGACGCAGTGCAAAGTTGGATTTTGGAATCGAAATGGAAATTGATGCATCTAACTTATGTAGAAATCGCATTAGAATGTCTAGGCTTGGAGGCTAACTATGTAACCAATAGATCACAGCTGGAATTTATATATATATATTTTTAGTTTTATATATTTGTCAGAGCGTAGTTAATTATTTGAATTGCGCGCGCAACTATCTAAGGGAATACTGAAGTGTAATTGTTGAGTACTAAAAGAGTGGGACGACTGCACAGGCCGTCGTCAGTGTGGCTCAATGTTGCGTTAAGAGAACGAGATAACGGGAATATCTAGAGTAGTTGAGAATCTAGTTGGTCTTGATTTTTGAAAAGTGAAAGAGGACGCACACGCTGAGACTCGCTCCGCTCATAAAAATGTCTGACAAAGAAGAAAGAAAATAATCAAAGTAATAAGAACCTTCCGACATATCTTATATATTTTAATGTGTAGTATTTGCTTTTTTTTGGTATTTTGTTTTAATTTTAACTTATTATGTGTGGGATGCTTCGTTGTTGGTCGCTGTCTCGCTTTAAATGTTTATGCTTACATATTTTTCTCAGTGATTATTATTCAATTATTTTCTGCTGCTAATATTAGTGTTGTAAGCATAATTGTTAAAAGCTTTAGCTACAAGTTTGCTTATATAATATTCAATTTTTAAATCCAATTTGATATGCGGAGTATATTGACAAGCTTAGTGTTTGGTCATGCAAAGCCAATAAATTTGACTTCTCAGCTACAAACAGCTGATCTAGTGTAATCTCGCTCTTTGGCGCTGAAGAAGCTTAAGCGCTCTCTTCTTTGCGCTTGTATTCACGCGCTCTTCGCTTGCGCTTGCACTTACGCGCTCTCTTCTTTGTGCGTGCATTTGGCAGTGCTCCAATAAAAGCTCGCGCTCTCTTTGTGCGTTCTCATTAAGTTCTATTCGCTTTCACTAATCTTCAATCATTTTATCTATTGCTAAGAATTATGAGGCCGAGTCTATAATTCTCTTCATCTACACTTACATTCGATCGTCGCAATTATTCATTAGTGCCTTTAATTATTCATTAGTACTTACTCTACCTTTCATTTTCGAAACAGACACACATAAGTCTTTAGCTACTCTCGTAAGCCGGCCGTGCCGCATAATCTCAATTGTACATATATTGAAAATTAACTAAACACACACATAAACCTGCAGAAGGCAGTAATAAACGTACATATTATAAAGTTCTCGTCGTTCTATAATATAAATTCGGGCGTTAAGTCGCGATTCGCAACATTACAGCTAGCGACAAGTCGTTAGCTCAACACTTACATTCCATATTTGTTGTCTCTTCAACGCAACTTTAAGAACTTTGTACATTTTAGTACAGGGTCAACAATAAAGCAACAAAAAAGTCAATTAAACGTGAATAAAAATAATTAGCATTTACATGATAATACATTTGTGTATTTGAATTGTTCACTCAACCACAATTTTTACTTGTATACAGCGCTCTCTCTCTCTTTATCTCTCTTACTCTTTTAGTCTCAACATTTATTGTTTTATGTGCATAATGCGCAATTTATTAATTATCTCTGCAGTGCTTTTTATAAACCAATTTGCTAACATGCTATTATTATTTATTCTATATTATTTTGTTGGCAACAAAAGTTGCGTTTATTAGTTTATCATTAAAAGCAAAATAGTTCAAGAGAAAAGAAAAATAATTATAATTTACAATTTATTTACAATATAATCAGTTTATCAGCTGGCGCAGTAAATGACACTCGACTAGGTCTCTCTGATTGCAAACATTCAATCAAAAATAACAAAAGCTCCAAATGAGTTTCATGCAGCAAATTAAGCCACTCAACTGACAACATTACAACGGCCTGTGGTTAGCCAATGCCATTGGAGTTTTCATTATGAATATATATGGCTATTTAATGTGCATAAATTAATCGTGTTTGCTTCCAATTGCAGTTTAAGACTTTTCAGTTAACCTTTTGTGTTAATTAGTTTTGGTCTGACAAGCACGAGAGGAAAATATTTACAATACAACAATTGCAGTTATCAAATTACAGAATATGATACAATAGTGAATAGAGAATTTAATTGTAAGCATTGGCAAATTATAATTCAACTTTATGGCGTACATTTATTTAATAAGTAATACTGATTTAAGGTTTATAGCAGAGACTATAAATAAATTTGTAACTGGACAGTTCACTGATTGGTTTTAAAATATGCTTAGAGCTAGAATGTAGAATTTAAAATAATATACTAAGTTAATTCTAAGTTGCTTCTTACACATTTATGTATTGCATTTATTTAGTAATTTAATGTAAGTTTCATTTGGAAAAACAAATTTGCTACAGTATAATTGGCAGTTAATTTAAAATACTAATTGCAACTTTGTGTCTTACATTTATTTAATTAGTCATTTTGATTTAAGGTTTAAAGCAAAGTCTGGCAACTTGACAATTCGCTGATTGGTTTCAAAATATGCTTAGAGCTAGAATTTAGAAATTAAAGCAAGTTAATTCAAAGCAGCATTGCATTTATTTAGTAATTTAATGTAAGGCGCATTTGAAATGTAGTAAATAAATTTGCTGCATAAATTGAATTTAATTTAAAGCATGGCTTAATCATTTTTAATAGCATGAATATCATAAAGAATATTAATAAGTGCATCATTTTCGATCTATGTTGCCCCTCGAGCCTAAAATCTATTGGATAATGACCACAATTTATTATATGAACAGAATTTATTAAATCTGAAACTTTCCTAAATAATCGTTTAGCAATGGAATTTATCAAGCAGTTTCTCTGATTAAATTGATACAAATTTAAAATTTCAACAGCATTCACTTCAAATCCAAAAGGATCTTAGACGAATTGCTGCTCTCTGCCCAGCCACGTGCTTTCAACAAGTTTTGCCTTTCAGCACAGCCCACACACATATGCGACAGCTCGTTTTTTCTTATTTATAAATTGCCAGCACTTTGGGAGCCCAATCATCGCACCCGAGAGCAGCGAGCAGCGAGCAGCACGCACAAAGCTGTAAAAAATTCAAACATAAATTAAAAGCCCAACATTAGTTAGTTTTTTGTATGAACACAAAGCAGACAAACGATTTGAATGTAGTCAGAGCTTGTTGCGTCCAGAAACGCGTCGAAGTAACATGTATATATATACTATATATGCTCTATATGCTATACATGCTTGTGTGTTGTGTATGCGCCCGCATTTTTACGATTTATTTACGATTTAAATCCGCGCTCGGCAACGAGCAGGAGTCCCAAATCCTAAGCTGAGTGCCTGCCTAATGTGCATTGAATAAAGTACTAAAAAAATAATTTGCAAACTGTGAGCCAAGCCTGTGCGTGTGTGTGTGCGTGTGTGTGGGACAACGGGACTCTCTAAAGCCGTATTAGCGTGCGTCGCTTTTCAAATTTTATGTATATTACGTATACGTAGTGCGTGTTATATTTACTTCCGTTTGCCGGCGTGCGTTCTGTTCTGTTCTGTTGTGTTCTGTGCTCTTTAGGGTTGTGCTGAATATTGAGTTTGGGTTGATTTCGTTTCATGTTTAATGTTGTTTTGACGCCGCCATATTAAGCGGAAAGCATTGCCGCTGCTAAAAGACAGGAAATGTGCACCGCCAGGTGCTCTCTATGCAAATTCATATGTGTACCAATCTCCGCTGCCACACCCACTGCGTATTTAACCCTTTTTCCTTTTTTTTTGCGGGCTATCCCAAATATTTATGGCTGCTGCTGCCGCCGCCGGCGGCGTTGTGCATATGCTTTAGGCTGCCGGCAATTTATTTAACCTTCAAATGTTGCTCGCTGTCACAAAGGTGTCCCCCATGTGTGTGTGTGTGTGTTTGTGTGTGAAACGGATTTGTTTGCCCAAAATTTGCGTAGATTTGTTGCACATTATGGGGTTGTGTCTGTCTGCGTTTATTTGCTAAACAATTTCGTTACACTTTGCTTTAAACTAATTTCTTGAGTTAGACTTGGGCGTGTGTTTGGCCATTTAAAGGTTTGCCAAATGTATTTTTATTGTTGTGCCATTGTCATTGTTATTTACAATAAATTGTGTAAAACGGCCAACGAGTGACCGAAACTGGCCGAACAATAAAAGCGCCAGCATTAATCTTCTGCGGTGGCAAGTGGCAACTGCATACTTGCCCCGGACTGCTTGCCAATTTCCGCTTGCAATGCAGTGCGTTTCCGTGTGTTACACACACACACACATACACATACACGACGTCCCATGCCATGCGCGCTTGGCGCTGAAATTGCTTAAATGTAAATAAATCAGTGGGTAAGAAAATTTCAGTGGCCAGCAGCTCACAATGCCCCACGTTGGCTGTTGCAAGTGTCGGGGCTTATAAATCAGCCAACTGCAGCAAAATGGCTGACAGACAAGCGCACAGAAAAAAGAAGAAGAAGACTGCGAAAAGTTGCATTAATGTGCGGCTTAAGTGTGCAAGCGCCAAAAAATGCGCTTAATTGCTTGGCGTTAATTTAATTCGCGCACACTTCGGGCTCGCAGTTTTATTAGCTTGCCAGACATACATAAATCACACAGCTCCAAGCCCCCTCCCCCTCCCTCTCTACTTGTGTTGAGTGCGCATCGTTTGTCATTTTTAACAATCAATTAAAAGCAAATGTTGCATAAACACATGAAAACTTGCGTCAACAATTACAAATCAACCAGGCAAAGCCAACAAAAAGAAATAAAACATAAAAGTCGCTAATTTCTGTTTGCAAGCTCAGCACATTTATCATCGTTAGCTGCAGTCCGTGTTTGGTGTGAACATTTTTAATTTGTCTAATAAAAATCAACAGCTAGAAATGTTGCCTGTTCGCATCGTAAATGCATTTTTAGTGGAATCCTAAGCGTAAAGTTCGACGCTGGCAACTGAGTGCGCTTCGCCTTCAAAGTAAACTCGAGTGCAGTGCGTTTTATATTTTTTGGCTCGCAAACAGTTTGATGGGCTCTTGACCGGCTTATGAGCAGCGCCCTGCAGTTAGTAGCAACAAATCAGTTTTAGCCATCGATGAAGCATAGAATTTATTTTTAGAAAACTATTTGTTTTATATTTGGTTTTCAAAGATTTCTTCATTTATGGCTATTTCCTTTCTCTGGTTGACTTCAAATCAATAATCTTTATTATCAGCAGCTCGATAACAATCAATTCCATCCAGAACTCTCGTCATCTCCATATATCCTTTCAATATAGATTGATTTTTTCTATTCTCCGCTTTTTAAATGTCATATAGTGCTTAAAAATAATTAAAAGCTGTTAACTAAAGCATTTTATCATTCATTTAATTTCTTACATTGGCTAATTTCTCACTCAACATGCTAGCATGCTGTTCTTCTAGTTCTTGAAAGGAAGTTCTGTATTCAGGACTATTGCAAGAAGAAAATTAAAAAGTCTCGGAACTTTCATTGCGGAACTTTCACTTCAGCAGGCGGTCATTATTTTATATAATTGTTGTTGACTGACACATTCGATAGCCTGTAGCTTTGACTTGTAATTGATCTTCAAAAGCAATATCAACATATAGACACTGAGCTAGAGAGAAAAGCTTCCAATAAAACAGACGTCGCTATATATGCTAAACTTTCTATGCTTAAGAAATTCAAGGGCCATACACTTGATTGGCATAGCATCATTTCCTTTTTAAATATATTATATTATGAGTTGCTGTCATAAAATTAAATAGGTTAATTATATTAAGAACTAAATAGACTTGCTGTATAAGCCAGTGGGATCAGTTTATCGCGACAGACCAAATTCAAAAATCTTTACCAAATTTGCTTCTTTTCTTTCCCTTTTTCAACATCAAGGATGTTATATAACTCGTTAGAGATTAACTCAAATTTTATTTTACAGTTTATAAATAAAGCTGTGTTGATTAATTTGCTTGTATTCGTGTTGTTTATTTCGCTGAACAGCTTTGCGATCAGCTACTGATTTTCATTTTCGACTTTCTATCTCTTTAAATAAATAAAACGAGCATGTCGTTATAATTGACAGATTATTATAACGCCAAATATTAAAACTCAATATTATTGGTCCCTGAAAAATTAAAGCTCAGCAGAAATGTTTAATATGTTGTAGCTCGCCTGGGAATAGAGAGCGATATAGAGCGGGATATCACTAATTGCAACGATATAAAATTTGTTTGTATTTCTTTTTATAGTATATACATTTTTTTATTATCCTGCCGTACTTGCTTGCACTAGTTTGTTTTCTATTTTAAATGCTTTCTTTTATATTTGTGAGCTGTAAATTTAATCCGCTGCAATCGTTTCGAGCAGCAATTAGCTGTCGAAATTTTTTATGATCAGTGTCTCTAATGGCGGAGGCAATAAATTAGCCCTATCCTCTCTACGTTTATACTACAAGCTAACTGTAACATTTAATTGCCGTTTGATTGATGGCCGCCGGGCGCCTTGAATGGCCTAACAAATGGTGGAAAAAGCACAAACAACAACAACAACAACAACAATGAATAGCACAATCAGCCTTTTAATTTATAATTTATGTAGCGCATTTTGATTAATTGATTTCCATTTGGCGTGTTACATTTTGCACAGCACTTCATGTGTGTGGCTGTGTGTGTGTGTGTAAGTGTGTGTTGTGTGTTCTATGTGGTTTTACCTTTTGACATGTGGCCGCATTAATTTTGAAACTGCTTCTGCCTGCTGTTGCCTTCAGCTTGTGGGCATAAGTGCAAGTATTCATAGCCTGCCAAATATTTGCAGCTGTGTAGCTTAAGTGTAAGTGTGTGTGTGTGTGTTTGTTATGCTTACCTTTTGGCATATCTTCATATCTAAACAGGCAGCCGTCCAAACAGTAGCGCCAAAATTTACAAGTCATCGACGGCGACGATGCGGCCGCAAAATTTGCATAATTTGCTTTCCATGTAGGCTCGACTCATAAATGATGTCTACGATCTGCTCACAAACACACTCGAAGCACCCTAAAGTGCTGCAGACCAGGGCTGGGCTGGGCTGTGCTGGGCTGGGCTGGCACTTGGCTATGTGTTTAGTTGCGTTTTCCTGTAGCTGTTTGCACTGCTTAAGCGAAAATGGTGTTAAGTGCTTTCGCATACAAAATGTACACGGTTGACAATTTTTGAACGATGTATCGCTGGCTCTTGTTTGTTGTTGTTAGCAACACGCATTGTTGTTGCTAGCGAGACCGAACTGTACGCTAGTCGCCACGCCCCCATTGCTGCTGCTGCGCTGGTTTAACTACGCGCCTTGTCAATATTTGACGTTTGCTACAAGCCAAACACAGTGTGTGCCACACAGAGGCAATGACCACGCCCACTTGTAGGCTATTGCTAGCTAAATGTTTGCATACATCAAATTGCTGCATTTGGCCCCAAATGGGGCGTTGGCGCGCTGCTTGGTCATTGAACTCAGCTGAGACGAACAAATGAATTCACACAGTGGAACACATGTAAATTTTGTAATAATACATTTTATTAAATTTAATTTAATAACTATGTTATGTTTTTTTTTATAGATTTCGTTTAACTTATTGTTAGTTACATTCTTTTGTCAGTTAAATATTTTACATGCATTTGCTTACAGTTAATTTTATTATTTCCCATTTATTGTTAGTTTTCGATTTTTTTTGAGCTGCTGCTGCTTCATTTGTTTAAATGTTGTTACGTATAAAATGCGCCGCTAATTTGAATTAATTATTAATTAGTGTTAAGTTAACCATTTTATTATTAAGTTCACTTATTTGTAGCCTGTGTTGTGTTATTAAATTCTTTAATGCTGCTTTTACATTTATAATAATTACAATTTCTGCTATGCTAAGTTTTGAGTCTTACGATTAGATGAATTTGATTTAGTTCGTAATAAATTGTATTTATTTCTCAAGGACAAGCTAAATGTTTAAATGCATATCTTCCCACTTTAATTGTTATAATGACAAACACAAAATTAACAACAATTATGAATTGGTTTACTTAGCTAAAAGGTTATAATTTGTTTACGTTTTCGTTTTTCTTTTCGCTTAAAGCTGTTATTTAAAAATATTTTAACAATTCAGTGTTCACATGGTACAGCTAAGTTTCAAGTTAATTAGATTGAGATTTGGATTTAGATTTAGTTCGAGTACTAAATTATGTTAAGTGTTAATTTACATGGAGCTGGCTTAAGTCTAATGGAATTTTTGCGTTTCCTTCTTCGTATTTTAAACAATGCACATTGCATAGAAATATATTACATTAGTGTTAGGCTCACTTTTAGTTAATTAATTAATACATTTATTTAATTATTATTCCCGTTTTGCTGCTGATTTAAAAAGTGCATTTGCATTCGTCACCTCTAATCGTAAAATCCAATGCTACTAAATGCTCTGACGACTGTTTGATTTCAATTAAATTCTTTACGCGCACATCACAAACTTATAGTCAATTTTCACTTGCCACATGCCACACACACGCGCCCCCCACACACGCCACTTGTCACTTTCTACAGTTTTGATTTGTTTTGGCTTAAATTAGCTGGTGGAATTCAGCGTCAAAAGCGCGTGCCCGTGCCATGATTGCGCTCCTGACTGATGAGCACCTCCTCGCCATTGATCTGATGATGCAGCTCCTCCGGCACGGTCTTTAGTAGCTGTGGCTTTGCCTACAACGAAATCAATGTTAGGCATGTTTAAATAATTGCTTGTTAAATTGTTAAACATTATTTTCAAGGGTGGGCCCTGCTTTTGGCTTGTTTATTAAAAAGGACAAGTCCATGGAGCATTGCCTACAAAATGACAAGTTGAAAGCAATAAAGCGAAATAAAAAACACACACACACACAGCAAACAAGTAAACAAAAATGAAAATGAAATAACAGACAGCCAAAGTGTTGTGGGACTTGGCCGAAAATATGAAATACTTAGGAGCGCTGCTTTAAAATTAACGAGGCGCGCATTATTTGAGTACCCGCAGCTATTACGACGCCTCGTCGCTCGTCGCTCGTCTATGCCATGTACACTGAGAGCCTAGCCGCTGAGCTGTTGGCCCACTAGACGTATACTTGTTCCGCCTGCAATTTCTCGCAGTGCAGCGCACAAATCTAACCGAAACTCCCCAGGCAACACCGCAACAGTCACATTCAACCCAAAGCTCCACAGCTGGCTTCAGCGCTGGTTAAGTCCTGTGTTGCTTTTTTTGGCTTGCATTTTTCAAAGCTCCCAGGATACACACACACACACACACATATATATGAACAACAACTCAGCTTTAAAGCAAAAAATGTAAGGCAACAACAATTGCTTGGGGTTTTTATTTTATTTCATTTTTTGTTGCTGCTTTTTGCAGGGCATAATAATTGCAATCATTAGAGTCAAAAGTTGCCACACCGCAGTGTCCTTTAGCATGGAATTGTTATAAAAACGCCAGACAGAGACAGCGAAAGCGAGACAGAGACAGCGCAAATTTTTGTGTAATGCGAATTTTCAGCACAATGCACTGGCAGTTTGCCTGCAGGCCAAGCAGACGACAGCACGACAGGACGCCAGGACGAACGAACGCAATGCGCGTTGGCCAAGTGTACACATAATGGCAAATTTATAGAGCCAAATGACAAAGACAATAAGTGTGACGGCAAAGTGAAAAAAAGCACAACAACTGAAGATAATTATTATATATTTTACACTGCGACTCTCATGCTGAGGTCAGTTACCGCATTGAACTCTCGTTCGGGCACTCAAATTGTAGTTAAAGCTGTTGCTTCAGCTACTTTGCGTAATTGCTGCTGCTGCTGTGCTCAGCATAATTAATACAACAACAGCCAAGTTGGCCCACCTTGTGGTTACGCTCCAAGCTCACATAATGCATATTTTTCAGCAATCCCTTGAGCAGTTATCAGACCAACCGCAAAAATCCATTTTCTGCCCCAGTGGCTGCAATTTATGACAACATAATATACAAAGGACAACAAAGAATTTTTTAGGGTAGACTTTTTGGATGGCTCATAAGATAAATGTTGTTGCCACCCATTGCCATACTACAATGCTCTCGTGTGGTCCACTTTGATATTGATGCTTTCAAGTTTGGACCATGAAGCGACTAGGCTTGACTGCCCTGTATCAACAAGCTGCCAGGCAGTCAGCCCGACCCACCATCCGAGCTAGAAGTACATCAAACTGACACTTACCACATCGCTGCCATAAAGGCTCATGCCAACGCCAACAAGACTTCCGTTGCCGCCAGCGCCATTCGCTGTTACTTGCTGATGTTGCTGATGTTGTTGCTGCTGCTGCTGTTGGTGTTGGTGTGGCAGCGGCATGGGTATGCCGCCTGCTGAAGATGTAGCCACCAGTCCCATGCATGTGACCGGCTGCAGCAGCCCATCGCCGGTGGTGACCACGCTGTGCGCGAATATGGGCGGCGGCGGCGTTGGCGAGAAGGTGGCCAATTGTGATGGATGTGACATGGTGACACCGGTGATGGTGCTGTTCGTGCCAAACATGGGGCTGGTCGAGTACATGGGATGATGCGCTAGATCGATCTGCGTGCATATGGGAATAGAAAATGAGATACGTTGAATACAAAATGAACTGGCGTTGTTTTCATTTAAGTGATGATTAATTAGCGTAGCAGATTGCCTAATTAACAGAGAGCTACTGCTAAGCTTATAGCTACAATCGATACTATCGATAGTTGACATAACTAAAGCAGCAATTAAAGTTTGCTAAGCAAACAATTTTATTTAAACTAACTGAGTGTTGAGCGCTAACTGCCAATAAGTCTAATAAGCAAAGTTGAAGCAGCTAGTGGTGCTATCGAAACTATCGATCAGTGTAATATATGCTAACTCAACTAGTACTAACATTTTGAACATTATTGGTAATTAACTATTTTAGTATTTATAAAATTCAAAGAGTTTTTATTTGCTGTCGTACTCAATACTATCGATAGTCCATTTTATAAATATTTTAATTTAACAAAATGAAGCGAATAAAAGATAAATTCAACAAATGTATGTAAAAGACTAATATTTATAAATATTTTTTTATAACAAAATTAAGCAACAAAAGATAAATTCAAGAAATATAAATAAAAGAGCAATTTATATATGAATGAGGTAGGAAGCACTTTCTCATCTCGAGCTACTTAGTCTTAGTTTGTATAAGTTTTATATAAAGCGTAGTCTGATTAAAATTAGACTCCATATAATGATATATGCAAGATAGATGATAGATATTCGCTTGCCAAGCAAACTAAACCGCCCTCTTTGCGGTTTGCCGTGTGGTTCTAATTACAGTGGCTATTTTGCTGGCTTGGAGACTCAAATTAATATATATATATGTGTGTGTGTATGTGTGTGTGTGTGTTATAGGAGTAGAGTGTAGTGTGGCTTGTTGTGTTGTCAGACTGACTTTTGTTGTTTATGTATGTTGCATGCATGTGAAGCTGCCACACACACACTGACACACTTAAATTGAAAGCAATGCTAAGCGTGTGTGTGTGCGTGTGTTGCTAGTTGGACTGTGTGTGTGTGTGTTGCGCGTTTATTTAGCCAGCGGCCTGAGCCCAGCTACAATAATTGGCCTTTGGGGAGGTGTGAACCCACCACAAACAGTTTGTGCGTGGCATATTTATAACATTTTGGCCCACGTGCATATTTATGTATGTGTGTGTGTGTGAGTGTGAGCGTGAGCGTGTAAGTGTTGGCTGAATTTATGTTGTTGTCTTAATGCGCGCTCAACGTGCTTTTAATGAAATTAATTTTCAACGTTAAATAAATTAAAAACCAACAAAACACACACAAAGAAAAATGGGGCGATAGACAGGGGGGGTGGGTTCACTTAGATCGAGAGCCTGGCTAACAACATATATTTGCTTGTTGTTGTGCTTTTTTAATTATTGTTTGTAATCAAAATGGCATTGGCATAAATATTGCTTTTGTTCGCATGTAAAAGTCAGAGCACTGCTGATTAAATTTATTCCCTTTTTGGCAAACGCACAAGCGCAAACTTTTAGTTTGCAAACAACAACAACAACAGCAACAAGAACAAAAGTTGCCCAAGCTACAAAGCAAACAAGCATACATAATCGTATTAAAATAATTGCCATAAAAATAAAACAACAAGTCAACTGAAATCAATGGCAAACATTTTTGCCTGCTGGTCAAGCGACCGTTGCCGTGTCCTGCTCCAGTTTCAGCTGCTGCTGCTGCTGCTGCTGTTGCTGCATTTGCCGCTACAACTTTTCGATAAATGACAATAAAGCCAAACAATGTCATTAGGTAAATGGCTCTACATGTTGTTGTAGTCCAGGCCATAAAAGTTGTTGCCCACACACACACACAAACAGAGACACACACACACATTGTACATAGAAAGTTCTGTTTAAGTGCATTTTAAGAGCAGCAATGCCCTGACAACATGCACAAGCAAATTGTGTGTGGGACACTACACGAGCATAACTCAAGTCATTACAATAATTGTTGAAATCAAAGCAAGGCAGAGACACAAGCTCGCTCCATAGCATGTGCGACTCTATTCAATAGCCAGAGCATAATAGGCAAATAAACTTGTCTACAGCTTGGCAAATTCAAACGTGTAGAAATTGCAGCCAAGCAGATTCTTAAATTCTTAGAAGACCTAACAAGTTCAGTTAGCACAAATTTATTTATGCAGCTTGATTAACATTTAATTTAACATTATATTAATACTGGAGACAGATCTGAAGCTTTGTCCTAATTGCTTTGAAAATCGTAAAGGTTTCAGTTACCTTAGCTCTAATCGAAGAGTTAATAAACAAGTCTATTATATTCCAAATGTGTGTAAGCAAATTCAACTTGTATTTCTCTTTTGCTCAGTTTCGATTTCGCATTTGCTTTGCTATCACTATCATTGAGTCAGCACCTTTTTGGCATCGAGCATCGAGCAACTCAATCAGATTTATTTACGTGTTCTGCACAATTTCCATGCACATTACGTATACGTAACGTACTGTTGCCAACAGCAATATCAAGTCAGCTTGCTGTGCAATATCAAATCAGTTTACAGCTGCATTAAATTGTCTTTGAATGTGATACAAGCATACACTGCGTATGCGTAATGCTGCAGCAAGACAAACACTTAACTGTTAATGAGTTACAAAATGCAATAAAGCGCAACAAAACAGAAATTTATTAAACAAAAATGTTTACAAATCAAACAATTAATAATTTAAAAACAATAACAGTGACTACAATGCTACTTGCTAGAGATTAATGCTAGACACGTGTGGCATAGCCTTGAACATAGAGACCCGGCTGGCCACCCAAATTATCGACCACAGCGCCAGCCACATAGCCGCTGCCGGACGCCGTGGCCGCCTGCATTTCAGCCAAAATTTCATCATCCATCATAACATTTACCTGCGAATAGATATTCGGCTCGGCGCGCTTCAGCTCCGTCTGCCTGGGTCGACCCAAGGTGGCGCTGCAGTAGGGCGTGAGGCGTTGTACGCCGACGGCGTTGCCCACAATGGGGGCGGCCAGCTCGCTATAGCTGAGCTCAGTCTGCAAAGGATAGAGAAGAGGATTGATTGTTACTCAAGTTGTATTTAGGCTTAGAGTTTGCAGCAGCTTTTAATATGTTGTCTACAAAATATTGCTGTCTGTTTGTTGAGGCGCTGGACACGCCCACACGCCCACCACACCATGCATGCAACGCCTGTTTGTAATGTGGCGCTGCTCCACAGTTAGCAGCTGCAGCTTCGACTCGAGCACACTGCTCTGCACTCTTGTCGTTTATTGCATTTTGAGTTTGCCAGGCAACAACAACCACAACAACAACAAGGACTGCGCGCATCCTTTAGCTGCGTTTTGCTGCTTAGCGCTTTCCCTTTGCCTCGCCTTGTGCGCCTGCAACTTATTTTTATTAAATTCGCAAATGGAAAATTTATATTGCTGCAGCTGCTGCGCCAGCCAGGCAGTCAGCTCGACGTTAGAAGGGGGGTGTGTGTGTGGCCAGACACACACATATACACAATTTGACACAGTTGTCCTTGTTGTTGTCGCTGGGCGTGGCAGACACAAACACAGACAAAACCTCCACAGCAAATTTCTACTTAAATGATTTTCAAATTATGTTGGTTCTGCTGCAGCTAACGCTGCCACGCCCACAAACTAGCCCACGCTTGTCGCTGGCATTGCTTTCTATTTATCTGCAACGACCTTCAGCATTTGTCTGCATTTCTTTTCAACACCATTCCTAGCTATTGCCCACTGTAACTGAAGCTGTAATCTGCACTTCCGATTAAACCGCAACTAGGTAGTTGCCAGATTGCATAGCTGCCATGAGATTTGTTGCCCTATAATAAAATATATACTGCAATTGTTATAAAGCAAAGCTGTAAATTGTTGCAAACTTTGATACTAAGCAATTTATTATTTGAGCAGTAGAATGTTTGCTGCTTTTCCATTTAACTAATGCTAAATAAGTTAGCAGCTTAATTTAGTGCACAAGCTTAACAAATATAAAATATCTACATTTGATATTGCTATTGCGGCATAGCAAGCGCGTTAAATAATTTAATTTAGCAGTCAATTTATGCAATATTAAAAACAGTTATAAGCAGAGATAAAGAGAGAGGCAATTAGTATATCACAGCTGAAAGTTATGCATAGTTAATTGACTAAATAACAAAGCTGGCGTGATCTACTTTACTAACAATAAGAAAAACACTGGCAAGCACACAGTCCTACAGGAGATCAACAACCACTCCAGCCGGTATAACCAAAGATTGTTAAGCCACACAAACAGTTAAGCAAGGACTCTCGCTAGAGAAGACGGAAAAAGGCGTAAACCAATAACGCGGACTCAAACTTTTAGAGTATAAAATATTATCACTAAATTTTGACAACTAACTAACTAACTGACTACAACCTAAATGGATTGAATGAAAAGCGACAAAGGCCACAAAGGACAAACTGTTTGTCTGTATGCCTTAAATATGAATATTTAAAAAAACTGGTAAGCAATGTTTCATTTCATTTATATTACATTAACTTTTGAGTAAATCAAATCAACCTAAAATCAACTTTAAGCTATGAGATAATTATTCCACATTTGTTGGCAATTAAAGCTATTTTATTTTTAATGCTAGCAACTATAAGTCTCAGTGACTAAATATTCCAAGCATTAGTAGCTCACTAAGCTTGGCGACTTCTACGATTTGGCTTGAGAGAATTTAGGGTCACTCTAGTATACTTTATTTAGAATTTTTAGACTATTTAGATTATTTAAATTATTTAGAGTATTAGGATTATTTAGATTATTTAAATTATTTAGATTAATTTGATTAATTTGATTATTTATATTATTTAGATTACTTCGATTGTTCAGACTATTTAAATTATTTAGATTGAAGCTTATTGATTTATTTAGACTGATGATTATTTATGGGATTTTAAATTCATATTCGAATGCCTCTATATAAGCTAAGCTAATTATAATTGCTCAAGTCTTAGCTGTCTTCAAAATTTGTGCTTATAAAATTATGAAAAGTCTAGAGCGTAAAGTTTTGACTGCTAGCGCTTAAGTCTGCATTGATTAGTTAAAACAATCAAATGTTGCTATAATCGAAATAAGTAGTTTGCATATGCTTTGGGCATTTAATGGCTAAACTAAGTAATTAACACTGCAACTGATAGCAGCTGTACTGGTTCGTCCTGGTTCGTGCTAGTTCACGCTGGCATTCTGTTTAGTTTTCATTGTGCATCAGTGGGAGTAACTAAATAACGCTTTGGTGGTCAAAATGTTAGTCTCTGTTGCTGGCCATCAATTGCGGCTTGAATAATGAACTGGGTGTATAAAAACCACTTAACCAAAAATATGCGCACAGCACAAGCAAAACACAAAAGGCGGCAGCAACATTGTGTGGCTGTAGCTGTTGCCCACCTGTCGTGGCTATAAATTAGGATGGCTAGCAACATGGCTGGCCATATTGTAAAAGGTTAAATGTTTGACTGCTCAGCTAAGTGCGGATTAGAGCTAAGTCCAAACTTACCTTCTGTTGATGCTGCTGGTGGAGCTGCTGCTGCTGCTGTTGCTGCTGTTGCTGCTGTTGCTGCTGCTGTTGATTGGCATAAGCACCCATTTTGCTAACGGGTATAAGCGTATTATATTGTATGTACTGTCCGTGCGCATTGGGCATTGGGCCGGACTTTTTATCGACCACCGCATACGTGGGCATTATGTGATCATATGTGGTTGAGGTAATTACGGCATTCTGCTCCGCCAGCGCTGCCGTCGCATAAGCACGACTGTGTCCCTTTGTTGTCCACTCATCGTCCACATCGTGACCATCTGCAATGGAGAGCGACATAAGCAACGTAGCGCATGCTAAGCGAACTTGGCTTACCTTGCGGTATAATATCGGGATTCTTATCGATGCTGTCCAGACTGCTGGTCACATGGCATGTCTCGCGTCCAATGCGATGCATATCCTGCACTGATTGCCCCCCATTGTGCGCCAAAGTGCCAATGCCCAGGCTGCCATTGTTGTTGCCCAGTATGCCGCTCAGATTGCCATTCCCATTGCCATTGGCATTTGGTGTGGTGCTGCTACTGGCGGCGCCGCCGCCGCCATTGCCCGGATGCGAGTAATTATTGCGATCGCGGCCTGAGCTGCCGCGCACACGCACCACAATGACAATGATGAGCGCCACCAGCACAATGCTGCCCACAATGCCCGAGAGTATGCCAAGGAAGGGCCGAATGTCCCCGATGACAGTCGCATAGGCCTGCGATTGGTCTACTTGCGTTTTGCAAAGGTGAAGGAAGAAAAGAAGAAGAAAAATGCTCAGCAACCACAACAGAAAATTTTCACCAGACCACAGCAGACTGCATTGCATATTTTCTACAGTCGCCGCCTGCTATAGCTTTTTATCTTTATTTTTTGCATTGTTTTATGAGCTGCTAACTACGTTTCGTTGTTGTTGTTGTTTTTGTTTGGTTGCTGCTGTGCCATGTTGCCAGTTGCTGTTGCACGTGCTCGGAATTTAGTGCCGCTTTAATGAGCTGCATATGTATACGTGTTTGTTTCTGTGTGTGTGTGTGCTTGTGTACGTGTGTGGTCCGTTGTAAGCGGCTCAGTGTTAAGGTTGCTAATTTTTGTCTCAGCCCGCAGCGGCATGTCGAGCATTTTGAGTAGCTCCAGCCCCCCAAAAGTCCGAAACATTTTGTGCGCTCTGCTTTTCTATGTTGTGCATTGTTTTGTTAGGCAAATTTTAAAGCGAAATATGTATGCAAACGTTAGTAAACCAAAAGGCAAAATAAACAATCTGTGTGCACCTAGTGCAAAAACATAAACAATTCAAATTCGAAATCAAAATTGATTGCAAAATTAAAGTGTGCGTAAAATGAAATTCAATACATTTATTCAAATAAACAGCAAACTTGAAATAATAATAAAATAAACAAATCATATTGGTTACAAACTAAAAAGTAATAATAAAATGAAAGCTGCAAATTATAATAAAATTATAAGGAACATGTTACTAAAGCTAGAGCTGCTAAAAATCGATGAACATTTTTCACTAATAATTTGCTGCTTTTATGCGTATTTTTATTTATATATTAATTTCTATATTTTAAAACAAACAGCAGCGCATTTTTAGCAAAATTGGCAGCTTTAAAATTATTTGTGGCAGTTAAAGTTTTGATACTTTTATACACTAATGATTGTATTATTTAATAATTTATAGCTATCTAAATGTAAAGCATTGTGTTTTAATATTTCCTATTTAATTGAAAGACATTCAAAAAATGTAATTTTAAATTTAGGCAAATATGACGCAATTCTTATATAAATTCCTAATGAGTATTAAATTTTCTAGTAATGTTCGTTTCTTAAATTGCTCTTCACATCGATTTTTATGCAGCCCTAAATTAAAAAACAAAAAGGTAATCACTTAAATATTCTAAGTCTAAATATAAAACTTAAACTCAAAATAGCCGCTACCTTCATCAAATGCTGAATTGCCCACGTTAAGGAATTCGTCTTCATCGCAAATGCAATCGCTTGTGGTTGTTGTTTTTGTTGTTTGCTGTGTATTGATTGTGGTAGTGGTAGTGGTTGTTGTTGTTCTGCTTGCCTTGATGTCAAACACAGGCTTAGAGGCTTGATAAGACTTTGTAAATGTTATTTTAACTGAAAGGCATGCAACCAAAAGAGTTCAAGAATATAAGAAATCAACGAGAGGCGAATAGCAAAGAACTTAAAGCAAATTAAAAGCCAAATCAAACTGTCATGCTCCTAGCTTTTAGAGAGCGAGATAGATAGAGAGCGAACGAAAGAGAGAGCGCATGCCATGAGTTAAGCTGCAGCGTCAATTAATTTGTAGGCACGCACTGCACCACGTCGTCCTGCAGCTACACCACACAGGACATGCATGAAATTGCAAACGGATTTTCCACTTCACACGCACACGCACACGCACCCGCAGACGAGACCAACCCACTGCCACGCCCACGCCCACACATAGCAAAGTCTATGGCGCTTGTCTGTGTGTCCGACCAACTCACCAGTTTGCTTCTCTGGATCCTTTAGCGTGTAGACTTGCAAAATGGTTGCGTTGCTGCGTCCTTTGCTGTTCTGCGCTATGAGAAAAACATTGTAGCCCATGCCCGGCACCAGTCCGTTAACCTCAAAGTATGGACGCCTGCAGAAGCGAATCGATAGCACCACAGACAATACGAAAAGCAGTAGAAGAAATTTATAAATGAACAGTGAGACGCATCGCTGAGCAATTGCTGTGCATTAGACAAAATTCACACGGCGTGTGATTCTGATTGCTACTACTCGTTGTACTCACTTTGATGTGGACATTTTTGGATAACGCATGGAGCCATTCACATAAACCTCCATGACAAACTCCTGCTGCAGGCCGCCGTCGAAGCCTTCGATGCACTCGATTTGAAATCCCGACGATGTTTGATTCAGCAGCGTGCAGTTCACCAGCGGATCCGGTTCGCCTAAACACACACAAAGAGCGAGACACATAGAGAGTGAGAGAGTGTGAGATTGCATTTGGCTTTTACGATTGTTATGCATGTTTTTGCTTTTAGCTTTTATTCTTTTTATCGTTGGTCAGCAGCCAAGCAACAAATTGCAAAAATGTTGTACGTGTCACGTGACTGATTTGTAGCTGCTGCTGCTCTGTGGCACTTCAAATCAATGTGGCAACAACAACAGCAACAACAACTTGCAGCCATGTATATTGGCCAGACGTGGCAAATAAAGCTGCCAAGCTCATTGACACCAGCAAATGTAAGAGCTACCAACTATAACAAAATAAACAAAAGCTGCAAACTAAGATTTAAGCAATAGCAAGAATAGAAATCTAACAGATGGCACTAGTCAAATAAATCGCTTAGAATCGCTCAAAGTTTAGCTATATATTGCAATTATAATGCTTTACTGCTTGTTTAATCGCCAGCAGTCCATGCAGCACTGATCTGGCCTCGCTTGCTGGCTTACCCCACTTTGATCTAAGTGCAATAATAAAAGTGAAGAGCGCAAGCCACTGAGAGAGCGTGAGCGACAACCAACGCTTATGAGCTAGCGAAAGCAGCGCTGCTCGCATCTCTCGCTCGACGTTGCTCAATCGCTCAGTGCTGTTGCGACTGAACAAGAGAATCGCATTCTACGCTGAGGCTACAAACTTTCTCTTAGGCCCAGCCCATATATTATTTTGATTTTATATATTTTGAAGAAGACTTATAATCTCATGCTAGGCAGGAAAACGCTCCTGATCCTACAGTTTCCATAAGCGGCAGACTGCTTAGCTTAACGTCACGTCAGCCTTTATATTTGCATTTAATATTGTATTTGAATAAACTATTGTTATTTGTAAAAGAACTTTATTTCAGATTTGTAGCACTGCTTGATAGAAATATGCAGAAGGGGCTGTCCTTGTGTGGGGTCTGTTGACCCCCTCCCCCCCTGGTAATCAAAAGTAATCATTCAATGAATAACGTCCCCCCTCCCGCAATGATTACGTAATCTCAAGAAAGGAAAAATAAGCAAATTTGTTCTTTTAATCTATATTTTCAAACGGAGATTCCACGGATTTGTATTCGGTACTTATTGGCGGAGTAATCGGCGCGAAACCAATTTTTGAACAAATACTTTTGACAGTAAAATTTTTATAAAATGATTACATAATCATTGTCCAAGACCGCCTCCCTCTCCAAGCAATCAAACATAATCATTTCCTACCCCCCCTACCCTCAATAAATGAGTTTAAAATAGAAATATCAGAATAACGCGGTCATTTGTCTATTTTTATAAGCGCTTTATCAAATATATATTGCTCGTTAAAGTAAAGAATATGCTTTACATTAATTACAAAAATAAAATTAGTTTAGCATAATGTTTGAGCCTTACCGAGCAATATATAAGTTTACAATAGCAATAACGACTATTGAATTATCTTACTCGAGCCATGCTAGTTCGGTTAGAGATACTCATGATAGAGTATCAACACTACGGCTCTAAAGTTTGATGCTGTGGTGGTAGGAAGAGCGTGGGCAGAGGGTAATGTAAGTTAGTCTAAGTTAGTTAGGTCAGTTGTAATAGAGCGGTCGATCACGACGCATACAATAAAGAGACAACACAAAGAACTCTGCAATCTTTCTCCTGGTGGGCAATACACGTGCGGGCTTCGGCAACATCCACAGAAAGCTCAATCGAGACTTATCTATTGCCATAAAGATAATCGCAGGCCTTTGCCACCGGTTTTACTTAAGAAGCCGCACCCATATAATTTATATGTGAGTTTTCGCTTATAAAAAAATGAGCGAAGAGTTTTTTAATAAAAATACAAACTGTGCTTATTGCATAAACAACTTTAATTTATAAATTTGAGAACCTGTTGATTTCACATATTCGTGAAATAGAAAATACTGCTCCATTTTCCACAATGGATCGCGAACTGATGTATAGCAATTGTTATATATTTAACTTAAGCATAGCTTTCTCCAATATAATGAAAATTTAATTTAAAAAATCTGCTTTCTGTCACTTTAATTACAGACTGACAACGGCCATGCGCAAAGGCCATGCCCAAGGTTTCTCTAACTAATCCGTAGCTGCTGCTTACTCTATAACTGCACTCGATGTACAATTTGTATATAGCAAACTTCTATGCTATTGGTTAGTCCATTTATAAATCTGATGTGCATTGGTTTCTGTACTAAATCCTCAGTTAGCAGACAATAGCTTATGTTATATCAAAGCCAATGCAGCTGCCTGAGCTGAGCATGTCAAAAAGTGTTGGCATAGACTTTTCAGAAATTAATTTGGACCCTTCCAGCTAAGCTAGTGCATATGGCATATGCCTAATCCACAAAGCTGCTAATTGAATACTGCAGTTGAAAATCAACAAAGCAAAGGAAAAACAGCAACACTTTTTTGCTGTGGCGCTAGTTACTGCTGGGAATATTTAGAGGACTCACCTGCAGGTGTTATTTTGTATACGCATGGCTCGCTTTGATCGCCAATTTCGTTGCTGGCCCAGCAGAGCAGCGTGCCATAGTCCTGCAAATCCAAAAGAACTCAGCAGTTAAATCAGAATTCATGTGTGTGTGTGTGTGTGTGTGTGTGTGGGTGTGAGTGACAATGCAATGTCCAATGGGTGGACTTAATTTATGCATGCAATGCGACAAAAGCGACACACAGTTATTACTATGAGGCCAAAAGGTAGCGTAATTGAAAATTCAAAACCGCAATTCGTTTGGAAAATTATGTGTTGCTAGCTTTCCCAGTGTGTGTGTGATTTATGTGTGTTTTGTGTGTGTGTGTGTTTTGTGTACTTACATTTTCCGTCATGGGCGTATAGTGGGCAATGCTGCGTCCGCGGTCAACGAGTACGAGCGAGGCGGGTATATCAATTGTTTCGCCTTGCGTCGCATTGAATTTCCATACGTAGCTCGCCTCGGCGGGATTCGCATCGATTTCGCATGCAACTTTGACCTGCTCATGGCGTGCCGAACTGTAGTTCACTTTCTGCACAGCTCGGCAAACGGGTGCAACTGCAAAAAGATTGAAACGAGAGCGAGAGCAGCAACAACAACATGAGAAACGTGTCTGGGGCAAATTGGCAAAAGGCATTTGCATAATTAAAGCAAAACATTGCGAAACTTGAGTTCAATTTGTAGTTAAATGTCGCACTGCCGAACAAAAGCTTGCAACAAAACGTTGCAACTAGACGGCGCGTTCGGCTCGTTTATGCCACGTTTTGCTCAATTTACCAGCAGAGCAGAGCAGACGAAACTTTTTGCAAAGTATTAAAAGCTAACAAATGTACAACTCAGACAACTAACAAACTTACACACACAATTACAGCTACAATTGCATTTGCATGTATGTGTGTGTGTGTGTTGCAGTTGTCTGTTCATTTGCGCCTGCAAGAAAAATTATACAGAAAGACAGACAGACAAGCATTTTGCTTAATCAATTTGTGCTTGGCTCTTATTTAATATTTATTTGAAATTGTTACTTCTGTTGCCTTGTCATGTTGCTCTGTTCTTTTAGTGCTGCTTTTGTTGAACGCTACTTTGTTTTTAGTTGGCGTTGGCCTAACATTCAGTTGAGCAAAAAGCTCTTTGGTATTTATGCATATTTCAAATGTTTCTTAGTTGAGTTTCTTACGCTTGTTTATCGGCTTGACTTTTCCAATGAAAATCAGCACAAAAACTAAGCGCATTGTCTTAGAGTCTAAGTCTTTTTAATTATGGCACAGGGTTGCCATAATTTATTCGAGACTCTTTTTATATTCTACAGCTGAATTATTCATTGAATTGTTTTTCAATTCGATCACTGTTTTTATAAAATATTCTATTGTACAAATTAAAAACATTTCACTTTGTCATTTTTTAAAACATAAAGACTTAATATAAAATTTAAAAACAATAACCAAAACTCAAACATCAAAACTTGTACATAACTTTAATTTCTTGACGACTCTTGAGCGCTCATAAAGCAGCAAAGCAAAATATTAATTTGCAAGCT
This sequence comes from Drosophila busckii, assembly GCF_011750605.1. Classification (NCBI taxonomy): domain Eukaryota; kingdom Metazoa; phylum Arthropoda; class Insecta; order Diptera; family Drosophilidae; genus Drosophila; species Drosophila busckii. The sequence continues at coordinate 15,586,111 of NC_046605.1, read as the reverse complement.
TCTTTAATTTATTAAATAATATTTTATTAAAAATTGAATTGAAGTCAGCAGCAAGGACTTTAAAGTTCAAATATAATTTTAAGCGAGTTCAAAGTTTTTTTTTGATATATATGATTGTTGCATTATGACATCATCAATTACAATAAGTTGAGAACTATAAAGCATAAAGAGCTGGGCGGCTGATTATTGCTCACAAGTCTCAGACAAAATTAAATAAAAATATTAAGCTTGAGATTTATGTAAATTTTTAATTTGGCATGAATTTCTATTTGGTATTCAAGGAAAACTAATTTCAATTCAAATGAATTCAACAAAAACAAAAAATTAGAAACAAAATAATTTATTCAAATGATCTAAGAAACTTTATATTTATATACGATAAACAGTTTGGCATTATTTATTTATTTGCTAAGCAAATGAATTTTTAATAATTATTATTGCTTTAGTAACTTAACACTGATAAGTCTGAACAACAATTCAATTTGGTAACCTAATCAATATTTATATTCCATCTGAAATCATCAGCATGGCATTCAATTCAAGCGTTATAGGTTTATTTATATGCTAGTCATTTTTAAATAATTTTAATTTTAAATGCAATTGTTTCGTTTGCTTTAATAGCAATTAATTCAAGCCAAACTCTTGCTGTTGGAAAGAGTTAACCGCGCATTATATTTATGCATATATCATCGACTTTACTTACATCTGATATCCAGCTGAACGGGATTGCTTTCGCCGTCGCCCTCGCGATTGCTGCCCACGCAGGTGTAGATGCCAGTTCTGGCCCGGCTCGCATTTTGCAGCACTAGACTTTGATTGGCCACGACTATGCCCTGGGCTGGATTATTCTCCAGTATTTCGCCCTGTCCGAATACGAAAAATATATAAACTTTGAGGTAAATACATATGTGTGTGCGAGCAAGATAATTGAGCTTGGTATGTGTGTGTGTGTGTGTGTGAATTTATTTCAATTTTCTAGCCAAGTTGGAATAATTTATTGGGTTAAATTCAATTTGGCGTTAACAGTGCAGGGGATATAAATTTAATTTGCAGCTAATAACACTTTCATGTTCATGCGCCCGCGGGCGCTGGCTGCATAAATTGCTAAGTGCTTTCAATGCTAAATAATTCAATAATAAATTGTATAAATTTCGATTTGCTGCCGCAAAAAGTGTCTATAGATTTTCACTTAATGTGTGTGCGCGTGTGTGTGTGTGAGCTTCAGTCAGCCCTAAAATATGCAAACAATTATTTTGTTGCTGCACAGACGCCAAGCTCAGCTCAGCTCAGCTCAGTGGTTTTCGATTTTCGTTGCCCAGCGGCGCCTCAAGGTAATTTATGTAAGGCATAATAAAAAATAATAATGTGTGGCATATTAAACGTCTAGCGCATGAAAAAAAATTGCCTAAGCATTACTCACGTTATGTCGCCAGCTAACTTTGTAGATCCAAGGATTCGACTTGATGTTGCACTCGAAGAAAACATCGACGCCTTCGCGCAGCGTCGAGTTCAGCGAATTGGTGCCCAGCTCCAGACTGACAACAGGTATATCTAAGATGGGCATATAAAATGTATTAAAGCAACCGCAAACATAAAGCGTATAATTAAACTCGCCATAGGGCAAAACAAAATCAATTCTGAACAATTGAGGGGGGCGGGGCGAGCTAATCAAGTTCAAATTTTAACTTAATTAAAGGCAAATGGTTTGGGGGCAGTGCGCGCGAATCAATTAAGCTTATTAAGCAATCTATCAAGTTGAGCAAACAAGTTCAGTGCAATGCACCCCACCCCTCATTGGCAGGCAGTTGCTCAATGGGCTACAACGTTCAATAGACGCGCTGCATAAAACACAAAAAACCGACGCACAAGTTAAAAGGTAAGCAAACCAAAGCGTGCGGCGCGCAAACAGGAAACGGAAGCGGGCTGAGGCGGATTGCCATTTAAATTTTGTGCAAACAGGTCGAGCGCAAAAAAAATAAAAAATACACATAGCCGTAAAAGCGTAAAGATGGCAGCGCAGTTAGCGTCGTTGCTTGCGGTGTTTGCGGCGGGTTAAAAAAAAAAAAATGAAGCAGCAAAAAAAACTTTTGCAAGTTTGGCGCAAACTTTTGCCGGCCGCCGCTGGAAATTAATTTGCCAAAACTTGCCACAAACTGGCACACAAATAATAAAAAAAAAAAATAAAGAATCCGGTAAATGTTTTTTTTTTTGCTTCGGCTCGTGCAAAGTATTTAAAGTCGATATCGGCAATGCGCCGCCGCTGCCTTTGAGATTTCGCTTTCGTTTCGTCGCTTGGTGTTTGAGTTTTCATTAAAAAGTTGCAGCGGCAGTCAAATTAAATATTAAACGCAGAACTTACGATAAATATCCAATTTCCAGCCATCCTCCATGCCCGATTCGGGTATCATGCTCTGCTCGGCGCGGCAAGAGAGAAACTTGCCGCGATCATCAATAGTGGGCGTGAATGTGAGCACCGAGGTGGTCATATTACCATCTGGATTTGCCTGCAAGAACAGTTAATGATGCCTGCATTAGCTTGCTGTGTGTGTATGTGTGTGCTGCCAAGCGAGACAAAAGGAAAAAGGATGCGCACGTGCAAAGGGGCAGTCGTTAAAGCTGGGCCTGCCTTTTAATTGAAGGCAACTCTACGTGACTGCCGTTGAAGCAACTTCAATTACCACAAAGCATGTGTACAGAGACAAGAGAGAGAGAGCAATAGAGAGCGAGACAAAGTCTTGTGCTGAAATGGGCTACGCTGTACTTGGGTTTGTTGCTGTTGCTGGCTGTGGCGCCCTCAGGGGCTTTGGGTTTTGTCTTGCCATTAACAATTCGGCCATTATTTGAAAATTTGCATGCGTAATACCCTGTACAGTAAGCACTACAAAGGTGCGCTTAGCTACGCAACTCAGCAGCAGCTTTGACTGATAAAAAGTCATATAATTTATTTACATCTCTTGGCTGCTTTGTTTTCGCTTCGTTTGCTTGGCATTAAGTATACGCGCTGTGTGTGTGTGTGTGGTACTTACAATCTCATGCGTATTCTTCATGGGCGTGCTGCCCTTCCACCAGGTAATCGTTGGCGCTGGACGTGAGCCGATGACAGCACAACTCAGCTGATAAGAATTCTCCGCCGACAGTGGACGATTCTCACCCTGCAGCTTCACAATCAATGGACGCACTGCATGGATAGAGAGACAGACAGACAGTTAGACAGACAGTTAGACAAACAGGCAAAAGCAAAGTTGAATAGAAATTTCAGTTGAAATTAATTAGCTGCTTCAGCTGCTGCCTGTTTGGGTCTGCAGCGAGCGTAGCGCTGAACTTACAGTTCATGTCGAGCACGATGCTGCTGATAATTGGAGATGTCAAATTATTGTTCTCGGCACGGCATGTCAGCTGCATGTGCAGATTCTTGCGTTTCAGCTTGGCCAGTGTCAGCACGTTGCCCACACGCCGCTCCGACAGTGGATGGCCCCATCCAGAGCTGTTGAACATGGAGCTGCCATGCCACCAGGTAACCCTCGGCTGTGGTCGACCTGCAGCAAAGAATGGAATGGAGAATTATTGAGTGCAGCCCCCCAACATGCGGGCGTTTGTCTATGTGTGTGTGTGTGTAGCTGATATGTTTGTTATATGGCTTAAGCTTGAACGTTGCCAAACGAGCTGCTGGCTTGCAGCGATTTAGCTGCTGTCTTTGATTCTGTTTGTTTATGTGGCAACCCCCCACCCACCCTCTGGGTGAGTGTACAAGTGCCTTTCGCTGTTTCATTTGTTGTCTTGTTTGGCTTTTAGCAATTTTCAAGTGCTCTCAATGCAATTTGTGTGTGCTCTGGTCACTCTCGGCACTCAATTTGCTTGGCTCTTGTTGCTGCTGCTGCTACGTGCAGTCGACAGGATTTTAGCCAAATGCGAAATTAAATAAAAATGCAAATAAATCTCTGCCTGCATTTTCATGCTCTCCTCATCACTTTTAATTGTCACAGACACAAAAGCCAAACACTCAACTCAACTCAACTGACACGTGTGTGCGTGTCCTCATGTGTGTGTGTGTGAAACTTACCGCCAATGGCCACGCACGTGACATTGATGCTGGAGCCTTCGTTATAGGGACCCAGCGTCTGATCATTGATGGTGGCTCCCATGCTATCCAGCACTATAATCGACTCTGGCGGCGCTGCAATTGCAAAAGTGTAAGAAAAAAAAAAAAACATTTAAATTAATTGTGCATCTTTTACTTTATGTCTGCGCTCCGAGCTAAATCGCTGTCTAAAATATTAAAGAGCTGACAGCTACTTGCTGTCTGTCTAGCTCTCTCACTCTTGGCTCTTGGCTCTTGGCTAAGCAGGTGCCGAGCCAAGCAGCTTGCGCTTGTCCGAAAACTTTCGTTTTGCTTTCTTTCTTTACTTGGGGCTGCATTTTTATTTTAATTTATGATATTTTTGCGGCTTGTGGCTGCAGCGCAATAAATTCTTTGGCTGCAACTGGAACGTGTCTGAGCAAAGTTTTAATTTTGTTTAATTTGCTTGTTTTATTTGCTCGCTTGGCTGCCGCTGCTGCTATTTTGAGTTGTTTGCTTGGCACGCGCCACGCTTCGCTTCGATTAAGCAACTGGCAAATATTTTCAGCTTTCAGCTTTCTGTTTGCAGTTTGGGCCAAGATACGCAAATGGGTATTATGTCAGAAGCTTAGCCAGGGCCAGGACAGGGCCAGGGCCAGCACAGGGCTTAAGCTTAACATATTTGCTGGCAAATTTGCAAAACATGTCTTGGACTTAGAGCCCCGTGACGATGCCAGACTATTATCCCAGCTCACTGTCTCTTCCGCTCTCTTTCGCTTTCTCTTGACCCGCAGCAGCAGCAGCAGCAGCTTCTTCTTCTTCTTCTTCTTGTTACCGCTCGCATTAGCAGCGGCAACTTGTCTAAACTGTCCACCCTGCCAGTGTGTGAGGCAGGGGCGTGAGTCGGTCGGGGCTTCAGCTGCTGCAACTTTTAATCTAATATCTTCTTTAAAGTTTTTCTGCCAACCGAACATACAAACTTCTAAATCCTGCTATGGTTTTACGCTTCACATGTCACAAACACGCACACACACACACACACATACGAGAGTTGTTAGTGTGCGTTGCATGTTGAACATGCTCAAGAAGTTTGTAAAACATAACCACGCCCTGTTGCCCACTGCCGTCTGCCGCTGCCGCTGCCTTTGCTTAACGCTTCATCTAACTGCACTGGCGTCGCAGTTAGCGTCGCTGTCGCAGCCAACGCCGACAGCAACGACTATTTACAAACAATATTTTTTTATTCCGCTCGCCCATAGACTCATTCGTATTGCAGCTAAACGCCCCGAGACTCGCATATAAATTTTAATGGTAAATTGCAGCTGCAGCTTGCGCTCTGCAGGTAGCCCAAACGGCATTGAAAAAGAATCGTGGAAAAAAATGCATTTAGCGGAAAGCTATAGACTGAATTCTGGTGTTAACACTATAGCCATTTTATAGCTAGAATTGGCTATTTTTAAATTGCAGCAGCGAGAGCTTTAAATTTGCTATTTTAAAAATTTGGTACATTATTTTTATAGTTTCCATAACTTTGGCTATCGATGATAAAATGAAATTAATTTAAAAGCTTTTCAGCCCTAAGGAAAATAAATATTTCTAAATTTTTTCTATATTTTCTAATTTAAATATTCTTGTTTATTTTTATATTTGCATATGCACTGATTCTTAAAAATAATATTAGTGTGCTAAAAATATAATAATTCAGTTAAGAATATTTTATTTATTGAAAAAATAAATTTAAAACAAATTTGACGCGAAATTTTTAGTGTTAAGCAGCACTAGCAATTTATTTTAGCATTTTTTATAATTTTCTTTTAGCTATTTATAGCAAATGCTTTAAAGCGATTTAGCTATGAAATTCTGTTCTGCGTACACTAAAGTAATTTAAATGCATTTCTTAAATTTCATATAAGCAACAAAACGAATTGAATTGCCAAACTGTTGTTGATAATTAGCCTTAAGCTGATTTTGCCACATTCAGCTTGAATTTGTTAGTGCACTGAATAGCTTTAAAGCTCGTGTAAGGGGCGTGAGCTGCACTGCGAATGAGAAATCCATTTAAATGGCAAAAATTCAATTCAGAAGTTGCAAGCTGCACATTTTCCATTTTTCCATTTTGACGTCAGCTTAAAGAAACGCCAGGAGGCGAAAACTTTTTTTTGCCAAGCTTGCACTTTAAAAGCTGTTTGCCCAGCATACTGCGAGTTACGCTCGAAAAATAAAAACTCGCAAGTATGAAAACTTGCAGCGAGCGCTGGGAATGGATGCTGGCATCTTATTTTGCAACTAATGTGTTTGCTTAAGCGCTGAGTGCTGCTCAGCGCGTATTTCGTTGCACAAATTAGCTGCTCAATTATGACACTGTATGTGCTGTGTGTCCTTTCGGTATCCTTTCGGACTGCAGTGCTCAATACTTACTTATGACAGTTAAATTCACTTTGGAGTTGCGCGTCGGACTCTTTTGGAAGTCGACACGACAACGATATTCGCCCGTATCGTCCTCCGTTGTGGCCTTCATGGTCAGCGTGCCGGCACGTCCCTCCACGTGAAAGGACAAGCGCTCCCGATACGTTTCGTCCGACCAGTGCGTGCCCTGCGCAAAGTTCGAGTCGCGTGTATCGACGCTGCAAAGACAAAGAACAAACTATAAGTAAAAGCTGCACACTGCGCTAAAAGTAACGCAAAAGTGAAAATAAAAATAAAAGAATTTCGAAGTCGAAGTTTAAAGCTGCCCTGGGCGCCTTCACCTGTCGCTTTGGCCCAACTTTTGTATAATTGGGTTCACCAATGAATTAATAATCCATCTACTCATGGCCCAAGACCCGCAAGTCGCTTTGTAATTTATTGTTTTAGTTTGTAATTGTAGATTATTGATTAATTCGCGTTTGCTTTGCGTGTTTGTTGGCCAAAGTTTGCCGAAGCTCAAGTTGCTGTTGGGTCAATCAATGCGCTTACAGTTTGATTTTACTTTAATTATTTAAGTGCAAATATTTTTATTGCGGCAGTTCATGTGCTTAATAATTAATTTAACTTTCATATATTTATAAATCAAAAAGCAGCTCTTGCTAAAAATTTCAGACAATAGAAATATTTGACTTATCGCGTAATCTATTCAAAAAAATATATCTGATAATTCTAGTTAACGTTAGCTTCGCATCGCATAGAAGAACTTGATGTAATATTTTGTGTTGTTATCAATAATAAATTCAATAAACTTATTTTTTTTGACAGAGCCACTTGTTATCTATCATAAAAGACCTAACGACTTTTTACAGCAACAAGCAGCATTAATTTTACATTTAAATCGAACTATGTGAAATTGTATCCAACACTCTTATCAAATTTCAGCTGGCGAGCAGCATCTTTACTAACTAAGCTACAGCTGCCTTAAAACAAGTTACAACTTATTGCCTTTGGCTGCTTTGAAATAATAATAAAAGCAGTAAGCAATTGGAAATTAAGTTTACACAATTCTAATTAGTCTGGGATTTTTGACTATCACATTGTTGGTCCGCTGCTTGATTTTTGGTATGAGAAGTTTTTATTTTTTGGAGCTTATTTATATTTTGAAAATTTTTAAGCGACATAAAAAAATGTAGAAATATATTTTAAAGCAAATAATTATGCTTTGTAACAAAAATTAATTTTTGTAATTTATGTACAAAAAAATGCATTGAGATTAATTTCTATACATTCCTATTGAGCTAACCTACTCTGTCGCTAGCTGTAATCGTTGCCGAATCGCGATTTAACGCGGAAATATATTTAGAAAAGGCGAGGGTTTTATTTTAAATATATATAGTTTTATTGCTGCCTTCTGGCAGATTTAGTTTTAGTTACAAGTATTTTTTGAGTGTATGCACGTTTCGAGGATTCAAAGTTAAAGTTACAATTGTTAATTGTGACGATTCGACTGTACTGTTAGTAGAGAATTATAGGCCTCGGCCTCATAATTCTAGGGATAGAAGATTAGTGATAAGCAAGAAGAACGCACAAAGAGAGCGCGAGCTTTTTTTTTTTTACAAGCGCAAATGCACGCACAAAGAAGAGAGCGCGTAAGTGCAAGCCGCAAGCGAAAGAGCGGTGAATAAGCGCAAAGAAGAGAGCTTCATGGAGCTTCTTCAAGCGCCAAGTGCGAGATTAACACTGTAGCTGAGAAGCAAAAGTGATTGCCTTGCATGACGATCAATTTATCAATCCTTGATTAAGGCTAATTGTAGTTGAAATTTAATAGTTGATGTGTATAACTATACAGCTAGACATAGCTGCTGAATTGATTGCTTACTAGACAAGCAGCTCTACTTTCTTTACTTAGCTCATAGCAATTTATTTAATATATTGTTCAACACCTGCTGTTCAACGTTTGTTTATTATTATTGCGTTTGCCTTGTGAGTACACAAAATGATTAAAAATTCCAAGCGTTTGCTTTGGCAAAATTAATTCAATGGAATACAATGCCTTTTGTCTGATTTTCTTTTGTGTGCAAGTGCCAGGGATGCAGTTATTAAGCTCTGCAGCCTTTCTGACAGCTTGCCAGAGCAGCAGTTGTGTCTGGTTTATTGCATTTCAATTTTGATATACAGATGCTGGCATATGCTGCTGCATGTGGAGTATTGAGATAATGAGCACATTGACAGCTGCCAGCTCACATGTCAGTTGACAGGCAATAAATAAAAAAGATTGAAAAAGGGACACCATTGCAGCATTGAATTGGCGTGTAGCTTCAATTAAATTTGTAGAAATGAGAGCGCAGCGAAATGAAATGAAATCAAAGTCAGAATGGGAGAGAGTGCAAACATAGAGATTTGGTCGAAAAGGCAACTTGCGTTTTATGATTAATTTAGTTGCTGAGTGGTTTTTAATTACAGGCAGAAGAGTTGAAGCGTGTCCGTGTGCAGCCTTCGCGTTGAGCTTTGAGTGTCGTTACGCAACGCTAATTACTATTTTCGCTCTAGTCATTTGCAAGTCCTTGAAAGTGCTGAAGTTCAATTAGTTACAGCCGCATGTCAATGGCGTTGTTGACTGCTCGACTGGCAGCCACAGAGACAAACACACGCAGACACAGACACAAACGTAGTTAGAGACAGCGGAATGGCAATCAGCTAATCAGCGCTAGATGAGCGTCAGCCTCTAAGTCTCAACACGCACAGTCAGCGTCAGCGTCAGCGTCACAAGCGAAGGCCAAGCCACATGCATGTGTTGCTGGCTGCTCGCTGCTCGTCCGAGTCTGACAAATCCAATTAAAGTTTTGCGCCTTTGATGTGACTGCCGACATACATATCTATATATCGCATCGTATATCGTATAGAGCTATCTACAAAAACGCAAAAGTCTCTGCCACCAACTACATACAATGCCCCATAATATTGTATGGCATGAATAATTGAAAGTTTTTTGTTGCATCGCTCCTAACCTTGAGGTTACTGCCAACTTTTAGCCAATTTATGGTTACAACCTCAGCCTCGCACTGTGAATAATTTTCTAGTTATGCTAATTTAATGGCGCACAAAATGGGCAGAAAAAATTGCTTAATTAGCAGACATTAAATCGCAAAAAAAAAAAAACAAAATAAGAGAGCGAAACGAAAAACTGCCTGCTGACCCCTAAACAAATAAAGCAAGCAACAAAATAGAGACCAACAAATTCCAACCCCAACCAACTGACATGTGCAGATTTCATTTCATTTGCGAGAGGGTTGTACCACACACACACACACGGAAGTCTGTCTGTGGTAATCAATTTTGTTTATTTATGGCAGCCTCTGCATTCAATGTGTGTGTGTGAGTGACATGTGGGGGCAGTAAATAAGCCTCCAGTTTAGCTCATTGGTGAAGTAACTAGTAACTTCATTGGTTACCGTTCAACAACATTGCTTACACGACTAGCTAATGCCAATTAAAAATATCGGTGCAATTAATGAGTCTGTCATAGGCAGTAACAAATTCACATTATCTGCATTTGAATTCACCAATCACCAATTCACCAACATCCAAGCTTCTTTATTTATCATTTTAATACAAGAAACTGCAATTTAAAAGTTCATTAAAAAGATTGGTGAAACTAAATCACATCGTTTCACATTTACTTTCACCAATCACCAAATCCTCAACATCTTGTAATTTATCCTTTTAATACAAGAAACTGCAATTAAAAATATTGGAGAAACTAAAAAAAGGCAGTAACTAATCACATCATCTGCATTTATTTCCATCAATTCACCAACATCCGTTTGCTTTGTTTCTGATTATAATGCAATAACCCACAAAACGAAAATTCAATCGATATCATATAGCTAAAGCCGTACTTAATAAGCATTGGTGAATTTACTGCAATATTTTCATAGATAAATTCACCAACGAACTCACCAATTGCTACAACTCTATTTACTCTATTTACAATTTGTGTTTCACTTTAGCTTACTTAGTCTAGTTATTTGCTAACTTACCTATAGATGGGCGTCTTTAGTCCAACCTTGTACCAAATGACGAGCGCTACGCGATCTTCATAGATGGGCGGCGTCACATTGCAGGGCAGTCGTCCCAGTGTGCCAATGATGGACTCGGAGAGCACGGGCGGACCTGCAAGAAATGCATTTAAGCATAAGAGCGCATGAGAAAAAAAAAACTGTTGGCTGTTGGTGCACAAACAAGAGGGAAATGACGTAAAAAATACATAGCTTGGCTTTTATAAATGCTGCATAATTAGCGAGCAGCATTAGCACTTTGTTATTGGGGCAGGCCGAAAGCCGAAAGCCAAATACTTTGCCAAGCGAAAAGCGTCGCGATCTTTTACTTAGTGCCACTAATAATGCTATAAATAAAAGACAAAGAAAACGACGACCAAAAAAAAAGCAAGCAAGACAGTGCGACAGAGCGAATGGAGGGGCTAAGGGCAGGGCCAGATAAAAGTGATGTAATGGCTGAGACGTCATCCTTGCTGCTCTTGCTTGGGTTTCGCCGTGGCCGCGTTTACATTAAAGTTAAATTAGCGCACAAATCCTTTTTTTATGCTAATTTCACTCGGCTTGCTTTCAAGGGTTCTTATTATTTTTTTTTTTGTGTCTTTCGTCTTTCTGTTGTCTTCTCGATTTCTTTTAAGACGCCAGCCAGCCAACCAGTTTTTGAGTTATGTCTTTGGGGCTTGGCTTCTTTGCTTTTAACCATTTCCTATCGCCTGGCATTTGGCCGTGTTATTTTTGGCCAGCTCGTAAAACTTCGCTTGGCCTGCATATGCCGCTGGCCGTAGGCCGCGCCTAAAGTTTGAGCTAATGAATTCGTATTTCGAATATGAAGTCCAAGGTTGCAGCAAATTTTATATACATTTAAATTTGTTTGCAAAAATTTATTTACAAGCGTTGCTTATTTCAAGCTGAATGCTTCGCTTAGATTTTGTTGCAAATTATACAATTAACTACCCAGAAATTTTAATTTTGTTTTTGTTTCTATCCCTTGACCGCACCTTTTAAAACTTTGCAGGCAACCCTTTTCATTCTTTTTGTTAATTTCTATATTTTTGCATTACTTTGGGTCCTCATCGCTCTTTTTTTGCATCTTATTTAAATCACTTGTAAACTAATTTGCATTTCTTAGGCTTGCCTGCCAAACAAACTTATTAAAAATTTCGTTAAGTATTTGCGCTGTCTTTTTGAGTTTGGCAGCGGTCGTCGATTTTGTAATTAGACAGGCCCCAAAAAATGCGTAATTTAGTTATATTGCATAATAGTATTAAAGACAGATTTAAAAACGTTGCGTATACGCAGCGTGCGCACAACAAATCTATGATAAGCATAAACAGTTATCGGAATTAGCCAAACACACACGCGTCTACATATAAAATGAATGACTGTCTAAGCCGGAAATGGTCGCGCGCTTGGCTTTTTGATGTGACTTGTGTCTGGGCTGCCGTCATGTTTCGATTTCTCGCTCATTACATATGCAAATATGTTCGATTTGCCATTAGCCGCTGGCGCTTAGCTCCACGGACCGCAGTCATGTGTCTGCCTGCGATACGCAGTGCCGAGAGTGCCTGGCTTACATTACTTTTGCGTTTGGTTTACTGGAATTGGGAACATTAGCAAAACATTTAATTATAGCAATTAGCTAATTAGAGATTTTCACTCAACGCAAATTTCGAGCGCACAACAATGTGAGCGGCACATCAATCCTCGACTGATTGTATTTGTATTTTCGCTGAAATTGCGAAATTGAATTTCACAGCATGGCCTTTAAATAATGCACAAATATTAACTGACGGGGCGAACGCGCGCGCGCTGCTGCCGCTGAAAATTAAAGTGCGCACAATGCCAGACGACAGGCAGCTCATAAATTTTTACAATGCCTATTAAGCAGCAGTTTCACACACATAAGCGTGCGTGCGCGTGTGTGTGTATATTATATGACGCTGTCTGCATCGGCAAGCTGCAGGAAACTCTGCTCGAAAGGATACGCGCAAGAGTAATAAGAAAACAGCAGCCAACTTTATGCACACACACGGCGTAAGCGAGTGCAATAACGATGCCTTGTATGACTCGCTGTATGTGTGTGTGTGTGTGTGTGTGCATAACGCATGAGTACTTGGTGTTTATTTATTTTCATGGCGTCTGACACAGTAAAAACTTAAAGTATATAAACTTAAAGAATTATTATCATGCTGCTGTTTTATTTTTATGCTGTCTGCAAGAATTTGAAAAGCAATAGTTATAAATAAATACAAATTGCATTTTAATAATTAGTAAATATATTTAAATTAACTGTGATCATTATCGATTATGTTTTGGCCATTCCCAGAGTCTTCACGTCAAAGTTCTTGCCCAGTAATTTTTAAAAAATTGCTCTTAATTATTTATGATCCATAACTCTGTTAAGTAATATTGCAGAAATAATGTTTATTTATTTATAAATGCAATTTTAATAAAAGAAATATATATTGTTCGAATGAGCAGCTGTCTTTCTTACTTTTTTTTTAAATTAGAACAACTTTAAGCACAAATGTTTATTTGAAGCAAAATTTGGTTGCTCAGAAAAGTAGGCTACGCTTTGCGCTTTTCAGTATTTTATTTGATTTGCCTCGTTGTTATTAAAGTATTGCTCTTTATTATTTATAATCAATAACTTTTTATGTAATATAGCAGATATAATGTTTATTCAATTTTAATAAAAAAAATATATACATTTCGATTTAGCAGCTGTTTATCTTACTTATTTTTAAATTAGCACAACTTTCACTGCCACTTTGATAGCAAAAATAATATTTATTTTTTAATAAATCAAAATGGAAACTGTAATGTTAGCCTTTTGTTTTGTTTGTGCATTCAGTTTTACACATTCAAATTGCAGTTCAAATTATTTTTAATAAATTTACTGAGAATCTTGCACTTTTAATTTGATTTTTATGCAACTGCTGCTGCTGCTGCTGCTGCTGCTGCTGAGACTGAGCAGTGGGGCCTATAAAAATGCAATCAACATTAATTGCAGAGCGCCATGGCAATGCGGCCATTAAAAGTGCCTGGGCCTGGGCAAAACTTTGCCGCTTGTCAACATGCGCCGCGCCCAAAGGCAGACGCAACAACAACAACAACAAGAGCAACCACTGCTTTAGTATGCTTGTTGTAGTGTAGAGACTCATTAGCTTGCAAGCATACACTCACATATGTACAAATGCATTAGTGTGTGTGTGAAAACTTGTCTGGCAAATTAATGGCACATAAAATTATAACAGAAAACGCACTTGAAACTGAAAGCGTAGCTAGCAAAAGGTATCAAGCCACAGACGACGCTGCCGCATGCCACATGCCACATTTTGATAGCATTTGCAGCAGCTAAGGTCATAAAATACTAAACAGTTTGTATTTGTGTAAATATTTGTATGTGTGCGCGCGTGTGTGTGTGTGTGTGTGCGTGTTTGCCATCGTTAATTAAAAGCAATGCCAATGCCTTTTTGCAGCTTAGCGGGCATTTCTCTTATTTTTGCTTTCGCTTCCAATTGGCGTTGTTTTTCGACTTTTAGCACATTTATAGCCAATTATTTTTATTGGCACGACATGCTACAGTTGCTTAGAAGCTCCAGCGAGCAACCGCACACGCCAAGGTGTGCAAATAAATGACATTAAGTATCGATGCATGTGACGTTCAACTAAATGGCCAGGGCCATAGCAGAAAAATGTGCGACTTATGAAAGCAATTAAATTGTTAAGAAAACAACGTGGCTTCTCTATTCGGGTATATATTGAAACTTATAGCTTTTATATTTAGCGTAAGGTTTAATTAATTTAACTTGCATAAAGAGCAAAGTGTTGAATTCGAAGCTGCGAGAAACGTTGCCAGCCATTCAACATTTAAAACATTGAGTCAACTCAAGGCTTAGTAGTCATTTTTAATTCTAGGCACTGTTATTTACATTTATTTGCTGCTGCTTGTATTAAATTTTATTTTGAACTGCTACGCAGCTGTTTTTCCATTTAATTTTATATTAACTTTTTACTTTTAAAGCAATCAAAAATTATTTGCAGCTAATAAAATTCACATATTCATTTACATTGCATGAAATAAAATATGTGAATCGATAATAAATATCAAAGTGACTGCCTAAGCAACTTAAGTGTTTACCAAAGCAGCCCGTGTGATTTCTAAATAATTCGTCCTTTAAAGTTGCTGCACTTTTATAGAGCCAAAGAGTGAAGCAAACAGCTGCAGCATTTCCATATATGTAATATGAACTTATTCTTAGCTTTAAAGCATGTTAAACAAAATGAAAATTAACTGCAGAGAAGCTTGTTTACTATACTAAAAGCATTATTAAATTGTTAGCATAAGTTTCATATAACTAATTTACTAACTTAATATTCAACTGCTGAATTGATTTAATGCTAATAAATTTCAACAAATTTGTATTGAAATTTACGTTAACATGTGTGACTACCAACTGTTAACTTAATTAATAATATTGAGTGCCATTGACCTTCCACATTCAATTTCAACTATGTGCAACAAGCTGAGCGGCAAAGAATGTTAAGACTTGAGCGAAGAAGCACAAAAAAAACCAAAGCGAAAGCAAAAGAAAAATTCAACAGAAATCTGACAAAAATTATTATGCAAATTTGCTTTCATATTAGTGACGCTGCGCTGTGACGAAGTCGACAGTTTGCAGCAAATAGAAAAGAAAATATATAAGTAAAAAAAAAAGAAAATAGAAATAGGTGGACTTGAGACGCAGCTGCGAGGGTGACGCAAGTTGACAATGGCAACATTTGCTGATTTGACAAAAATGTGCTCAAGCGCGGAGGTGAAGCGCACAAGCATAAGCGACAGAGACAGAGAGAGAGAGAGAGAGTAAGAGAGAGACAGTATAATGCGGGGGGGGAGTAAGTTTAGTGTAGCTGTCGGTGTAGAAAAAATTCAAGCTAAGCAAATTGGCAACAACTGACAATAAAAATTTAAATAAAAATCTTGTCAATATTTGTAAAAAAAAATAATAAAAGAACTTGCTGTGCGTATCTTTAGCTGTAGCTGTAGCTGTATCTGTGTTTGTATCTTTAGCTGTATTTGAATGTTGTTTCAAATGAGTGCAGGCAGCATTTGCATAATTTGCTTAAAATCATGAGCCATAAAATGAAGCACCCTTGGGGAATTAAATTTAACCCTTTAAGTTGTTCATGCTCTTTATTCATATTAAATGAGCGCACGCATAAAAGTCAAATGCTCTCAACTTGTAATTCATATCGATGCGAGTGTAAAGCGTTTTAATTGTAATCGCTCAGCTCATAAAATCAGTTGAAAATAAAAATCAAAATAATAATAATAAAAAAAATTCAAGTACAATTGAACGCGAAATCAAAAGGAACGTAGCTTGAGCTCTCGAGCAAATTCGCAGCTACAATTAAATTAAATTTAAAAGTGCCGACTGCCCAGTCAACCACCCAGCCCCCCCGCCGCTTTACAACTATTCATGTGTAAATTTGAACAAAGGCATTGAGGGCGTTGCGAACATGGCGACAATTACGGTCAAGTCCAAGTCGCTCGCTTGTTCTTTTTGCTCTCGCCGCTGCTGCTGCTGCTTCTTTTGCTATTTTTCTGTGCTTGTAGCATTTTATGGCCATTTGCTTTATGTAATGCTGGCAAGTGTTTCAGTTCGTGGGCGCAAGGGCATAAAAGTAAAGGGGGGGGGCTGGCTGACTCGGACTGCTTGGCGCACTTTTAATGTGCAATAAACTGTAACGATAATGATTATGCCTTGTTTGAGGGCTGGGCGTCAGGCGCGCGCTCTGGGTGGGCTCGCGTGTGGGCGTGGCAGTGACTACAAGTAGGCCTCACCGTTCCGTTCAGTTGCTGGCTGCAGTCAATCGTGGGTTAAGTTGACTTTAATGTGCGCCAAAGTGCCAATTATTGAAAGTGCTTTCATTTTTTTCTTTGCTGTTGACCAAAGGCGGCACCAAATAATAAAAACAAAATCATTTGCTAGATTTCGAGCAAATTATTTTTGTATTTAATTTAATTTCGCTGTGCAAATAAAAGCTGCGGCACATAAACTTCAAATTCAAAATAAAAACTTCAAGTCGTAAAACTAACATATTCAAAGTTTGGCCACATAAATAGCATAAACATAACATATGCCAACCCCCAAACTTAAACTTATGCATATAAAACTATAAAATTTTAGTGCCAACTGTTGGAATTATGTGCGCATTTATTTGCGCACATTTTGAGCTCAGGTATCTAATGCGGACTATCTTTAATGCACAAATCAAGCAACGTGTATTCGTGTGTGTGTGTGTCGCCCCTTTCGATAAACATGCCCATTTTATGTGCTACTTAAAGCGACGACGGTGCCCAGCGCCTGCATATCGAGTTTGGCTTTTATGCGGGGCCCATTACGTTTGTAGCTCACTGTGATTTGGATTTGGATTTCGGATTTGGGTGTCAACACGTGTGTGCATTTGTGCTTAAGCTTATCTTTAAAATGGCATCGATTCGTGCTGACTCGATTACCAAATAATATGCCAAACCATTGAAGCCATTTAAAATTTTTGCAGCCATTTTCGGCTTCGACTTTAATTAAACGCGTTTTATAAATTAGCCACAAATATTTCTATTGTTGTGTATTAAATTGCGCAAATTACGCTTTCCAAATGAATTTATTTTTACTAAAGAAAAAAGCCAACAAGCCATGCGCATGGACCCGCCCACACACACACATACACTTGAAGCATTTTGACTTAATTGCTACGCAAGGAATTTCTAAATGAAAATTTTCATCAAAAAGTCTCTTGTTTTGTATTATTTGCTGCTGCTTCTTATTATTTTATTTTTGCAGCGATGACTTAAATATATCTTTGTTTTTTATTTTGTTGGCTGATTTTTCTTCTCATCCCAGCATTTTTATATTTTTTCTCTGTGTCTTATTGTTTGAAATCATTTTTGTCCGCTGTCGTGCTTTTGCCTTTTTATTCGTTTCGTTTCGTTTCGTTGCTTGCCATTTTCTGTGAAAATATTTATTGCTCTATATATGTGTGTGTGTGTGTGTGTATATATTTTAGCTACTGTCATATTCATTGATGTATTTTCTGGCTGTGCATACAGCTCGCGGCGATTGTTTATATATTTTTTGATAGCATTAGAAATTAATGAAATCAGAAACGACAGCAAGACATGAAAAAAAAGAAAACTGAGAAATCAAATGAATCAAAATACAAATTGGAAATAAAAATTAATACCCTCGAGCGCTCGTTCACATTATATATATAACTTTCGATGACTACACACACACACACACACACAGTTGGGTTGTCTTTTTAATTAGCAGGACATTGTCTGTGCATTTTTTGCTGCAAATATTTGGTACACAAATCAAGAGAAATTCTTTGCATTTCAACTCATTTGATCATAAAAAAAGGTTTTCCCCTAGCAAATATGCCAGCCATAAAATATAAAATAGCTGCCGCACTCTCTTGCTCTCTCTCTCTTTGCAACGAAAGGGGCACTGCATACATTTTATTTTTATATAATAGCATATAAAAAACAATTTCTTTTGATTTATGCGCTCGTAAAAAACAAATAAAATTTACATGCACATGCACATAAAAAAGGAAAAAGCAGCAACAACAGAAATAAAAGAAAATGTTTATAATATAATATGCTGCTAGCTAATATATTATGAATATGTTTATATAAAGCGAGCTAAACTGCCGCTGGCCTTCAAATGCGCAGCAAGGTATGCAACAGTATACAAATAAATATGAAAATAGAGTGAGAGCGAGAGCGAGAGATACTAAAGCAAGACCACAACATGTGCCGCTTCAATCTCAATCCACTGCAAGAAGAAAATAAAAAAAAGTAAGTAGAAAACGCCGGCAAGCAAGGCAAACAAAGCAAAATAAACAACAAAGCGTAATGTGTGCGTAATGTACGGTAAATATGTGCACTGCACACATACATATAAATGTGTGTGTGTGTTGGTGTGCGTGTGTTTAGTCAGCTAGAATGTGCAGTTTGGGGGTCGCATAAATATTTCATTAAGTTTGTCTGCTCCGTCGTGCTACATTTACGATGTGCGTCCATAAAATGAGAACAAGGCGTTCATATTATGTATACGTTTTACCCCCTTACTAACGGCATATTTCTAATAGCACTAGGTCAGCGCACCCAAGAAGCAACAACAACAACTATTAAGCAGAGCAACTGCTTTGAATTCATTTAAATTAATGTGCTTTTTCAACAATTAAATATCAACTTAATGTTATGCTTTAATTTAATAATTTGAAGCTTCGTCGTAAATAGTTAATATTAACACAATTATTTTATATTAATTATTATAAACTAGCAAAATTAATACTACTTACTAATTTCTTTAAATAATCAAAACATATAATATTAATAACTATGAATCGAATTCTGATGGTTTAGGGACGATTGCGTCGATTCAAAGTGAAGTTTAGATACAAAAAGTGAAAATCAAAACACACAAAAATAAATTAATTAATTGAAAACTAAATTTAAAAAAAGGTAAAAATATAAAAAGATTTTGTTAAAATCTGTGAAACAAACGCTTGAAAAACTATTATTCAAAAATTTTCCCTACAAATATAAAAGGATTAGAATTAAATTTATTAAAACAACAAACAGTGAATAAAATATACAAATGTGCTATGCACATTCAAAATATACTTATTTAAAATTAAATCTGTTTTCTATAATACTTACAATATAATAGAGTATCTGGCTCTCAGTTTTAAATTAAAATTACAGCAGCTCTAAGACTTACTGAACGTAAATATAAAACTGTCTACATTTAGAGCTTGAATTAATTTCACTTAATATTCTTTTTTTAAAAATTTTAATATTAATTGAATAATTTTAATTCTTATAAATAATTGCATTTTGGCATACAACAACTACTGCTAAGCAAAAGCTTTGAATTCATTTAAATTCATAAATTCTTTCAACAATTTAAGCTCAATCAATTATAAATCTTATTTTTTATTAAGGATCAAAACTTAATATAACATATGTTTCTAAAACATATTTTAGTTTTCATTATAATTTTACCAAACTGGAGATGCTTCAAGGCAAAAGCTTTGAATTCATTCAAATTTATAATTTTTTCAACATCTTAAACTCAATTTAAAACTAATTATTTATTGAATATTATAAAAGCTTGTATTCACATAAATTAATATATTAGCTGTTTTTTATAATAATAAACTTTTAATTATAATATAATTATAACTTTTAATTATAATTTATAAAGATGCTACAAGGCAACAGATACGAATTTATTGAAATTAATCAGCTTTCAAAACATCAATTTTATAATTTAAATCAATGTTAAATATAATTATTGAAGATTTTAATTAGTTTGTTTAATAATAATAATAATTTGAGCTTCATAAGCAGTGCTTACTATTTGCAGGCTTAAGTCATTGACTATGGCTTAAGCAACTTTGCTCATTAGATTGGTTTGCTTAAGTGTTATGCGAATCACACACACACAATAACACACACATGTATACACACTCTGAATGCAATTTGAGTCAAGTTGAACAGGTGCGTTGTGCACGCATTTGATGGTAATGCAAATGCAAATGCTGATTAGCTGTTAAAACGCTCTGACCGCAACTCAATTGCCTCCGGCAATAGAGCGTCAGTTGAATTAGACGCTCATCAGACAGCCGTTGAGCAACCGCAGCCACCCCCAAACCGCTCGACATGCAGTTGAATTACAAACTCGCAGCCGTTTGGCCAGCCGCCATTCTATATAAGCGCAGTTGGGTGCGTGTGTGTGTGTGTGTGTGCGTGTGTGGAAATCAGTGCTTATGGTAAACAGTTTGCTGCTGATGCTTAAACAGCTTGAAGCATAAACTCAATTAGTTAGCTGAGCGACTGACTGAGCTGAGCTGAGCTGAGCTGAGCGTAGTGAAAGTGACGCGCATAACTTCATAATTCCCAGTCAAGCAATTACTTATAATTTATCTGAGCAGCGTTTTTGCAAAAGTAATACGCACTCAGACCCGCTTGGCCATGCAATCTACAGTGATATGCTCCAACACTTGGCCGACTTCGCTGCCTGTCATGCCTCACACTGAGGCACAGCAGCAGCCAAAGCAGCAGCAGCAGCGGCCATCACACTACAAATGAAACGCTCTGTCATGTGTCAGTGCAGCAGCAACATGAACAGCAACAACAACAACAACGTAGAGTCAGCTCTGGAGCTGTAGCTGGCACAAAATAAAGTAGCTCTAGTCGTAGAGCAGAGCGCACAGAACAATCAGTGGCAACACGACAGAACAAGCAGCACTGCTACACCCAAACAATTCCCCAGTTTCCATAGACCCCACACACCCCACCCCACTCCACAGCCCACAGCCCACAGCCCACACCCCATTCCCTATGCCAATCCCATTCCCTCGCAGTCATTGTCATTAATTTAGCTAGCGCTCTGCCCAAAGCAATAGCTTAGCAGCATTTCCCCCCAAGCCGCCCAAGCGCTCCTCGCTGTCGGTGTCGGAGCGTGAGCGTGCAAAAAACTTGGGCAAGCTCATAGAGCAATGCGGCATATTCAACAGCGCGCGCACCATGGGCAAGCAATGCACTCAAAATTTAATAATTGCAAGCAATTTTAGTTCAGCATAACTTACTAAGCACTAAGCAACTAAATTGTTAATAATTTAAGTTAAATTGTTCAATTACTTGATTAAAAATAAATAATTACTCAACATGCATGAAAAAAATTGCTTAGCATATCTAAAAAATTATTTTAGAGCTCAACTTATGATTAAATCTCAGTCATTTAATTATTACAATTATTTTAGTTTTAGTGCACTATAACTTTGAACTAAATTGTTAATGAATCTGTTTGCTTTATTAAAAAATTAGCTAAAGCATCTATAATTGCTTTTAGTAATTTAAAAAGTGCTGTTGTGCTTATCTCACAATTTTTTATTAAATGACATGTGGCTAAACTTCATTTGTGCTTCAAAACGTTTAGAAAATTGTTGTTTGGCGTACATAATAATTCAATATTTCAATTTATAATAAATAATTTATAAATAAATATTGCATTTTAATTTTTATATAATTATTATTATTAAAATATATAAATATGTTAATGCTATTGATATAAGCAAGAAGTTTTCTTGAAAATAATATAAATTAATAAAAATAATAATAAAACACTCCCAAACTATAAGCTTATGAAATTTAAAAACAAAAACTTAATTTTTTAATACTTTTAAATTACATTTTAAATAGTTTTTGTGCTCATTTTCTATTAAAGTCGACTGTACATAGTTGACATTAAATAAATAAATCAATAATTGCATATTTATTTTTCATTATAATTAAAATTTTTGTAAAATTATTTTAGCTTTGTTAATTATTTGAATTGCTTACTTAGCAAAGTTAAAGTTGTGTGCATAATAATTTTGTAGTTAAATTATAGTTTTAAATTTTTTGCTCGCTACTTTTACTCGAACACCCATTGTAGCTGTAAGAGGCTCATTCGTTTGAGGCCCCCCGCCCACACATTTGCCCAGCTGGCTGCTACTGTGGGCACATTGGCATTGCAGGCGCAGCGGTTGGGGCGCAGTGTCTAAATTAAATAATTCCCACAACTGTTACACACAGTTTCATGTAACAACCTGCCCCATGTAGCAACACCCCCCCCAACCACCCAACCCGCTGCCTTTTTGAGTGCTACGTGTTGTTGTCTTGCCATGTTGAGTGTGTTTTATTTTTTTTTCTGCTGCTATGTGTTGCTGTTGCAGCAACTGATAAATGAGTCCCTAATATGAGCGCTGTTAATAAAAGTGGCAAATTAAACGTCAACCTCTACAATTTTGTGCCATTTGTGCCATTTGCTAACTGCGCATTGTTGCTGCTGTTGTCTGTTTGCTTTTTTCAATGTCTATTTGTTTGTTATTGGAATGCTGAATGTCTTTGCCAGCCGCAAAACAACGACAACTTTTAGCTTGCGATTGGTTTGCCCGCCCGCCCGCTTGTGTCTCATTAGAGCTGACTACATATGTGAGTTGGTGGCTTTGTTGGTTTATAGTTTGTCGCATGATTTTCCAGTTAAATGCTTACAAAATGTCAGACAGGCAACGTCCGTGTTCGAGTCCGTCTGCGTGTCCGTCTGCGGGTGACTTTTGAGCTGTTTTTAATGAGCATGTGTCGAGCATTTTAATAAACATAGTTGGCCAAAAGGGTTGCGTATTTAAAGTTGCCTTTCAGCATAGCTGGAGTGAGTTGTGGAAATATTTAATTAAGTTGCGCTCGAGTTGAGTTCAAATGCAGGTGGCTAATGAAACAATGAGCTCAACTTAAATGCAATTAAGCACAAAATAAATCTGTGCGCTCGCGCTCGCTTTGTTTTTGTTTTGTGCACAATGGAGCGTATGAGCAATGCGGCAAATAAACTACAATAAAAGCCAAATACTCATTGATTATCGATAATTTAGGCAGTCAAGCGCTTAGCCGCTGCTGAGCTTTTGCCTTTGCGTGCCGAATAAACAAATGAAAATGGCCGGAAATGAGCGGGAAAATCTATTAACGCCGCATTATTAACGTCACACTATTTGTAATTTATACGTTAATTATACGCCGCATGACACTTCGTTCGCATGCGTCTGTATGTGTTTGCGTGTGTGTCAATAAACTTTGATTATTATTGTGTGTAATTTAGAATAAGAGACAAATCCGTTGACAAGTGGCAGACGGAGTTTGTGCCAGCTACGAGATAAAATTGCAATGCACAATGCGCTAACCACAGAGACGCAGCCTCAGTGCTGCTGCTGAGATAACAGACTTAAAACTAGGCAAGTAAAAGTAGCAGTCTGACATATTAGGACTAATGCATGTATAGCTGGCAGCAGCAGCCTTGAGGCTTCGCTCGACTCGACTCGCTGGAGAACTGAGCAAGCAACTTGAGCGTGCCGTCAAGCGCTCGGCAACGGGTGCGGCCGTCATGCATAACTAACATAAGACTGCAAATGATAAACTTGCACACACACACACACAAACAAACACACACACATGCATAAGAGTTGTAGGCTGGCTAAGTGGAAAGTATGTCAAGCTCAGTGACACAATAAGTACAAATGTTCGCTCTGGCTGCTGCTGCTGTTGCTGTAAAAAGGGCTGAGTGGGTGTGGCTCGTGGCAGTGCCACGTGCAAATTATAAGCCTGCAACATCATCATCATCATCAGCATCAGCATCAGTAGTTGCGGCTGCTGCTGCCATTATCTATGCTTATGCGTCGCTGTCTATTCTTTGGCAATGCGCATACGCCGCATATGACAGCAAATGCGTTTATTAATGCTGCTCCTTGGCCTAATTCGCAACACTTGTTCATCATCGACTACACACAGCTACAGCTGCTGCCATTTACATGCACATGCCATACATCACTTTGCATACATGATGTATTGTTTGCCTGCCTGTTTACCTGAAACTAAAGCAACACACACAGCAGCCCTGGCAAATGATAATAAAGCAGCGAAAAGCAGCTGTCCTTGCTTGGCAAGCACAAGGCGCCTTCGTTGCCATAATAAAGACAAATGCGCACAACTTGCAAAGGACACATAATTAACAGCAGCACAAAGTTGCAGGCAGAAGAAGCATCACTTGCGTACATGATGTATATTGTTTGCTCTGCCTGTTTTAACCTGTGACAACAACGAACTAAAGCATAAGGCACACACAGCAGCTGCTTGGCAAATGATACATAATAGCTAGCGAAACGAGCAAGCTGTCCTTGCTTAGGCTAATGCACAAGGGCGCATTCAATGTGCATTAAAATAAAAGAACAATATGCGCACAAACTGTGGCAAAAGGACACATAATTAACAAGCAGGCATCCAATAGTTGCAAGCAGGCTCTCAGCAGAAGAAGAGCATAAAGCAGGCGGTCTAAAGTGTTTGAGTACGGGATTAACCTTAATAAATTACTTATGAGCAAAATCCAGCCGAAAATCCTCTAGAGCCGCAGCAGCCAACAATAAGGGCTACCTTTATAAAAAGAGCGTACCTTATAAGATTTAGCTTTCTATGTCGCCATTAGTTTTACCTTAAGCACGTATAATGATTCTAAGGCATCAAACTATAAAGCCATTTTAATTGTTTGAAGTGAGTGGGTAGATGAACTTGGTGAATATATAGTAAATAGTAATTTATAATTGCTTTAATATACTATTTAATAAAGAAATTCGAATGTCGTAGGCGTAACAAGTTTTGTATAAATCTTAAGACTCAACTCACGTGCTAGTTCTCAGATATCGCTATGTAAGTTCATTTAATCGAGTTAGTAAGACATTATTTATAATACTTTGTAAATTCATTTTCAGTAGCCGTTAAAGAACAAAATATTTTATTATATTTTAATTTGGTAGTCCTCATTAAGTTCTACTCGTGCTAGAAATGTTTATTCAATATAGTATATCAGAACAAAGGGGTCAGAGATCTGATATTTTATTTCTCGATTTGATCTTCATTTTATTATTTTTAATTATGTTGCACCTTAAACATATCTTTAAAATGATCTCTTATGTATGTTGCGGGTTGATTGTTTATAGCTGTATGTGTCTCAATAGCTAATAAGACTCTTATAGTTAAGTCATATTTATTGAATTTCTCTAAATTATATATTTAAATTTGCTAAGGTACGCTCGTGTGGACACGTTGCCAGGATTTCCTGAATGATATATGTTATATATTTATTATAAAGGCAAATACAGTCTATTAAACAGCTAAACAGTACTAATTAAGACAAATGTATATAAAAAAATTGTCTAAAATTATTTCTTGTTTATTTTTAAAGTGCAAATATGTGCTCATTTTTTAATATTTCTTTTAGATATCTTTTGTGTTAAAATAAATGGCAAACGAATTTTCCAAAAATTTAAATGTTTGTTTTTTTAGTGTCCGCATATATTCTTATTTTTAAATATTTAATTTTTCTCAGTATTATAAAAACAATACTAGGCATCTAGCTATTATATCTTACCTCGCACCTAAAGAAATACGGATAACGCATAAGAATAGACTATAAAAAAGCAATCAGCTGACGTCAATTAGAAAATAACATGTAATAAGTAGTCGTCTCGGTGTGATCTCGTGCGCCAGCAAGTTGGGTATATTATAGCACATGCATTCGCACACTGTAAAGATGCAAAGTAATGAGAGATCCTATAACATCACTATCTTCTGACAGCTTTATCTGCCGCTACAGTAACGCTGCATATGACTAGTTTTGATTTTATGTTTTCACAGATAGGTGGCGATCGCGATACCCTGAGTTCCGTAGAGACACCGACCAACACCTAGATATATTCCATGACTATTTAATCATACAATTCCCTTACCACAATACACGTTGCATGCATCATGTGAGTTCCACACTCCAATCCAAACGCACGCATCAGATTTCCACTTGACATGCGGCAACTCAACTTACTGAGCTACCAACGCCCTGTAAACTTACGCAGCTTACTATGTTTAAATAACTAATTAAAATTTACAAGTAAATAAATATTTGGATATCAAATTTTTTCTAGCCTATTTGGTCTAGTGCATAGACTGTCTGTCTAGCAGACGCGCACTCATAGGTTCGAGCTCTGTTTTTCATATTAATATTATACTTTAAATTATTACTTTTCTTTTTTTTTTTTTAACTATGCTGCTTAAGTTTGCTTGCTACTTTTAGTTGTTGCAACAAGTGTTTTGCAATCGTAAAGAAAACAGCAAAATGATTACGCAACAGGTGTCAATGCATTTGCTAGAATTCCCAACTTGGAAGTTCAAAACTTTTAATTTGTCAATAGCATTTTTAGCAGTTCTTGGTTCGATTCTTAGGCAAGACTAGCATTTTTATATATTTTATATACATTTTTTTAAATATTAAATTTATAAGTTGGATAATTGCAAGTTCAATATCAAACTTAAGAAGTGCACATAACCTAAAATATTAAAATTGCCAGCCAGTGTTGTCATATTAGCTTGTTTTAAGCTAGATCTAGCTTTTTTGAATATGAAATTGCTTACAGCATTGCAAATAGCTGAACTCTAGCTTATTTAAATTTTGGTTACTACATGGAATATCGACTTCATAATTGAATAAAATTTCTAGGTACTGACTATTTAAATATTATAAAATTTCTAGATACTGACACTGTTGTTTTCTTTACTAAAGCTTATTTATTTCTTCATTCTAGCCTCTAAAAATGTGACAACAGTTTGGGCAGCACATGGTGCTTAAGCGGTTGGCAATTGACGCGTGATTAAGTCCGCTTTAGCATTTAAAGACTTTTCTATACTTTTATTATTAATTCGCAGCAACAATCATAAAGCTTCATTTTTGTTATGCTTTGTACAGCGTCTCGCTCAGCTTTGCGCTTGCGATCGCTTTGTATGCTGTTGACGAATGCGAAATCAGTTGGATTCACTTCACAATCCCTGCAGAGCCTGCAGCCAAACGATGATTAATAAAAAAGAAACAAGCGCTGTATGGGCCGCTGCTGAACTGTTGACCTTTTGGCAAAAGCTCCGCTTGTTGCTTATGCTGCTGCCTGCTTTTGGTTGATGTTATGTAAATCTGTGGAACATAATCACGGCAGCGAACACATGCGCCCCAATTTCCTAATAGTCGTCAGTCACAATGGCACAAACATTAATCAAATTTTGCGACCTAAAAATACTCGCACAACTTCGAGTCGAGTCGAGTCGAGTGTGTAGACAATCGAAGCTGAGCAGCATACAAAGGCGCAAAGAAAAGAAAACTTTTTGAACTGGGCCGAAAGCAATGACTGCTGACTGCTTTGGAAGATAAGCCCATTTAGCAACGTTGTCATTTCTCTTGTTTCGTAACGTTGATTTCATTTTATTGTTGCTGTCTGGCCGTCTCCCCCCCTTGACGTGGGCACGTGGCTGGGCGCACGCCTGTCATAAATCTTGTTTTGAATGTCCTGCCAGCGTTGATAGCAGCAGCAACGGGCGAGAGTCAAGTCAGTCGAGTCATCGATTCGCATATAGCCATGGCAACACATTAAATTAGTACACTTGATCGAGCAAAAAATATTTATGGCAGGCCGTCGAGCCGACGAAGTAACAAAAGGCACAAGCACATGCCCCCAGCCTGCTTGACATGCTGCTGCTGCTGCTGCTGCTTTCAAGGACACGTCGTCAGTGAAGCGTTAAGAGAGCGAGCGAGAGAGCGCGCAGCTTACCCGTTATAAATCTCAAACGCAAATTGACTGTGCAGCATTGCGACGCCTTTGAAGTGGACGCCAGTGGGCATGGCCTGGGCCAACGCAGAGATCGTTGCCGGTTTGTCTGCGATACGAAAATTTGGTTGGCATTTTATGTTTCGTTTGCCGTTTGTCTATTTGAGTTATGTTTTATTAATTTGCGTTTAACAGCGATAAGACTAACAAATTATATAACAAAAAATGCGCATAGAGTCAATGAAAACGCAGCTGCCACGCCCACGCCCAGCCGCCCACACATCGTGACAGCTGCAGCGAAAATATGTTAAATACAATTACAAACACTTTGCATTTGCATTTGCACTGCATATAAAATGTACATACATTTGTTTATATTTTCCAAGTTTCTCACACACACACACACACACACAGAGAGAGAGTAGTGTATGTGACGCTTTATTGCAGCATTTTATGATATTCGATGAATTTTGTTTTATATGCAAGTAAACAAGCGCAGCTGCGAGTTGGAGCGGAGCGGAGCGTTCGCATATTTAAGCAGCAAATGAATGAAAGTCGCCACGGCGTGCCACATGCCGCAGCGCGTTGCATGTCATATGCAAACGAAATTAAAATGCACTACAAGCGCGCGCGAGAGACACAAAAAGTGCGCACGACTGCATAAATAAGTGGACCAGCGTACATTGAGCCATGCATACTTCATTGAATTGCACTCCAAAGTATGCAGAGCTGCTGCTGCTGCCTATAAATAAGCGAGTCACCTGCTGCGCTGCTCTAAAGTCAGCAGCGAAGTTAAATGTGTCACTGGGCAGCAGCAGCAGCAGCAGCAGCAGCAGCAGCAGTCATGACAAATGACTAAGCTAAAGCATATTTCGAATTTGCAAACTCCGTCCGACTTTAAATATAAATTTATGCAAACGCGTATACGCCAAGTAGTGCAGCTTCAAAATGGGTCACACTTTTGCGCTGTGTCATATGCACTGCATGCAAGGCACGTAACTGAAGCTAAGGTAGAGGCGACAACAATGCGCATACGTCACGTTGTACCGACAAACTTAATGCAATCGCTGGCAAAACACTAAACTTTGTCAGCTGGCACAATGACTTGATGGACTTAACAAACGTGCAGTAACAACAACAACAACAACAGCAACAACAACATCAGTAGTAGTAGCTAAAAGTTTTCTTTGCTAAAAGCGCGCTTTGCATATTATCAAACTAATGTCAGTTGTATAAAACTTTTTAGCAAGCAAGAGTTATGAGTTTTTATCAGCATTTAATTCACAGCGTCAGCCGCAAATATTATTTTTATATAAAACTAATGTTAGTTCTAAACTGCGTAAATCGAAGTTGCAGTTGCAACTTGCAGCGCTTTATATTATTTAAAATTATTATTATATTTATACTCTAGTATTGAAGACTTGTACTATAGAATTTAATTCTAGGCTACAATTAAAATAAATAAATATTCAAGACTATCGCGCTTTTTGTTGTAGCAGCTGCCTTTAGCTTTATTTAGTTTTTTTTTTAGTATTTTTGGCACAGCTCAAAATAAAGCGATTATTATTAATATTTGGTATATAGAGAATTAAGTTACAAATGCATATTTTAGAAATAATACAAAAAATTAGTATACAATTTAAGTAGTAATAATTATTAAATTTTATTTATTTATTTGAATTGTAGCCTAGAATTAAATTCTATGCTAACAATTGGTATAGCCAGAGCACCAAAAGCCTTCAGGCTGAATAAATTTTATTATTATTAATAATTATTAAATAATTGTATGGAATACATTGAGTTTGCATGAAATATTAATTTTATTTTTAAAGCGAGAATTGCATAAATTTATTTAGAATCAAGCAGCCGATAGTCTAAGTTACAAATATATTAAAACAATTAAGCTTAAAGTTTTAAACGTGCGATTTAAGCAATTGAAACATAAAGTAATGTTATAAGTAATGCGATTATTAAGTAAATGAATATCATAAATAGAATGTTGCCCAAAAAGTCGTCAAGTTGTTTAATTGAAAGTTGCTAAAAGTAGTTCACGTTAAATGAACAACTTAACGAGTTTTTGGGTAACTTTAAAATAAACAACTTCAGGGCTTTCACTTTTGTTCAAGCTTCATTCATTCATTTACGATTGATCTTTTTAGTGGTGGTCAAGTAATCGATAGTTGCATCAGCTGTCAAGTGTTGCTCTATTACATATATTTCTATTAATTTTAGTCGAACTTTAGTACATAACTAACCACAAACTCTTATATTTAAGCTTTGCTTTATTGCTAGTTTTGTTGCATATTAAAAATTTATTTATTAAGTGTCGTCATATCTATAAACTTAACAAATTTAAAAAGAAAAACTTAATTTTTTATTACTTTTAAATTTAATTTTAAATATTTTTTGTAATCATTTTCTTTAATCGTCGACTGTTTATAGTTGCCATTAAATAAATATATGTATAGAAAAACAAAATTTTATTGCTTATTCAAAATATTTATTCTATTCATTTTATTATTGCTACAAAATGTTTTTATTATTAAATTTCATTTTGTTAAGCTCTCAGCGACAGCAACTCAAATTAGTTTACGTGCTGCCCTCGCAGTTAGTCGCTGAGTTGGCACAAATGTTGCTTTAGGTCAAGCACTGTCATGTTAGTTGCCTTGTGCGGTTTTAAAATGTATTTCTATTGATTTTGTATCACACACACAGACACACACACATTTACATAGAGAGCAGCGCTTGTGTGCAGGAAGTTGGTTGCCAAATTGAAAGCAGCACGCCCACAAAATAAATTTGTGAAAGGCCAGAACTGAAAAAAAAGGAAAGCAACGAAAACGAAAAAAAAAACGAACGTCAACCTGACAGTGACCAACATGAAGAAGAAGAAGCAGCAGCAGCAGCAGAAGAAGCAGAGCTGGCCCGCCGGGTTATTTGTAGAGTTTTGCAAAAATTTATGCTTGGCAGCAGCTCAAACGATGTGCGGCATATAAAAAAGAAGAGAAAGACTTTCTTTTTTTGCTGCTGCATATGTCAAAGCGCTATTCCCCATATAAATTTAATGCGCCAACAGGCAAAAGAGCTCCGAGTTAATGCAGCTAGGCTGGCATAAAAATTGCATTAAGTGCAACGAGCGAGCGAGAGAGAGAGAGAGAGAGAGAGAGAGAGAGAGAGAGACTCTCAATCTATGTTATGCACAAAATAATTTATATGGACTCTTGGCTTGCCAATTTTACACATGATAGGCCTGTGGCCTGGCCTGGCCTGGCCATGTCAGGTTGGGAAATGAGACTACGCTTGGCATTTTACGCGCCAATGAGTCCGAACGCACAATGACAGCTAATCAAACTGTGGAGTCTACAAGTCTATTACACAGTCTAACATTTAAATTTATAAAAACAGCAGCGCAAGAGCGAAAGAGAGAGAGAGAGTTGGGTGTGCGCTCAAAGTTTGAGCATTGCCTTTGCTTTTTGACATTCATATAATATCGGAGAAATGATTTTCTCAAGCAGACCTTTGGGCAAAGTTAATGGACTAGAAATTGGCCGGCACAACAGGCGGACAGGAGCGACACGTTGGGGGCCAAAGGATAAACCATTGCAACAGTGAATAATGCGCATAATAAAGTGTCCAAAACATTTGTTATGCTTTCTTTCGCTCTCTCTTCCTTTTTTTTTTTTTTCTCGATTTTGCTTTGTAGCGAACTTTTGTATGTCGTTAGGTCCGCTGTGCGCTGTGCTGGGCCAAGTTTCAAATTGCTTTAAATTTGTTGTAATGGCGCTTTAAGTAGTTTTCTTTAGGGGCTTTGAGTTTGGGGCTGATTTATGAGCACGAGCGACTGAGCGAATTGCAGCATATTTGACAATGAGCAAAAAAATTTGTGTTTTGTAATATAAAACGATGAATTATGATGAGCTGAAATACAAGTGTAAGCGCTAGACTCATATGCCAAGGCCATTAGCAAATATTGAAGCACAAACTGTTAGGGTGGGGGGTGCTGGGGGGTCATGCAAATAAACATACAAAACGCATAGACAAACAGACAAAACCAATCTGAGCGACGCAGTCGTTGACTAGACAACTTTTAGCATTGAAATTAAATGCGCACTACGTGTGTGTGTGTGTGTGTGTGTGTGACCTACAGCTATTGCTGTCTCGCTTGCTCTGCTGTTTGCCAATATACAAACACTGCGGTGTTTCGTTTTGCATGTGTGTGTGCCGCAAATAAATATTGCATAAAGTCAAATACGCACACACACACACAACACGCACACACACAAGCAAAGCGTAAATTTGCACAGCGGCAACATCAACATAAAACATAAACAGACGCATTAGCAGCAAATCATTTAAATATACAGCGAGGCAGCTGCAGCAGGCCACAGCCAACCCCAAGTTGACCAACTGTATGTCAACAGCACTGGGCGTATACGTAATAATTTCAATATTTAAGCGCCTAGTGCGCGTGCCAAGCAGCACCCACTGTTTGCTGCTAATTATGCTGGGCATAAAAAAATTAGTTACACGCACACACACACACACACACACACGCAGCAGCAGGCGGCGGCACACAGTCTTGTTAAGTTTGTTGCCCGTATGAGCAGCCAGCTGCTGTTTTTGCTGGAAATTCTTCAACTAAAATTGCAAAACTTTTGCAGCCAAAAACTGCGTGCGCATATGTGTGCGTGTGTGTGTGTGAAAAATGTGCAAATAGCAACTAATACGGCGCACATTAATTACGACAAAATGGCGCTAATGTCGTCTGCGCAGACTTCCGCTTGCTGTTTGCTTGTGTGTGTGTGTGTCTAGCGCATTAGTATGCGTGTCACGACAACAGCGCACAATGTGCGTGTGTGCGTGTGTGTGTGTGTGTATTTTAGGCACACACAAAACGACCTTTTATATTGGCATTTGTGTTAACATTTTATTGTGTACGCCTCAACCTCAAGCCAAGTTTTGTTAAAATAACTTGCCGCTTGGCCTAGCACAAGCGTTTAGCATAAATTTAATGCTAAATATTTGTACAAATCACAGCTGCTAGAGCAACGGACATTTGCAATTTACATATTTGCAATTGAGTGCGCTTGAGTTTTAAATATAGTAAATAATTATTATTTATTAGCCAGTCGAGCTCTTTAGTTATTTTATTATATTTGTATACATATACATATAAATAAAAATTTTTTGTTGTATTTATTTAATGCCAACTATGAACAATCGATGATAAAAGAAAAGGATTACAAAAAATATTTAAAATTAAATTTAAAAATTATTTACAATTAAGTTATTGCTTCTAGATTAGATATACTTATAGATTGGGAGTGTTAAGTAGACGCAACATTAGGGAAAACCCAATCAGGTCTAGGCTTTTATATAATAATTTTATTATTAGTATTAGTTGTATTAGCTCAATAATATTAACAAATTCTGCGGCAAGGCTCAAACGTCAGTTATTGAACACATACATTTTATATATACATATATAAATATATATTTATATTTCAATCGATTGAACAGAATAAATGATTTTGATACAATTTTTATTTTGCTGTTTTCATTCTTTTATTTAAAAATATACCAAATATTCATTATTTAGCTGTCAAAATTCCATAGAAAATTTTGATTGCGAAATTTAGCAAAGGCAGCCTACATGTTATTCTATAAATAACATAATAATAACATATAAATACATTTTTTTAAATGAATTCTATGAAATTCGCATGCCTATATTGAGTTACTATTGAATTGTTTAGCAATAAAGACGAATATACGCAATTTAGCAAAAATTTTAGTTATTCTAAACAATTTAACAGCTTAAAGGCATTTAGATTTAATTAAAAAATATTAGTCTATTTTAAAAAAATGTTTTCTTCGCTCAATTGAAAGGACTTCATTTTATACTAAGCCTTTCACTATTTATAGACTAATGCTGGCATTTATATTTAGCAGCTGTGTTAATTTAATGTCTAGTCTCAAACTTCATAAGTTCATGATTAATGATTATTAAATATTAAATTATAAAAATATTAAATTGACTAGTCTCGAATTCCATGAGTTAAATTCTGTCTACAAAAAATGATTGTTAAATATTAAATTATAAAAATATTAAATTGTCAAGTATCGAATTCCATGAGTTAAATTATTTTC
Source organism: Drosophila busckii (assembly GCF_011750605.1). NCBI lineage: Eukaryota > Metazoa > Arthropoda > Insecta > Diptera > Drosophilidae > Drosophila > Drosophila busckii. Next base: position 15,552,196 of record NC_046605.1, on the reverse strand, counting down.
GTCACTGTCTACAAAAAATGATTATTAAATATTAAATGAATATAAAGACTTGGGCACAACAGTTTTAATTACATATTTGAGCTACTAGCACTTAGCATCCTTATTTATTATAAGTTTGTCTAATAATAAAACTTGTAAATAAATAAAATACAAATTTGAGTGCTGCAGATTTTTGCTTTAGCAAATTCTTTTGTGCGTCTTACAAGCAGTTTACAGCTTGAGCCAATTAAATGCATTTGAGTCGCTTAGCTCCTCTAAAATGAACTTACCTTGAACTAAACAAATTCAACTACAACTTTAAGTTCATTTTGCTGCCTGTCTGTGGTCAACAAATTTCCACACTTGCTGCTACTAAGCCACTTATTTCTTTAGTTGCACAGTTTGTTGTGTGTGCCAGCATTTTAATAAATATTAATACAGCTTTAGAGCAAACAGAGAGCTACACACGACGCCAGACTTGATGAGTTGAGTGTGTGTAACAGAGAGAGAAAGAGAGAGAGAGAGGGAAAAAGCAGCGTCATTGTTTGCTGGGCAGAGCAGTTGACATGGCTGAAGAGCAGCGCAGCGCTCGGCTATTGTTATAAATATTTGTAGTGGCTGCTGTTGTCGCTTAGGTGTGAAAAGGCATATTGTATGACCTCTGACCCATTGTGCGCACTCATATATCACAAGCGCAACGCTTAAAGTGTCTGTTATAAATATATATTACATATATATATATATATATCTGTATACAATGCGTAATGTATGTGCTTGGTCGGAACAAAAAAATAGGCGTTAATATGGCTACAGACAAAGCGCCACGTGCTGTTTTATTTTTAACTGAATTACATATAAATAGCAAAGTTTTTGTTGTCTATTGACAAGTTTTGTCTGCTGCGGTAACCTAGATAACGGTAAATTATAAACTCAGCAGCTTTAAGTGCGAAAACAAAGCAGTGCTGTCTTCAAATATTGATTTGGTTGTTGGATACGTTTAAATGCCAGCAAATGCGTAACGTGCATTTAAACGTTAAGCTGCCAAAGGCACCAGCAGCAGCCAAAACAGACAGCGCATTGGGCAAACAAAAGTTAAAAGGATAACAGACAGACAGAGCCAGAGCGAGCGCAAAGCAAAAGGCAATACAATACAGCAGGCAAACAATTGTTTAAGGCAACTAAAGTGCGTAACAAGCAAACTCACACACACACACACACACAGCTAAAAGTACAAAGCCCAGGACTCAGGCGAGTTGAGATAAGTTTGCCAGTCAAAGCCAGAGCCAGAGCCAGAGCCAGAGACTGAGCCAGCGCCTGTGTGCGCTGTATCCTTTGAGCGTTGAGCACACCTGCAACTAACTAAAGCCCATTGCGAAACGCAGCTGTCACGTGCGGGCGTGTGTGTGTGTGTTTATCTCTGTCTCTTTCTCTGTCTGTGTGTGTGACGCTCATAAAGCTTTGGTCGCTTTGTGCGTCGCGCCCAAAAGTAGACTACAAAATATATGGCACGTCTTATGCTTTAGCTCAGCTCCGACTGTTGCTTCAGTCGCGCGCCCTTAGCGCTTAATGCCGCCAACAATAAAAATAACACACAATTGTTGTTGCGCTTGTTATGCGCGAGCACACACACACACGCACACACACACACACACACACACACGCGCACATTTAAGCATTTTTAAAATGCTACTTTCACGCAGAATTTAATCTCAATGACATTTAAGGCGAACTACTGACAAGCAAACAAGCTCGCTACAAAAAAAAGGGGAGAGCTTACGCTTGTTCTTCTTCTTGTGCTTTGTTGTGGGCGCAAGCATTTGACAGCTAACAAGCAAACATTAAATTGGCAATGAAAAATTAAACATGCCACTTGGCTTGGCTTGACTCTGATTTCGGCCCTTTTGGCATAGGCCACACAGTCAAAGCCAAAGCACAATTGATAAATATCAAATTAAAATGTTAGCATGCACAAAAAAATACAAAATTTATTTATATATAACAGCGTGTTCTAAAACAAAAACGCAGCTGACAACAACAAACCAACAAAATAAAGCCACATAAAAGCCATAAACGACTTTGTCTGTTGTTTTTCTCTCTCTGTGTGTGTGTGTGTACCAAAATCAGAGTGAAATAATGCCGGCATGTGGGTGACTGCAAAACGATTTGGCCATAGACAATTTTATAATTTAAAATAAATAATTTGTATGCATGGGCCATTTATTTAGATTGCATTTGTCAGATTAGCTCGTTTGCCATATTTTGCATTTTTCGTGCTTATGTTTAAGCGTTGATAATGCGCTCAATTGTGTAGTTGGGCAGTGGATTTTGGGGGCTTGTGCTCAATTTACAAAGCAAAAGATTGATGGGTATGGCTGAGTGCCTAATTTCATTTTGATTTTTGAATGCGTCTGGGCACAAATACATTTTGATTGCGTTTCATTGGAAAATCAAGTCAAATTAAACATGAGTGCAGTCAAATTGAGCGCAGCCAGCGCTTTGATACACTTGAAAGTGTCGCAGCGCGTTTTGCGCTTGAATGCACTGCTTAGCTGCACTGCTTAACATTACTGCTTGGCTTGATTGTTTGGCTATGCTGCTTGGCTGTACTGCTTGGCTGCACTGCTTGCTTAAGCAAACGTTGCTCGCTGTCTGCATGGACTAAGTTCGTTAATAAATAAATATTAAATATAAATAAATAATAAATATTAATAAATAAAAAATATATATAAAATCTGTAAAATTTGGTGAGCGTAAATTGTGGTTATTTTAATTTTTGGGGCTAATTAAAATTTTCAAAATTAAGACAATTTGCTTCATACTGAATTTCGATTTCTTTAGTCGCTGATATATATGACGCTCATATATATTTCATAGAGTCTGCCCCACAACTTTCTGCTGCCCTCTTTCATTTTTTATAAAACTGGCAAGTGCATTGCAGCTCAAACGATTTAGCAATAAATATAAATTTTAAATTTGAATTAACAGTGGGTGGGGGGGTGGCGCACCTTGATTTGTGCGCCTGGCAGATCGATTTTCAGGCATGCAAATTACAAGCTGGAGTACAACTGTCTAGACGCGAATTGACAAAATTAATGAGTGCACCAGAGTGGGCGCATTGATTGACTCTTGATGTAAATTACGTATACGCAATGTTGGCTATGAGTTGACCTCATAATGTTGGTTGTAACAATAATCGTAACAGTGGCTGGCTGTGTGTGTGTGTGTGTGGGTGGGTGGTTGGGTGGCTGGTGGGTTTGGCCACTCGTGGTGGCTTTTAAATTTTAATTAACTCAACGTTGCAGCTACACAATGCACAATGGAAATGGAGCAAAAAGCAGTGCAGCTGCTGCATCCTGGGCAAACACAAAGTTATTATTTATTTCATGTTATTTTTGTAGCGAAGCGGCCGACATGACCAGACAGGCACTGGCCAGGGGTTAAGAACCCGCATCAGCCCCAAAAAAAAAAAAAAGACGAGCATAACAGGCTAGAAACTGCAGCTTAACTCTGGTCTCTGGTCTCTGACTCGACAGAGCGGCATGTTCATTTATTTATGAGCATTTTACACAGCCAGTGCACTGAGCTCAAAACTTAACTCGGAGATTGTCGGCGGCGGCTGCTGCTGCTGCATCGAAAATTATGCAAATATTTTTTTTATTTTTTGTTGTTTTTTGGGGTCAGCATGGTTTGTTGCCCATGCGTAGCTTTCAAACATGGCATGTCTTTGTGAAGAGCCAACTACCTCTATCTCGCCTCTCTCTCTCTCTCTCTCTCTCTCTCTGTTGCTATATAATTCTATACAATAGTTTAGCTGTTGTTTGGAAGCGCCCGCCTGGCTTGTCAACGCAGCCTTTTGTGCTTGCAGCTGGCCTATAAAACATTTTTGTCTGCTTTTTACAACAACACAACCCACTGTTCGTCTGTCCGTTTGTCTGTCTGTGTGGCAGGAGTTTAGTTAAATTGCATTTGCTATTCGTTCGGTGGCCTGCAAACAAATATTGTAGAAAGTCCTGTAGCAAATAATTTCACAACTCAAACTCAATTTCAACAGTCGAGAGTTAATATCCATACATCATACAATTGCCTTGGCAGCCCTTTTGATATATGATGCATACATTTATTAAAAGCGCACACACTCTGACAGTTTGTCAAATTGCAGAACATATATAATAAGTATAAAGCTGCAAAACGAACGAATAAATTGCCGCGTAGGCAGCAACTGTCAGCGGTGTGAATAAATAAATATCAGCGATTGTAAATTCTTAAAGAATTTAATAAGAAAAAATTTCAGCAGAATATGTCAAAGTGTAAAAAAATAATTTTGCATATATTTTTATATTAAGTCAAGATTGTTATAACAAATATTGCACAATTATTATTTAATTTAATAAGAAAAACTGATTCTTTTACGTTTACATTTTATTAGAATTTAAAACCAATTCTTAACTATATATTTGTTTTAATCAATGAAGCATAATTAAAAAAGATTTATGTCGCATAAAAAAATATCGGAGATTGTAAATTCTTAAATAATTAAATAAATATTCATCTCAATATGTCAAGTTGTATAAAAATAGTATTTAATATATTTTAATAAATAACGTAAAAATTTTAAAACAAACACTTAACCATTATTATTTAATTTAATAAGAAAAACTGATTCTTTTACGTTTATTGTTTATTAAAATTTAAATCAAATTCTTTTTTAACTATATATTTGTTCTAATCAATAAAAGATAATAAAAAGGATTCATGTCGAATAAATAAATATCGGAGATTAAGATTCTTAAATAATTTACTAAAAAAAATTTCAATTAGAATATAATTTTGTATATATTTTTATAAATCAAGTCAAGATAACAAACATTGAGCAACGATTATTTAATTTAATAAAAAAAAAAGATAATATTTTATTAAAATTTAATCTAATTGCTATTTAACTATTTATATGCCTTAATCAATAAAGCATAATTAAAAAAGATTTATGTTGCATAAATTAAAAATAAAAATGTAGCTGGTTGCTAAATTAGCTGATTTATCTATTTTAATTTGTCGCTTGATTATTTTAAGCTCATAACTCTTATTTTCGTTCGCTTATAAATACTTTTAATTAATTTTGCATATGCTAAGCTTCAATTTAAAGCGAAATTCAAGTCTCTTGGCATTGGCAAAGCGCTCAGCTGACAGGTTAATAATCTTGACTCGATAATCGACAGCGATGCTTGTGGACAATGGCAGCAGCTAAGGGAAGTCGAGCAGACGTTTGCCTGACACACACACACACGCACGCAAACGACAGGACCTTAAGTCGCAATAAAAGCAACAGGACTAAGACAATGTGGCCAGGGCCATGCGGGTCGGAGCTCTGCGCCAAGCTGTGGAGGCAACTTCAATGCCAAGCGAGCTTATTAACGTGCCGCAGACAGCTATTGAGCATTCCTATGAAATTCTCTATATGCCAGGACCTCTCTCTCTCTCTCTGCGTATGTGTGTGTGTGTGTCTTATCTTTGGCGCTGTTGATTGGCAAATATTTCAATTATTTTTTTTTCATTTCATCGTTGCTGGCAACACAGCAGCAAAATAAAAAAAAAATAAACAATTCTGTCGATTTGGCAAAAATCATTTATAAATCTCATACAAAGCAAAATGCTTGCGTTATTTATGACCACCAACAGCAGTGCCCCCCTCCCTCTCTCTCTCTCTCACCCTCTCTGTCTGTCGCTTGCACCAAAAAATTGTCAAGCGTATGACATACATTTTCCACCTCACTCTCTCGCAAGTAGAGAGCAAATAAAAAAAAAAAGGCGGCCCCCTGCTGCTGCAAATAAAATCATAAATTTATTAAAATGCAGCAGCAGCTTCAATGTAGAAGCCAAAATACATTTTCATGCGCCATGCCAAAGAATTTGCATGCAAATTTAAAAACCGGAGCGAACATACATATATGCATGTATGTCCTGTAAGTGCATGTGTGTGTGTGTGTCTGTGTGTGTGTGGCATATTTGACATATAGCAGCGTTGGTTTTACAACGTCATTTCTGGTTCTGTTGAAATATTAAAATGAATGATGGCACACAAAATGCATTTGCCTGAGTTTGCAATAAAGAAAAATTTTAAATGTGGCTGTGTCTGTGTGTGTGTGTGTGTGCAAAGCAACGCAAATTAATATAATAAAAATTGCATATTTTTAGTGCTGACAAATATTTGCTTAATCGATTTATTATTTGTTGCACAATTTCATAATGATGTCGCATTAATAATTCCCGCAACGCAGCTTAAACATGAAACGATGCAAACAAATACAAATGACAGCAAATGTGTGTGAAGAGAGATAGCAAATGAGAAAGAGAGAGAGAGAGAGAGCAAGCTTGTCTGCAATTTAAATCGATATTTTTATTAACAATTTAAGCAATTTTCAAAATATTTTCATTGGAATTTACAGTAAATTTGATTTTGATAGTTGGAGCCATTGATCGATTTGCAAATGAATTTTAGCTCAAATAAAAGTAAACCAGTAAATTATATTATATTGCTGGAATTTCATAGTATTTAAAATATTTTGATTTACTAACGCAGAACAAACTTTTATTTTGCTAATATTTATTTTTAATAAATGCCTGTTGGTTCTGATTAATACTCTCAATAGTAAAATTGTAAGAGTCTGAGTAAGTGAAAAATAAAATGGATAAATTTACTAGCTTGCTGTATTGTTATCGATAGTTAGAGCTAATCGATGTAGCATCGAATTAGCTATTTAATTGTAAATAAGGTTAGAATTGATGCTTTTTATCGACTGCCCATAGACGATATCAAATAAATAATAAGATAAAATTAAATTGCTAACTTTACTAACTTGCTGTATTGTTATCGATAGCCAGGGCAAATCGATGTACTATAAAATTAGTTTTAAAATGTAGGACTAGACTTGAAGCGCATTATCGACTGCGATATCAAATAAGACGCTTTCAAATAAATAATAAAATAAAATAAAATGGCTAAATGTACTAACTTGCTGTATTGTTATCGATAGCCAAGAGCTAAATCGATGTAGCTATTAGAATTAGCTTTAAATTGTAGGACTAGATTTGAAGCTTATCGTCTGCCGAATAGACGAATATCAAATAAATAATAAAATTGCTAACTCTACTAACTTGCTGCATTGTTATCGATAGCTAGAAGTAATCGATGTAGCAAAATATAGTAAATAAGTTAGAATTGAAGCTTTTTATCGACTGCCCATAGACGATATCAAATAAATAATAAGATGAAATAAAATTGCTAACTTTACTAACTTGCTCGGTTGTTATCGATAACTGGAAGTAATCGATGTAGTATCGAATTAGCTATTTAATTCTAAATAGGGTTAGAGTTGGAGCTTTGTATCGACTGCCCAAATAAATAATTAAATTAAATTAAATAAACTAACTGCCTTCAAAATTATTATCGATAGCTTATCGCTGCATTTGTTAGCGCTCTTCATGTAACATTGATAAGCATTAGCTGCGGGCTTAGCATGGCTTAAAATCTGCGTAATCGTTAATACAATTCGCTTGTCATGACTCAGCAACAAATATTTGATGCGCTGGTGTCGATCGAACGCAGCTTTGCATTTAATATGCTCAGAACTCAACTGAGTGAAGAACTTGCCACTTGGCTGGCCCGGCTAGTGGCAAGTGCTAGACAACAAAGTTAAGTGTGCCACTAGCCAAGGATACGCTGTGTGTTTGCTGCCAGCTCCTGTGCTTGTCCCTGTGCTGTTAGTAGCTTGTAGCTTAAGCTACTGACTGGCAGCCAAACAGGCAGGCAACTTACTGCTGACCAGGGCAGGGCAGGGCAGGGCACGGGGCTGGGCTTGGTCGCTCTCCTGGGCTTGGGCTACGCCTCTTTTGTTTAGCTTTGATTTAACATTTTGTACGTTTACTTTACAGTTTAACGCACAGCACACAACTTGGCCCACTTGGGCATGAGGGCGTATGGGTAATGGGGATGGTGGTGGGGGGTGAGGTGAGTGTTTAGCTTTTGTGATGGCAACTTGCCTGCATTTTTCTACACTTTCACATTGGCAATTTCATTTGGTTGCTGGGGTCGCCGTGGGAGTTCAAGCTGAAATGTGCTTTTAGTTTTTACTTTGCTTTCGACCCTTTACAATGTGTGTGTGCGCTATATGTGTGTGTGTGTGTGTGTGCCATAAAAGTGCGCGAAACTGAACTCTCGACTTGACTTTGCTGGAACTGGAAACTAGAACTCAAACTGAAGCTACACAGCTGCGAGGCAGCGAGTTGACAACTTTTTTGTGTTTATTTCTTTATTTTATTTAGATTTTTGCTGTTGTTGTTGTTGTTGTTGTTGCTGCGCCTGTCGACGCCACCAACGTTGCTTTAGTTTCAGTTTTTTAAGTGTAGTTGGTTTTAGTTGCCACGCAATGTTTTTTCTACATTTTTTTCTACATTTATATATTTTATTTTATTTCAGTGAATTTTTTTGTGCTGCTTGCTACACAAAGTTAAATGTTTCTGCGCTGCTGCGCAACCAAGCGGCACAAATGCGAAATGGCTACAAACAATTTGAAGCAATAAAATAAAGAGAGCATGCAAAAGCGACTGAGCGAACGAGAGAGCGAGCGAACGAGTGAACTTCAACTACAAGTGTAACTACTAGAGCTAAATGCCACAATATCTGGCAAGCGAAATTGAATTGTAAAACAGTTATTGTGCTTTCAAGTGGGGCATGCCACATGGCAGCTGCAACTTAATCAAATTTTTGTATATCAATTTGTCTTTAAATATTAACAAATGCCGCAGCATTTTGACAACGACGACGACGCCACTGCAGGCGGCGTAGCAAACCCAACAGCAATTACACGTTTAATTAACTTGCTGTTATGACAGCAAAGAAATGTGCTTTAGTCTAATTAGAGCGGTGCTAGAATTGTCGAGGCATCGTGCTGTGTCGCTCAGTCGCTCAGTCAGTTGTTGGGCAAAATTTTAATTTAAATTTTATATGCAAATGGTCTTAAATGTGCCAGCAAGCAAAGCCTTGCAACCAGCAAAATTGTAATGCATGTGTGTGTATGCGTGTGTATGTATGTGTGTGTATGTCTGCGTGTGTGTGTGTGCTAGGCTTAGTCATTGGTTGACATGTGCAATTGCAAGCTACGGCTGCCATTTGCCAACTTTAGCTACAGAGCCTAGCAAAGCTTTACGCTCTAAGCCTTTAAGGTGCACACACACACACACACACACACACAGACAGACTTGTGTGCGTGTGTTAACTGCATTTGTTGAGCTGCTAACGACTGAACATTTATGCCTAATGTGCAGCGACTAATTGGCAGGCTCAAGTTCTAGGCTTTCCATAGCGTTCACTAATTGCTAAATGGATCGCAGCTTAAATCAATCTGTTTGCCCATCTGATATGCAAACAATTTTTAGTGCACATTTATGCTGCCTAAACGTTTTTATTAAGTTTTTATACATTTTATTATTAGTTTTTGGCCAAAGAAAACTTTTGTGCGCTGACATTTTAATATTTTGTCAGTTGCCTTCTGTTTTTATATGCAAACTTTTTGTTTGTCAATTTAATTTTGTCGTTTCACCCCACCAACCCACGTTGCAAAAAAAAGTTTTTGCTGTTCGCTTTTATAGCGCACACAATTTTATTTGTATTTAAATAAACTAACCATAAATTGCAGTTCGTTGTTTTTTTTTTTACTATCAAAGTTAACAAAGTGAGCGAATTTATGTAAACATTAATGAAACGCCAAATGTATCAATTACCAAACTATGCTAATGAAATATATTTGTTTTTTTTATTTGTCTATGTGCTAAATTTAAAATAAATAAAAACTGCATGTTCTTATTTATTTTATGCGCTTTTTATTTCTTTGGCATTTTAGATAAACTTTGCTAATGAAATCTGCTTATTTGATCAAAGAGAAGTTTTTATGCAAAAGCCAAGCTTCAATAATTTTTATTTATGCGCCAATTTAAAAAAATATATATGTTTTAGTCTTTTAAACAAACAACAAGCAGCAAAATATTTATTTGTTAGTTAAGCAAAACAATTAGTTATATGTATTTTAAGCGCTTAAGTATTTTAATATATTTTTTAAGATACGAAAGTTAATGCAAAAATATAAACGTGAATTAAATTTGAATACATTTTTAATTTTTATTAATTATAAATATATTAATTTCAGTTTTTAAAGCATTTAATTAATTTAAATTACATGCAACGTATTTTTATGTTATACAAAAATGGAATTGTGAATTAAATTTTAATTAATTTTTTATTTTCAAATAAAAATTGTAATTTAAGATTTCAGAGCAATTAATTCATTTAAATTATATGCAATACAAAAATATGTTAATACAAATATTTAAATTTCATTTTAATACTAATTTCAGTTTTCAGCGCACTTAATTCATTTAAATGATATGAAAAATTATACAAAACTTTTTGTACATGGCGAAGCTAAGCACATAGCTAAATAGAATAATATTTATTTAGCATTACTTTATTTTTAAGCTTTTTAAATATGTGTAACTTTCTTTTTTGTTTGGCGGCTTTGGCTTTGGGCAATTTTCGCACTTAAGTATGCTACAAGTTTTGGTGGTCAGTGTGTGCGGTCAACTGTTGCGTGGGCCTGGGCATGGCCAAATGCATAAGTATTTATATATTCAGCTGCTTATGAAGTCAGGCACTAACTCAAAGTATGCAAATCCAGCTGAAGCTGAATCTGAAGCAGCAGCAGTAGCAGCAGCAGAAGTGCTAAAGATTAATGAAAAACTTTTGCATTTTTCACGCAAGCAACAACAAAAACAACAACGAACTTTTACTTGGGAAAAGATTTTGATTTGAACTTTAAGAGAAATTCGTTAGCATAGGCGAATGCGTGGGCTGTCTGCACAGGTAAAAGGCCGCAACTGTTTATTTATTTATTTATTATGCGACCGACACTAAAATGTAACTAAAAGCAGCGCAGAGGCGAGAGCGCTCGACTGCCAACACATGACGTCTACACATGTTGAGCAGCAGCAGCAGCAGCTAAAATCAGCAGCTAAGTGTGTAGTGGGGCCATGTCGAGTTGACGTTGATGCCGCTTTGATATATTATGCACGCTTGAGGGCAGCAGCAAATAATCAAGTATCAAATTCCACACGGAGTCCCAACGAAAACACACACACAAAATGATTTTTCTACGCCCGCCCACACGCCCACTCGCCCACGCTCCCACTCTTAGTTCGCCCACAAGGGAGCGAAGCAATGAGGATTTGCTGGGGCGTGCGTCAAGTCAAGCAAATGAGGCACAGGACATAGGCCGCAAATTTGGTTGAGGCCTGTAAAAACAAAAGCCAACTCATCAGCAGAGTCGGAGACACAGACACAGATACAGACACAGGTGAGTAGCAGCAGCATCTACATTGGCTGCTTGGCTGCTTGGGTTCGGTTTATGGCGCGTGCGACAAATGAACAATGCCACATAAACGAGGCCGAACGCAAACAAACTAAAGCAAAAGCTAAAGCCAAAGCCACATGGCAACATCTTCGCAGCGCTGTTTGTCTAAGCTGCTGGCTTTTGTCCCAGGCCCAAGCTCAAGCCCAGACCCAGTCCAGGCAGCTAACCAGGCAGACAGGCGGTTAGTCAGTTGCAAAAATGCTAAGCGGATTAACAAAGCATAATACATAGTTGCAACTTACAGAGTTGACAACTGGCAACTGTTACTACAGCCCAGACTCAACTAAGTTGTTTGATTTTTCTACATTGTGATTGTTGCTGAGCCTCAAGAGTTTGTTATGAAGTTTGGTCAAGCCAAACAAACTGAAACTTAAACAAGCCAATTTCAAATACAAAATTAAAGCGCATTTGAGTTACGCTTAGCATTGGAATTTGCGTAGCTCATCTCATAAGTCAAACATGTAAAAATTCTTATGCTTACGTTTTGTCATTCGAGCTTTGCGCTGCTGTGATTTATTAGAGCCTAACAAACATTTTTTTTTCTCATTTCGTTTGCGGCTGTGCTAAGCTTTATTTGTTCATTAACGATTCTGTTTAAAGCAAAAGCGAGTTACGCTTAAAGCTATAGCCTACTTATTTGGGCTTAGGCGCGGCGCGTTCATAATAAATTTATGTTTTATACAATAAATAAGCGAACTGAACTCAAGCGTAGTGAACTGAACTCTTTAGTGTGTGTATGTGTGTGTGTGTGAGGCAATCAGTATAAGAAATGAACTCAGCGCGGCTGTCAGAGCTTAATGAGCGCAAATAAATTCAAGTAGGCTTAAAATTTTCCACTTTTTTGCGCCGACAATTGAGCGCTCGCCGCATAGCCGCAGCAAACAAACAAAACTGTCATGAATAGCAGCAGCAGCAGCAGCAACTAAGCAAAATGAATTCTATTTAACATTTGGGGTAAAAATTCAATTTTTTGCTGCTCGACCATGAAATAAAATATAGAAATCAACGCTGTTTGGGGCGTTGCTGCTGCTGCTGCTTTCTCTGCTTATTGTGACGTATGCGGCGTCTACTTAGGAAAATGATAAATGTCCTTGCGCAGCCATGAAATGAATAAGTATGAGCGTAACTGAGATGTTGAAAGTGCGGGTTCAATGTGGGCCAAACGCCAAGGCAAACAAGGACAATGTCCTTAGCAAACAGCAGCGGCAGAATGTAGAAAAAAAATCACAACAACAAGAGCAGCAGCAGCAACTGCTTTTGAAGTAAGCCGTAAGGAGTGCGACTGGCAGCCAGTGCCTAAGTAGGCTACTCCAAAAAGGACACACACACACATACAAAGACAGTTGCTGCTGGCTCAAGTGTGTGGTAAGGCAAAAAAATGTTGACAAACTCCTCGCAGCGGCGACTTTTTGCTTGCCGCTGTCATTCAACGCGCTGTCAGTTTTGCTTTTTTCTCTTTTGACTTTTTACAGCTCACAAAACTTACCCAACCCCCCACCAACCCAAAATGCCAGCAGCAGCCCCGAAGCTAAAGCCAAAGGCAGCGGCGTAGCGACTTAGGCAGCAGCGCTGGCATTTCGGAATCAGTGGCGAAAGTTTTTTGCAGCCCCAAACTACACGCAGTCGAAACCTGACGCCGCAGCCGTCTGTCCGTCCTTCCCCATTGTTGCTCATCACTTTTGACCGGCTCAGCCAGTCGCTTCGCTTCGATTTCGTGTCGATGCTGCTGATTTCTAACATTACTAAGCTGATTTCTTTATACGTTCGTGCTGCTTGACTCTTTTATATATATATATATATGTAGTATATATATAACGATTATATGTTTGTGTAGGCGGCTGTTGTTGCTTGGGCCATTGTTTGTGCTTTGGTCAATTTTGTGTGCACAAATTGTTTGGGCAGCATCAATAATATTTTGATGTCTCTGCCGGCATAAAATTGCCTCTAAATGTTTGGAAATTATTTAAGGGTTTTGTGCTATTCAAAAAAAAAACTAAAAAGTAAACAAATCAATAAACTCACCAGCCAGCAGATTGAGTAAGGCTGCAAAAGATAAACAGAAAATACAAATAAAATAAAAAATAAAAATTAAAATGCATAAAAAATAACAAACGAGCAAAATTGAAACTTTGTTGTTGTTGGGGGCAAGTTCATTAGCACATTACACATATGTTTACGCCGGATTTAGCCTCGGGCGTATTTGCTTTTAGTTCTTCTTGCTATTTGCTACAAATACTCAACTTACATATTTTACGCATGCTAAGTCCTTGGAAGCTGGCATTAAATCCTTGGCGAAAGTTTTCGGCGAGTGCAGCAAGTTGTGGGCGATAACTATATCTATAGCTTATAGCCACTGGGCGAGCATATGGCTTAAACTGCAGGCCAAGTTTACTCATCAGAAATGGGCTACTAAATAAGCATTTATAAAGCTGCGCTGCGGCCAAACAAATGTTCAACTTTTCGTTAGACAACAAATTGTGCAAAACGCAAACATAATTTTCGCAAGTTTCGCCAAAAATGTTGAGTACGTTGTTTTCATAGAAATGCGATAAATACTTTGCTGAGTAGGCGGTTTTGGTATGAGCCAAGTTAACATGCAAAATGCTCTAAACTGTAAAGTTTCAAATTCGATTGAGCGCTCGAAGCTCTGGACCGCAACTACAATTTGTAGCAAGCAACTTGTGTGTGGCTGGCGCATTGCTCATACGCAGCGTTGTGCGCGCACTTAACACACATTTATTTGTATTTAACGCGCGTGGTCGACATAATGCGCAATTAGCGCCACTTCAGGTTGCATTCACCAATACTAACGCCGGCTTGTTATTTATGTAGCTGTAGCCATAAACTTGGCCAACTTTATGTGCTGAGACCCGCTTATTGTTCAATTTGCTTGGCCCCAAAAAAAAAAAAAAAAACACAAACTTTGCAAAGTTTCTCACTTTCTTTCACTCACTGCTCTCTCATTTTTTTTTTGTTGGCTTATTTATTAGCAACATATTATTATTTGCTATGGAAAGTGACGGCAGCGAAAGTTTCTTTGTGTATGCGGCTGACCAGAGCAGCTGACGTTCCAAACAATAATTCAGGCAAACAGCATAACAAGCTCTAAAAGCCATCGAATTGCCAAGCAGCGAGCAGCTGCTGACCATTAACAACATTGCCAAGTAAGTTTGGCTTGCGTTGTTTATTTTACTTGGAGTTTGTTTTCGTTTTCGCGCTGCCTTAGACGATTAGACCGTCTTGGGCTTAAAGCCATCAAAATCAATTTCACATCATTTCAAATGTAGCAACTTTATTAAAATAAGCACAAATTGTGCAGTTGTTTAATATTTTTTATAACTGTCAACAACTTTATGTTGAGCAGTCGAAACTTTTCACTTTTAATTTAATAAAAGCGACAAGTGGCTGCAACATTTTATTTCTGAGGCCTGTCAGGCTGTGACTTTAAATTAAACTTTGGCACCTTTGTCTACAACTTACCGTTCTCCTCTTCAATGTTGCGTGTCATTGTTGTAACGCTGCTGACGCGAGCGCGTGTTGCCGCCCATGCCAGGCCATTGAATTCGGTCAGCAGCAGCAGCAAACTGAGGCAGCGCCAGTTGAGTGTGTGGCACATGCTTACCCCAGCGTTTGTGGTTGGCCTGTGTAAAGTGTAGCAGTGAAGTGTAGTGAAGTGAAGTGAAGGGGGGGAAGAGTTAAGTGCAAGAGAGCGCAACACTCAGTGTTTCTTCTATTAAGTTGCTTTCGATTTGTCGCGCGCGCTCACACACACAGCTGCATTTTATGCTGCCGCGGCATATTTAGCTGCAATAATAGAAAAAGTATTAATTATTAAGCTGTTAGCATGCCCATAAATTAGTTGACTACATAGCTATTTTATTATTATTTGTTGCGCTTGTTCTTCCACATTTTATTTTGATTTTTTTTACTAAATTTAGTTTTCCCCGCTTTGATTTATTTGATTTTCAGCCATTTTATTGCCCACATTTGTTAGCTTTTGATATTTATTGCATTACATGCATATTACGTATACGCAAGTTATTTATGTGCCTGCAATTGTTAATTTATGTGCACAGCTGAAAGCTATTCACAAATTATTTAAAAACTATATAATATATATATATAGATTATTTCAACATTTATGCAACAATCACAAAATGACACTCGAATTTAGCGCATAATTTATGCATATGCATTGCCATTGTAATTGATTTAAATATATTTGTTATATGCATTTCACATTAATTTCAATTCACATTTTGCAGACGTTTTAAATGGCTTTGAGTGATTTCACTTTTAATCAAATTTAAGTAAGTAATTTGAATAAATTAAAATGTTGCATCAAATAGTAAGCAACAATTGTTTAGCTAAATAATCTATTCTAATTATATTATTTATTAATTTATTAAATAATAAATAATGAAAATTAAAACATAAATAAAAACAGT
The DNA here is from genome assembly GCF_011750605.1 of Drosophila busckii. Taxonomy (NCBI): domain Eukaryota; kingdom Metazoa; phylum Arthropoda; class Insecta; order Diptera; family Drosophilidae; genus Drosophila; species Drosophila busckii. Next base: position 15,536,310 of record NC_046605.1, on the reverse strand, counting down.
TCTGCAGCAACATTGAATGTCATAATTATTTAAAGTCATTAAACTTTATTAAATAAATAATTTGTATTTTACTATCCATACCTAATGCCATATATTTATTAATTATTAAAAATTAACACTAACCCAGGCACGATTAGGATATTGGGTTTAATGTTAAGTCTGTTTAACACACCCAATCTACAAGCTTAGAAACTTTTAAAACAAAAACTTTATTTTTTAAATACTTTAAAATTTAATTTTATATATTTCTTATAATCATTTTCTTTTATCATAGACTGTTCATAGTTGAAATTAAATAAATAAAAATACAAATTAAATATGTAGCAGCCTGTGGGCTCCAGTTTTATTATAAAATGAATTGCAAATTGCAGCTTACAAATGAAATAAATAAAAATCAAACTATACAATTCTATATATATTATATATACTTTTACAGCATCCAAATATATGTAATAAATATTATTTTAAGCATTAAATTAGATTATATTACAAATAAAATAAAAAAATAAAATCAATCAGTCGACATTTCTGAACTCTCTATTACATTTGCTTATATAGAATATAAAAAATAAATGAAATAAACAATATTTTAAGCCTTAAAATTTATTTTATTATAAATAACTTAATTTTTAATTTTACTACAATATTATAAAATCAATTTTAATGATAAGCTGTCAGTATCATAATCCATACCGAATACGATTTATTTTTTAGCTATAAATAATTAAGACTAAATCAGACCCGTTTAGGTTTTTGGGTTCTCCCCACCCTCCTATAACCCTCCAAAAGCTTATCGAATTTAAAAGCAAGAACTTAATTTTTATGCTCATAGCTGACATTAAATAAATAAATAAATAATCCACATAGAAGTTTAGTTAAATCGGTGTCTGTTTGCAATAAATATTTTACATAAATAATTAATGTGTGTCTGCATTTATCAAAGCTTAAACTGTAATTGTTTTATTTATTTATTTATTTAATGACAACTATGAGCATTTAACGATTAAAGAAAATGATTACAAAAAATATTTAAAAGTATTTGAAAATTAGTTTTTTGTTTTTAAATTTGATTATTGATTGGGGAGTGTTAAACAGACCCAAACCCAATCAGGTCTGGGTGAGTGTTAATTATTAAGAGTTAAAAAAGTTAAATTAAATCATTTGGTAATAAAATAAAATCAGAGAACTGCTTTGCTTACAAAAATCAACTATTGCAGCATTTTTAGCTTAAGCAACTTCAACCCAAAAAGAAAAAAACCTTTGGCTTTGCTTTTTTAATCCTCTCTGCAGTTGAAGTAGGCTTAGCTCATTGTGAACGTAACCGAAACATTCGAAGCTGAATTACAAAAAAAACTTTAAGAAGTCAATTAGCAGCTTTATGTGTTGCTCTTTGCTTTAACCTTTTTTTAGCTGCACTAAACATGCTTAGAGAAAATGAAAGGTATAAAAAATTGTTGGCAATGCGCTTTGGCTTGTTGGCTAAACATAAACTCAGCTTTCGATTTTGAAGCTGTCGAACTGCAAATTAAGTTAAAGTTTAAGATTGTTTAATTGATTATTTAATATTTATATTGCACATAAGCTAAGCCAGCAGCTTATATAAAATTTAATAACACTGCAGTTAATATTCAAGTCATTAGCAACATTTGCTTGCTTATCTATTGCGAGTTCCTTCCTAGACGTTAACAAATCACAGCTCACACGCCTCGTCACACACACGCACACACACATGCACTTATACAAATGAAATGTCCGTGTGCGCTTCAATATTTTACAACATATTGCACTCACACTGGCGTCGTCGTCGCTGTGTTTTAATTAAAGTATATTTATAACTTTGGGTTCAGTTTTAGGTCGTGCCACGCCCCGCAATGTAGGCGTGACTACTGCTCAGCGTAGCGTAGCTGTGTGAGAAATCATTTAAAATGCCGCTTGCGTACATATTTGTTATAATTTATGGTGCCCATATAAATGACTAACAACACACGAGGCACAAAACCGAAGCGCAACGTGCTGGGTACGCCAAAGGACGAATCTCTACCCTAGCAGCAGCAGCAGCAGCAGGAGCTGTGCCCTGAGCTCGGCGTCAAAAGAATGGTGAAAACATGTGCCTCAAAGTATTTGCCTCGCTTTGCGCGTGTAGATCTTTAAAAAGCAGCCAAGAAAGCGCTCAGAACGTGCCAGCATCAAAGTTCAATATGATGACGACAAAACGACGGCAAAGACAGCAGCAGCAGCCAGCAATATATATATATATATATAGAGTGGGGGGTGGGTGGATTGGGCGCGCAAAGAGCTAACGAGTGCAAATTTCTCAGCTGTAGATTTTTTGTTTTTTTCGAGTGTCGTTGGAACTTTTGCAATGCTTTTACTTTTACGTAGCAAAAACTCAATAAGCGATAAACAGGAAAACGGAAATCGGAAACTGTATACGTTCATGTTTCTAGTCTGCACACACACACAGACACACACACACACATGCAGACAGACAGACAGCAATTGAGAGCGAGCGAGCGCCGCCACCGCCGCCATTTTGCGCGACATTCGAGGCAACTTCGACGTGCTTTTATGATATATTGACTTGCTCTGTTTTATCGGCCACGTCGCAATAGCTGGCAATGCTTTTAGTTCGACGCACTAATTTTATTTCGATACACACACACACACACCAATGCATTTAAACTACAGCGCTCGCTTTGAATTTAGTTTTAGTTTCATTTTCAGTTTGCTTGGCACATAAATAAAAATTTTTTATTAAACCACAAGTGACAGTCGAGCTGAGAGTGCGGCGTTGCCCCATGTACACACATTTAATAATATTTTTTCTTAATACACAAGTTTATTTATCATACGCACAGTGTGCGCTGCTCTAGCTCATAATGTTATTTAGTCGCTGTGGCAACAGTAAATGGATTTCCATATCAATGACTAGAGCAGCAGCTTAGCGCTTAATGCAAATGTATTTTTAGCTACTCGAAACGCTTGAAAATTCATAATAAATAGAGCATGAGCTATTTTTACAACGCACAAAATAATAAATTGATATTTTTTCGGCACAAACTAAATCTAAATGAAAAACCCATTGACAAATATGCAAATAAAATGTGTGTGTGTGTGCATGTGTGTGTGCATGTGTGTGTGTGTGTGCATAACGTGTCAAATATTTGGCCACTTTTAGCTTGACAAGTTTTATTCAATTTAGCAAAACTATGAAATATGTTGAAGACAACTAAGTGAAATTTATCGATATGTTTTATGAAAAATAAAATTGGAATTTTAAATGGAATTGTGGCGAGTGTTGAATGTTAACTGCAAGCTGCTGAATTTTTTATGCAGCTTTAAAATGAAATGAAATTGTATTTTGCTACATTAGCTAATATGTGTTTGAGTTGTTGCGCGCATAACGCTGCGTATACGTAACGTGTGCTTGTGTGCCAGTTTACTCAATCAAGCTACACTTCAATTTACTACCGCACTCACTCGCACACACTATAGCGCGCTCTTTTGCACTTTGCGGCTGCAGGCAACTTGCTGTGTGTGTTTTTTTTTTTTTTTTGCAATTTCCGTTCTTGTTTCTCTTGTTGCAATGTAATGTAATGAAGTGTGTTTGCATTAAAATGCAATTTGAAGTGCAAAGTTACAATATTATTATGGCATGCTGAAAAGCCTCACACACACACGCACACACATAGCTGTGTGTGAGAGTCCTTCAGCTTAGCCGTGAGCACAACTTGTACCTGGCCTAAGTGCCGAGCGTCGTTCATATGCATAGCCCACATATATTTTTATTTATTTACACTTTGTCTCCTTTTTTTTTTTTTTCCTGCGGTTTATGTGCGCTAAGTGAGCCTATAAAAATCCATGCATGGCTGCCTTTCGCTAGCTAGACGAGGTGCTTGGGGTTTTTGGTTTTGGGCTCTCTGTTTGTGTGTTCGAGCACATTTTTATGAATACTAAAATGCCTGGGCAGGCTTCACTTTTGTGTGTGTGTGTGTGTGTGGCGCGTTGGCAGCAATCAGAGCGTTCAACACTTGGGGCATCATCATCATGCGCAGCAGCTGCTGCTGTTGTTGCCTCTGCTGCTAATTTTGTTGCATACTTAAACACACATTTGCATGCTCAACACTTTGGCCCCCGTTGATGTGGCGTGACCTTGCTCTGGCCGCAACTCATTTGCAATTGTTCGATATGTGATATGGCTCCAAATTGTTTTGGCTTTGCTACGGTTTTCGTTTACACACTGACCGCATTATAAATTGCATATTAAAATACATTTGCCTATCGAAATTTGTTCTCTCCCTCTCTCTCTCTCTTTCCATATCAATCAGCATTCATTAAATGTGTCACACACACACACACACAGCAGCAGCAGCAACAACAGTTAATGTGGCAAGTGTCGGGTTTGCTTAATTTAAATTAATTTGTTTTAGTTGCTGCTTAATAATTAATGCTTGTTTATGCTTGCGGACAAAATGTGCAAGTTGCAATAAAAAATGCAGTAAGCAGCCACCCATTGATGCAGCTAATTAAATGTTAATGGCTCTCGCTCTATAAACAAATAAATAATCGGCAGTTACATTTAATTAATTACATTGATATTCAGTTTGTTGCACATTTGTTTAGCAAAGACAACGTAGAACTGAAATTCATTGCTAGAATTATTGAGTTGCATATTTATTTTATTAATTTTTTAGCAACTAATTAAAATGATAGCGCAATAATTTTTTTTGCTAGAATTATAATAAACATTTATTCCAATGCAAGCTTAGCTTAATTTATAATTCTCTGTTTTTTATGCGAAATTAAAACCGCTTTGCTATTTTTATTTTCATGCGTTTTCTCTTCGCTTTAGATCACATTCACGTACATACAATAAAACTAGAATATAGTCTAGTTTTATATTATATTCGAGCTATCAAATTTTAAAGTTAGCTGAGTTTATTGGCAACTTTAGCTGTATTCTATCTCATAGTAAATTTCTCATCTAACTCTTTAACAATCGAGCTATAAAAAAAATAAACCAGCTATAAATAAAATTATTGGAAATTTTGCTTAACGAAAATAAATAATTACAGCAAAAACAAACTCAGCTTTACTTTTGTTTATTATAAGCAATAACAAAGTATATTTTAGACACATAAATTTAAACCTTTCATTTTAATTAAATAAAAAAATATATTACATAAGAAGTTAAATTTTTTAAATAAAAATCAACAAATCAGCTGATCTTGCTACAATTTATATTATAATTAATTACTATTAAAATTAAAAAAAAAATTGCTTTAAAATTTTTAAACTAAAAATTAAGAGCTGCTGTTATTTGTTTCAACCAAAAATTTAAATTAAAATGTATATGATATGATAAGTATCATCATATCGTATGATAACTATCTCTATCTCTGTCATTTCTGCTGAGTCTTAATAAATTAAGGGGGAAGACCTAAATAGAAAGTTGAAACAATCGAAGTTTTTTTTTGCGATATTGTTCCTTAAATATTTAAGAATGCCCAATAAAAGTTGCATTATTGGATTCCCTATATCTAGAAAATTATTATACAAAACGTGAAAACGTCCACAATTTTTTTTAATTTTTTGAAAATTTTAATTTTGTATGAGAAGAAGGAAAAATTAGTCACTTCTACAAAATAATTTTCAAAAATCTTAAAAAATATAAGCATAAATAAAAATATAAATCACTATTAATATAAATAGGGGCAACTTTTTGCATCCCAATATTTTTTTTAAATGTCTAGAAAACAAATTTAAAAACCCTTATTTTACAAAAGATACAATTTTTTAATGGGTACTTAATGGGTTAAGACAAATTTGTGTCATTAGAAAGGGATTTTGAAGACCTTTCCATTGATACCAATATGTCAATAACAAAATGCTAAATTGGTGAGTAGCAAGTTTTAGTTGCGTCAAAATATTTATTAGTGTAACTTAAATTGATCATGAAATTAACGCTAGTTGCCTGACTAGCCGACGCGCCCATCTGGGCTGAAAGAACAGATACCAAGGCCATAAAAGGGTTCACCGACTTCCCCGTATACCTTATTAAATAAGAAAAATAAAAAAAAAAATGATCATACAAAAAAACTTTCAAGCGCATTTTCAATGATTTATTTTTTAACATTTTCACATGTTTAAAAAATATACACAACTTACTGAAATGAATTGTAGCTCATTTTATTGGAAATTAATTTATCCTCTATATGAAACTAAAAAATACCAGAAAACATTTTAACTTTTTTGTGTATTCTGACCAAAATATTCAAAGTCAGCAGTAAGTGTTTGTACTATAAGTAGCAGCTGTTGCTTGCTCTACTAATATACTAGACAAGTCTAAGTAGTTAGCTCTAATATAAATTATTTATATATAAAGTGCGCTCTGCTTAAATCAAATATATTTGTGAATGTGCTGCGAACTTCAGTCGACATTTCCTATTCAATTAACAAACTCATTCAAGCAGCGCTAGTAAGTGGTGCTTAATCTAGCGCAGCATCTTAAGCAGTCGCAATCTGTTGATCAATTTGGCAGCTCAACTATTTGTGGCATGCAATGCGGCAACCTTTGTCTCTCAGCAGCAGCAGCCAGCAAACACTTGTGAGCTGCTGCTCAGCATAATCAAATTACACGCACACTTTAACAATTTAGCAATTGAAAAATGTGCAAACATGCAACACTAACTGGGGCTGGGGCTGAGCTCTACTATTTGATTATTGTTCATATTTTGTGCTATTTTTGAATGTCAGCAATTTAGCAGTTGAGTTAAATGCATAAGCAACTACTGAGTGGCATTGATGTCACATAATCACAGCTGGAAAAAACTATTTCAAAGTTAACAAAAGCAGCGGCGACGACGAACACACAAAAGCACCTTTGGCTCATAGACTGAAGCAATTTGCCGAGAACGCTTTTCATAGCAGCGAGCGCTTTTCATGTGAAAATGCTTTTCACATTGCAAACGAGGCGACAACGATGCGGTGGCAACGGCTGGAAACGTGCTGCAGTCAGTGCCGCTTGCTTGCTTTGATTTAGAAATTTAGCAACAACAACAGCAACTAAAACTAACAACTGCTCACAATTGACAACAAATTGCTTTGTCACAATTGCAAATACAAAATCGTCAACGTTTGCTTACATTTGTTTGGTGCCTAGCAGATTACGCGGCATACACGCGTTTTGTACGTTGGCGCTGGTTCTCTCAAGTGTATTTCATGCGGCGTATACGCAATTTGTATAAACACATTTCATTTATGGCATTGCACACTTGTCACACGTCTAAATAATTATTTTATGCAAATTTAGCTGCAGTATTAATTAACAAATTATTATATATATATATATATATATATTTATAATTTTTTTTTTTGCACAACGCTGAACGCGCAACGGAAACGCGTCTCGTTAAATGAAAATCGTCAAGCGTTAGTATCCCGTTTATTTCGACCGTACCCGCGGGATCGCAAACTCTCACTGAAAACATTTTTATGGTACACACACTCTCGTCTCGAGCCAAAACGACATTACAGCATCCCGAGCACGAGTTGGACGACACGAAGGCGCGGCGCCAATGAGCGACAGTCGCACGAGAGAGTCCGAGCAGCGCAGCAGCCCAAGCAGCTGTTTTTATTGGATGCTGTGGCCGAACAGCAAACCTGAGCGAGTTAACAGCGCGCTGTTAACGCTGCGCTCAGTTTATAGCAAGCTTTTAGGCGTTGCTGTAAGGCAGCCAAAAGCAGCTAAAAATTAAGTAAATATTACGAGCAATTAATATACATTTTTAGCTTTATGTAATAAAATAATATAAACTGCATTTTAAATATTTAATTTAGTAAAATTAATTTATAGCAAGTCGCTCTCAGTTGTTTACATATTTCATTAGTTTGCGGCATGCTGCGTGCGCTCTCTGCGCTCTCTCTCTCTCTCTCTCGCTCTTTTGTGCGCTCTTACTTGCGCTCAATTTAGCACATTTACTTGTACTAAAAATGTTGACTGTGCTAAAAATGTTAATAAACTTTGCTCACAACTAAAATTTGCATTACTTTGTGTATAGCAAAAATTTATTAATTAAAAATATTAAATTATTATTTTATATTAAAAATGCCGCTTACTTTATTTTATACAAGTGCAAGCTTTTAAAATTGTTTATAAATTGCAGTTAATTTGTTGCTACAATATTATGGCTTTAGTGCTTAGTTAATTTTGTTTATAAGTATAAAAATATATATTTAAATGTACTTAAGGCTGTGTGTATATTTAGTTTGCATTTTGTATATTTATTTTAAGACTGGCGCACATCAATCAAAGCTGCGCACCTGTTGCCCATTTAAGCTACCGACTGGCTGTCAATCAAATCAGGTGTATATTAAATGAAACAGCAAATTAAACTGTATAAAGTATATAAAATATAATAAGACGCAGTGCAAGCAGCTTAAAAACAAAAGAATTTATAAATATAAATTTAGGTCTTAATTTGTAGCTTAAGTACGCAGCATAAGCTGCTGCTATATAAATAAATTATTAATATTTTATATGTGCACTTGTTGACTTACAGCAATAAGTGCAGTATTTATGCCTAGGCCTAGCTCAATTTCAAATTTATTGCTTATATGTATAACTAACAGCAATGCAGAGCACTTAACAGTGTCTCTTAAGTTGCTTAACAGCGTCGCGCTCTTCATAAAGAGCAGCAGCTAAAATTGCCGAAAAAATGTTGTTTAGTGAAACAATGTTGAAGCTTTTATTAAGGTGCAAGCAAATGTTAAGTGCTGGACTGTAAAGTAGGCCACAACAAACAGCTGAGGCTTGGATATTGGTAAATAGCTTAAAGGCGTAGTCAGCAGCCATAAAGTTAACACTAATTAGCTGCTCGACTTTATAAATTCGCTGGCAAGTTTCTATAGCAAGCGTTGCGGCTTTAAGCTTTGTACCCCCCTCACCCCCCACAAATGTTGGTCAGCTGTTTTTTATCAGCCTCATAAACATTGGCGTACAAGTTCATTTTGGCGTGCACGTGTGTGTGTGTGTGTGTGCGTGTGTGTGTCTCGATTGCAGTTGTAAAATGGACTCCCACTGTACCCCGAGCACAGCTGCTGTCATTTTTAATAGCAAACACCACACGCAGCGACTTTTGCGCATGAAATAACACCAAACTGTACTGTACTATGTTTGTTTGTATGATATAGCACTAAGTAGTTCAGTCTGTAGTCCAAACGAATTCCAGCACAGTGGGTGCAATGCCAAAGCAGCGTTCAGCAATCTTTGCTTAATTAAGTATCAAGTTTTATTATAAATTAAGTGCTAATGCAACTTAGTTTATTGTTTAATTTAAGGCTTGTATATAATAAGTAATGTTCAAGTTTAGTTTGAGTTGAAGACGAGAGAGCGCAGAAATTTTATAAAATTATCATATTGGATTTGCTATAGATTTTGCTTTGCTTATACCAAAAAATAAAAAAAAATCCACGTTAATATTTTTATTAAAAAATATTTAAAATTTTATTTATTTATTTTAATTGTAGCCTAGAATTTAAGTTCTATGGTACAATTGGTATAGCCAGAGCAACAATGACCTTCAGGCTTAAAATTAATCAAGCAACATATTCAAAATTAAATTTCTTTTATTCAGAAAAAAACCCAGAGTCAATATTTGTTGTTGGTAATTTTAGGAAAAAATTTATAAGATACTCATGTTGCAGTTGCTTTAGAATTTGTTTTGTTTATATTAAACTATATACTAAATAAAAGAATTGTATAGCTTGTATTCATTTACTTACAGCCGACGTTAAAAAAAAAGAATTATTAATAGGCATTTAAAAAGCCCAGAGCCAATATTTGTTGCCAGATAATTGTAGGAAAAATTTATAAAATACTCATATTAGAGTTGCTTTAGAATTTGCAAAAAAAAATGAAACAAATAAAAATATTCGATTGCATGTGCTGCTTGTAATTATTAAAAAGTATTTCAAATTACTCAAGCAAAATATTTATTTTAAATTTTTGTATACAGAAACAAATTTATAAATTTGAATGCACAAATTTTTATAAAATTCTCATTTTAAAGTTGCTATATTTTGTTTTATTTATATCAAAAAATATACTAAAAAAAAATAAATTGAATAGCTTGTGTATTGAATAGCTTAAAAGTATTTAAAATTACTGAAGCAAAAATATTTCAAATTAAATTTTTTATACAGAAAAAAATGTATAAATTTAGAGTGTTACCCAGAGCCAACATTTGTTGCCAGCAAAATTAGGGAAAACATTTTTTTAACTCTCAGTTAGTTGCATTAGAATTTGTTTTGTTTTTACCAAAATATATGGTTAAATCAATAAACAATTTTTATTCGTAAGCTTGTGTTCATTTATTTATGTGGACAGTCGACGTTAATAAAAGTTTTTAATTAATGAAAATTACTCAAGCAAAATGTTTAATAAACATAATTTTAATACAGCAACAAATATAAATAAGTGTTACCAACCTTTGTGGCCAGCTTTGATATAAATAAACATAAACAATAAATAAACAACTTTTGACTACCAAAGTTGAAAAAGTTACAATATCTGGTATGCCTAATTAACTTGAAAGCTTTACTAGGCAACTAAAAGCAAATGCTAGAATTTATTGTTAAATCGACTACTATTAATTTATTTATAAGCTAGGGCTAGCTGTCATTAAGCTAGCTGTAGTATTAAGTTCAGAGCTTGGGGTCTGTCACATTTATTTGAAGCACTTTAATAATTTATTTTTAATACATATTTTTTGCGAAGCTAACCCACTGTGCGCTGCCAAGTGTTGTTGTTATTACTGCTTGTTGTGTTGTTGTTGTAGTAATGAAAGTGTTTTTTATGTAGTGTAACGGCCGCATACGCAACATGCGTGTCCTGCTCCTTTGCTAGCAACTATTTCTTCTGCTATTTACTGCTACACACACTCGCCTTCGCCTGCTATGTATGTGTGTGTGTGTGTGTGTGTGTGTGAGTTGGCTAGCTATCTTGTGAAATATGACAAAAAGCATGCTATGGTTTTTTTTTTGCTGTTGTGTTGCTTTTTTTGCCTTTGTTGTTATTGTTGCTGCTGCTGCTTTTTGTCAGCGCCTTTAATAGCAGCAGCGAAGTCAGAAGTAGGAAGCCCAAGCAGTCGCAGTCATTGTTGTGCTAGTGTGTGTTTGTGTGTGTGCGTGCAATAGCAATAAAAATATATTTTACAAACTGCTGCCAACAGTTCGCGACCCTTTACAAAGCACAAAACTGCTTAGGTTTTTGCTACTTCAATCCATGCTCTAGTGCTTGTTGTTGTTGTTCTCGCTTGATGCTTGTTTGCTTTTTATGAAATATGTAGAGCAGCTAACAAGCACACACACATAGACACACACATGCAAAACAAGTTCGCAACATCAAATTATTGGAAAACCCCAGAGAAGTTTTTGGTTCACAGTACGCATGAAAAAATATTAAAAAATCTGAACACAAAAAGATAAAAGACCAAGTCACAAAAATCCGAGAAAGGGGCAAAGAAGTTTAGCAAGCCAACAACAAGCGTATAAAATGTGTGTTTTTGTGGCCATATGTGTGTGTGTGTGTGTGTTGGTGTGGGTGTGGCTGCTACATATGTATATGTTATTGTTGGCACTAAAACGCGTTTTGCTTAACGCGCTTGAATCGCTTTTGCTTTAGCTGCGCGTCTTGCCTTTTTGCCTGTGTCAACCATAACGATTTTCTTTTCAATTTAGTTTTACTGCGTATTTTGTTCTAATTTTATTGCGTGTATTAAAAAAATATATACATTTGACTTTTTGCTTGCTCGAGCGTCGACGGCGGCGGCTAACTGAATTTTCTTTTAACACACAATTTGAAAACTGCGCATGATAATATATTTTTTATACGTTATTTATGTATTGGCCTCCCACCACACACAAACACACACACACACAGACAGAGACATTCGCATTCGATTGTATTTATGGCCACTGGTCGGCAACTCTTTGTCATAGTCCAGTCCAAGTGCGCATTGTGTTTAGTTTATTTCGAGCGTTTGCATAAAAATATAGATTTTTATATTTTATTATAAATATAAATACATTTGTTGTTGCATGTGCTTTATTCTTCTTTTTTATGTGCCGCCGTTTGTGGCTGTTTACTGTTCTATGGTTTCGCAGTCACTTGAATGGCCTGTCATATTGTGGCAAGTTTTTATATGCCCCAACACGTTTCAACGCAATTTTATTAGCATGCGCGCGTACTCCACTCATTCATTCATTCACTCACTCACTCACTCATTCGTTCATACACTGTACTTATGTTTATGTGTTTTTGAACTCAGCTTTAATTAAATTCAAATTTGCTTTAAATTTTTATAGCATAGCCCCTGTAGTACGCCGCGTTGGTGAACACCAATCACCAATCACCAGTTAGCACTCCAACAAAACATTGTTGAAATTTGCATGCGGATTTTATAGCAAGTAACTTATACCATACCATTTCACATATATCGTATCATACTATCCAGTTTAGCCTTCACCAATCCACAATTCACCAACATGCGCCTTTCAAAATTCAAATTCTAAATCATTAGCCTAAGACTCAAATGTTTAAACAGCAATGAAGTTTGCATTCCAACAATTCTTTAATTCAACAATTACTAGCGTTGGTGAATTTAATGATTGAAACACCAACGAATTCAACAATTACTACCAGCTGCACTAATGTACTTAAGCTATAATTCTAAAATATCTATCATTGGTGAAAACTCAGTATGATTTTCATTGATGAAGTCACCAACGAAATCACCAATTCAGCCATACATGTCTTAAGATATAATTTTCCAATACATTGGTGAAATCTCTGCATGTTTCTTATTGATGATATTACCATACATGGTTATATTTATTACACCAATATATTGGTTAAATCTCTGCATGCTTTTGCACCAACGAACTCACCAATTCAGCTATACATGGTAATATATATTACACCAATACATTGGTGAAATCTCTGCATGCTTTTGCACCAACGAAATCATCAATTCAGCTATAGTTATCTGCTTGAGATATAATTTTCATTGATTGCTTCTTATTGTTCAAGTCACCAACTCAAGCTTCAATTGCTTCTAGGCATACTGAAGAGCTTAAGCTTTAATTCTACAATACCTAGCACTAGTGAATTCACTGATTACTTTAAACAAACAAACTGATGCTATAGCATTATCTGCAATATCTTGCATTGAATTCATTCAATTGCTTGCTATCAGTGTTGATATCACCAACAAATACACCAATACTGAAGAAATAGAGCTGCAATTCTTGATGAATTTAGTGCATGATAAAATCAACAATTGTTTAAGCTATAGCTATGCACTTTTTTGCTTGCTTTTTATTGTTGATAACACCAGTAGTATTGTTGAATTATCAACAATTGCTAACGCGTCGTACTGAAGGGAAGCTGCTGTTTCGATTTCAAGTGCAATGTCGTCTGATATCTTTAGGCGATAGCTTTGCCAACAGTCTGTCAGTGGGCAGAGTGCGTGTATTCAATGTGTGGAGGGGGTAGGGGGGGTAGGGAAGCTGCGCGCTGAGTGGCTTCGTTTGGAAAAGTCGTGTTGAGGGTGGAAAACATTTGCGTGCATGTTGCCAGTTAATTATTGAGCAACGAGCACGTACATCTCTTTGTGTGTGTGTGTGTGTGTGTGTGTGTGTGTGTGCATGTGTGTGTGTGTTCAAGTCTGTTTGCATGTGTCTATGTTTAACTTAATTAGTGCTTCTATGCGCTGCATTTTGTGGTCCGCATTTAACGCAGCGACCACCAAAAGCGTCACAACAAAAGCAACAGCAGCAGCAACTGGCAGCGCTGCTGGCTACACAAATGTCCAGCATATATATAGCTAAAATATATATTTGTATGTGCATTTGCTGCTGCTAAAATTTAAAATTAGAGCGCACAGCTTAGGCTAATGTTAGCCCAAGCCAGACAGTCGCGCTGTCTTTAGCTGTGTGAACGCAGCCGCTGGCTAAATAACAAATACACTAATAATATTAGTAAGCTATTTAGACAAATTGAGTAAGTGCATAAGCTGACAACAATTGTTGTATATATAACTTTATATATTTATAGTAGTTGCAATAGTTTGCTAGAGCATTTTGTAGTCTGCGTGGGTTTTGCTTTTTTTGTTGCGCTCATGGCAGTCAGCACGTAATTTGCATTTGTTGTTGGCTTTAATTGCTTAGTGTTAATTGCTGTAATTGCGGTGCACGTAGAACTAAAAACATTACAACAATAATATTGTTGCTTTAAACTGAGCGCGCAACTAAATTTAATTAAGTCATGTGTCCTTGAGCTGAGCTGCTGTTGGATTTAGTTTAAGTATTTGGGCAATACGATCGCACTACACAGACATTGGTCGCCCCCCCCAGCAATGCAATTATGGCTTTGCCTTTAATTTGTCATTCAATATTGTTAAGGCCGCTGCTCATTAGCGGTGCTGGTTGCTGGGGTGCTATGACTGTTTCTATTGAGAGCGGATGCTTGTTAAGCTTTATTAAAGCCGCATTGACAAAATGTTAGGCAAACGACTTTAAACTGCCAGCGCAGCTGACGAAGGATACGAGCTCAAAGGTTACAGCAACTGGCCATAAATTTGTACTAACACACACATGCATAGACTGAGCCCAGAGTCTGACTTTCACTTGAGCTTTAGCTTCATGTATCATTTTGCTAGCGCCCAAAATTTATTGGGACATGCAGTTTGCTGGCCAAGCTTATTATTAATTAATTAATGAGCGCGCGCAACACGCAGTAATATTAATTAGCACAACCAAGGCGTTTAATTATACGTGTGTGTGTGTGTGTGTGTGTGTATTGGTTACAACACACACATAGCAATGCGGTCTGAGCAGTTGATTGCGGTCAACTCAACTCGGTGAATGCTTCAACTAAAGCTGAGGCCAAACTTAAGTCAATAGGCGCAACTAATTGCAAAATTATGTGACTAACACACATGGCTTAAATTTTTGGCTGCCTACAAGTGGCAAGTGGCAGCAACGCAGTCTGTGCCACTTTGGGGCACTTTGGAGCCGCAGCTCTGGTCTCCCTTGTTGCAAATAAAAATGTTTATTGCCTTGCGTCGCTCTATCAAAAAGCAAATGATTTCGTTTGCAACCGACTTTGACCGTAGCCAAGCTAATGATTATGCATTAAGCAGCCATTAAAAAATTAGTCCTGTTAGTGTGACGTCAGTCAGTCTGTCTCGGGCGCCATTTTATAATGAATTGATTAATTGAATTAGAAACTTGTCTCGCAATCAGCACTTGGCTTTCCACACTTGCTGTGCTGTTGACATTAATGGCAATATACTTAAAAAAAAAGAAAAGACAGACACAAGGCAACCCACGCAGCATTTTCCATTTCGCTTGTCAGTTCGTTACATTACAAATTGAATTTAGTTCGCGCACTGGCACTGGCTGCCATAATTCATGATTGATGATTGACAAAAGTTATTTTGTAGTGCGCATTAGCGTTAATTAGCCTTGTTATATTATAATTGAACATGTTGCCGGCTATGGAGAGTGTCAAGCATTGTTGCTTTACTTTACTTTCAACTTTGTAGCATTTTATTGATTATTACATTTCCACATTAAACAGTCAAATGCAATTGAGCAGAAAATTATGTAAAACAATTACAATTATTTAACTTTAAGCACTTACAATTGCAAATATATAAATAGCAGGCAGCGTTGTATGAAAATGTTTTTTTTTTTATATCAAACGAACTCATTTTGATTGAGTTATGTTGCGATATTTAAAAACTTTAAAAAGTTAAATTATAAAGCCCAAAACCTTTCGGCTTGACTTTAGAAAATAATTTTTTAAAACAGTCAAGTTACTGCTATTTAATGAAAATATGTACAATTTTTTTTAAAACTTATTTGATTTGCTTTTTTATTATATTTTATTTATTTATAAAATGTACAAATATTTGCAATGTAAAAAATGTGTATTAATTTTTTTTCACTGGTATTTAATTAAAATATTTATAATATAATTGAAAAAAAATTATTTGCCTTGCTATTTTATAAATTTTATTATAAAGCAAACTAGACAAATATTTTGACAAACTTTAAAAAATAAATTATAAAGCCTGATAATTGCATCGGTTTGACTAAATAATTAATTAAAAATAGTCAAATAACTGCTATTTAATAAAAAAAATAATATAAATAAATATAATTTACAAAAATAATTGGCTTTGCTATTTTATTGCAAAGCAAAATAGACATATATTTGCAAAACCAAAATCATTTTGATATAAAAAATTACTTTGAAAAAAGTTAAGTTTGCAATTAATTGCAATTTAAGGTTTTAAAAAATAAAGATTTAATTATAAATTACCTTTAAATTTAATTTTATATATTTTGTACATAAATACTATAATGTAATTTTTTCTTTTGCTGTCGACTGCTCTTAGTTGACATTAAATAAATAAATAAATAAATTAACGCATATTTTTTATTATTTATTTAATGCCAACTATAAAAAGTCGACGGTAAAAGAAAAGGATTACAAAAAATATTTTAAATTAAATTATAGCTAATTATTATTCATAACTAACAAAAAAATATTAAACAAATTTATTTGCATATGCAAAGACGATTGGAACTTTTATTAATTGAACTTTAATGCAATTATTTTATTATTTTATTTCAGTATTAATATTGCAATCAGAGGCAATTGCAAGCATCTCAATAAATCATAAATAATAAAATATTATTTGCCTTATACTTTTGTTTGCTATAATTTTATAGCTGCTACTGCTGCTTAACATCATAATTATGTTTGCTACTTTAAGTACATTTCAGCTTTTGGCTTGAGCCGAGTTGCTTCATCATTAATCAAATCGAACTTAAATGAGTTTTTGCTGCAAGTTCAAATGCGTTGACCTATTAGCCACAGCCACCCCCCTAAGCGCCACCCCCCACTCAGCTGTTAACAAAGTGTTGACAAGCCGTAAAAAAGAACTTACAACAAACCGTACACGGGGCATTAAAAAATAAAATAAAAAAAGGCAAAGCGCAATACAGACAAAAGTCAGGCTAAACGTTTTGTTGACTGGGGTCATCGGGGTTGGGGGTTTGCCCTGCTGTGTGTGGCCCCGAAAACAATTTATAACATTTTCCATCTGAATTGTGAATTGTGACGCGGAGTGCATGTGCTATGCGATTGATTTAATTTGGCTGAGCGACGCTTTGGTGGTTATAAAAATGCATTGGCAAACGGTTTTGGTTTTTGTTCGTTCGCTGGGATTTGTTGTCAAATCAATCGCGAGCTCATGCCAATAAAATTCGCTGCAGCTCGCAACTTCCATTTCATTTGATTTCGAATCACTTTTTCGATATATATATATAGCATATATGCATAGCCGATAAGAGTTTAATAGTCATCGTCAGCGACATACTCGTTATTCATATACTGAACTGACTGACTGCGACTCCTCAGCTCTCAACACTTTGGCAACAATGCAACAAAAAAGCGTCAATAACCATAACCAACAACTTCACTGGTTAACAGCAACAAACAATTTTGGGCCATTTGCATGCATTTACGCTTATTTGGGCACAATAATTTTTGTTTATTGGCCACAAAACCCGTGCACAGTCTCTCAAAAGAAATTGTGGCTGGCAAAAAATTGCCACGAGCATTAAATATTTAAGCGCTGTTTTCATTTTTATTTTTATATTTATTTTTACGTGCACTGCATTTTGCATGCGATTTTTAATTGCTGCAAAAACTCATTTTACATATTGCTCACTTATCCATTAAATATTTGGATTATTTATTACTTTATTGGCACAAGCGCTGATGCTTTTTAGCTCAACCGAACACCAAACACAAAAAAATGCAGCGAATTTTAAATTGCAATTTAGTGACGCTGAAAAAAACAAAAACAAAATGTGCTGCAAGTATATTAAATTATACTTTTTAATTTTATTTTGGGTTGTTTGAACAAAATTACAGATTTCATATGTTGGTCAATTTTTTTAGGCGGCAAAATTAAATAGAAAGCCTTGGGTACAACTTTAATGAAAAATTGTGAGCGCACTTTTGTTTATTTTGGATAAATATTAACTTGTAAGGCCTTGAGGGATTTTAAGCAAAAACTTCTTATGCTGCAAGCCAAATGAGTTCGTAGAACCTGTTGGCTGTTTTTTTATCTGTTCGTTTTTACTTTCCCTTCGAAGTTGAGGTCAAATGATGTAGCCCAGAGTTTTGATTCAAGACCAAAAAAGTTCAAGAATTAAAGCTGATCGAAGCTTGACAATTTTTTAGTATTAATCAATTTTTAAATCATGGGCTTTATCATTTAATTATGTGTGCTGAGTAGTATATAATTTATTTTCTCTTTAAGCTAATCGAATGTAATTTAATTTAATATTACAAAAAAATGTATTCCCATTTTAAGGTAAACGAATTCAGCAGCATATTGTTATTAAAATGACTTTTGTAAATGTTGAAATTGTGTAGAGGAAATCGAAAATGTAGAACAGATCTATAATCACTGCCCTGCAATCTAATAATCTATCTAATAATCTAATAAATCTATCTATTTATCAATCTAATAAATCTTAATAAAAGATTTTTCCCTAAGAAGAAGTTCAGATTGCTGAAAAAGTCAAAAAGTAAACTTTACTCAGCGTTTCAAATATGAAATTCAAACTTACTTCGAGAGCTTAGTGCATATTAAACTATTTGAAACACATTACCAACACTTCTTCATTCAATTCTTTTATATTCGAATTATTTTTATATCTGTCTAGTTAAGACTATTTATAAAAATAAGAATATTTGCAAGCAACAGCTGCAGCAAAATTTAACAATCAGAAATTGAACTGATAATTTATCTAAAATTCCAACAGTATAAACTTAATTATTAAGTGATTATCTTAAATAAAAATTAATTCAGTATAGCAGTATAATTTTTTAATGCTTAACTTTCCGGAAATTAAACCATTGTTAGCCCATTGGCTAAAATGAGTTAAGACACTTTATTTAGATTTATTAAGCTCCCCTATTGCTATAATAATTATACTTACACTGAGTCGATGGCCTTAGTAGCTAGCACTCACCTTTTTTAGTTATTATATTAGTTTAATATATTTACACTATTTAGCTTTAAAGCTAGTGCATTAATTATTCGACTTAGCTTACATTTTTGTCTTTTTTACATTTAGCATAGCCTGAGTTCTAAGTCGCTTGTCCTTTTGTTATTTTTTTGCTCGCTCCTATTATGTCATATCAAATGGCATAGAGTTTTATATAAGAAATAAATAAATTATTAAAAAATTTATAAAGCTTAAATACCTTAATAAGCTTAGGTAGACAGTAACGTCTAAAGCTCTATTTATTCTTCTTGGATTGTGAGGAATTTTCTAAATATGCGGGACTAAGGATTTATTATATATATGTGTAGTATTCATATTATTAAGGATCTGCTTGATTTTTACTCTCTACAAGAAATTTTTAGTTGCTTGTTAATTAAAACTTAGCTAAATAACACATACAAATTTTAATAAAAGAAAAATAAATTTATAATAAATTTAATTTTTAAGTTATAAAATTTTTATATTTATTACAACGCTTGAATTTGTAGCCAAAAGTCTGAAATTTCAATAGTGCCAACTTTCTGTAGTACAAACGACCAACGACATATATAGAATATAAAAATATTATTAGATTGTCTGTAAAAAAAACAACGACATAAGTACTAAAATCTAAATTTAAACAATTTGTGCTGTTTTTAACAACACACAACACAAAGTAGTTGCTGACAAATTGAACAAAGCAAAACTTTTTAATTTGCATTGGCCAACAATATTGAAAACAATTTTGTACCCAACCCCCCAAGACAGCGCCCACTTAAATGTAATTTACTTAAGTGTTTCAAACGTACGCACATAAATTTTACTCTTACCCATACGTCTGTCTGTGTGTCTGAGAAAAAAAATATTAAATATATGCAAATTTGTCTAGCTCTGGCTTGAACCCTTTTTATGCTTTTGGCCAAGGCAAATAAAAAGCGAATATTGAGCATATAATCTGGAATAGTTTTGCATATGAGTCTGTTTCTATATGCACAGTCCATTTGACAAATATAATAAATGTTTTGTTGCCACAATTTCGAGCTTTGCTTTATGAAAATTTGTTGTGTGTGTGTGTGTGTGTGTGTGGCCTGGTCAACCGACAAAAAAATTAATGTGGAAAATATTTTAATGTGACGCTGCAGACTGCGGGCCAATTGGGCGTAATAAGTGCTAAAGCAGTTTTGCCAGATAAGCGGGCGCATAAACATAAATTTCGACTTGTCAGCCACTAAAGAAATTAGAAAAATAAAAAACAATAATAATAAGAAAGCACGTTTTGGCATTGAAGTCAAAGCCTTAGTCAACATGGCCATAGTAAGCTATTTACTTAAGCAATAATCATCACATTTCGGCACAAAAGTGACGCATGAAATTTTCATGAGCAACTGAAAGCTACGACAAAATGACAGATTAATACAAATATTGACAACAAATATATATAGACACTTGTCTAAATAGCAGTGACGTCGCTTGTCACGCGCTGCATAGCCGCAGGTTATGGCTAGATAAAGAAAAGAAAAAACTGAAGTATCTATATGAATATATATTGTGTATGCTGTGTGCGTTTTGCGTTGTTTTTGCATAATTTGCACTAAATATGAAATATTAATGAGCGTTGGAGCTGGCCGCAGGCGCGTATACGCAATAAAATTGAATATGCAGCAAATGATGCGCAGCACTTCGACTTGGAACTGGCTACAAGCAGCAGGCCATATTATTATAATTCAGCATATATTAATTATAAACATAACAAACTACAAGCTACAAAAAAAATGTATAAAACAAAAGGCTTACTTTGGACTCAAGTGTGGGCTGGGGCCCACATAAATTCAAATTTTAATGCGCTGCGTACGCGAATGTGTTCAGATTATCTTTATTGGCCATTAATTCATATTTAAGCTGCTGCGGCAAAAGCAAAAGGCGCCATTTTTTCGCTTACTTTACTTTCATGTATATTTTTTATTTATTTTTGAGCAAATGTAAGACACTGGATTTACAAAGGGATAAAATTATGCTTTGTAAAACAATTAAGTGGCATTATTTATAGCATTTGACCCCAAAGCGAGGCGAGGCCATGTCATGCCAAATGCTGCTGCTCGTAATTGCCAAGCAGTTGGCTTTATTTATGAGGCTCACACTAATGTACTCAATGGTAAGGCCAGAGCCAGTTTATTGGCCAATTAGTATGATAAATTGTTAGCAAATTGAATTTGTTTATCAAATATTGAGCTGCTTGCCTTAACCCACATAATAATAAATAACTAAAATAAACACATATATTTATATATTTGCTTTAAAATGGCACAAAATATAATAAAAAGTGTAAGTTCGAGATTCAGGCAAACAAAATAATGTTAAAAGCAAAACGAAACTGCTGACATATGCACACACACAAACAAGCAAACAGCGTGTGTGTGTGTGTGTGTGTGCTACTCACATGTAGGCAACATGTTGACTGCTGCCAATTTGGCGGGCGCCTCAAGTGAGTTCACTGAAAGTTTAAACACCTAAAAGTGCGTGCCAAGCTTGAAGCTTACCTGCGACTCCCACTCCATAGCCACGCCCACTTTTGTGCGCTGCTGCTTGCCCCGCCTCAGTTGAAAATTGCTGCGCTGCGGTAATGAAATTTATTAGATCATTATACAGACTGCCAAGCGAACTCTCCCCCCAACAAATTTGTTGACGTTGATTATCATTTTCAAGTTCTGACTTTTCATTTTCAATTTGTACGGCACGAAAACAAAATTCTGTTATGTTTTCCTTTGTCTACTGCTCGACAGTTAGTTGGGCGTTGCTCTCAGAGCTCTGCTCAGCGCTTTTGCGCAATTTGTGGTTTTCTTTATTGGCTACGCTGCTCAGTCGCTCACTGTGGCATAATTTAACTTAATTTTTGGCACAAAATTGTAATTTGCATTAAGTTTATTGAGCTAGGCTGGGCTTAGTATCTTTAGGCTTTAATAAACTCGCAGGCAGCAGCAGCTACTTGGCCTTAAAGGCAGCAGCTGTATTTGCTGCATATGCGTCAACTTTAAAATGGAATTGACAACACTGTCAAGTAGCTGTCTGATTTGCAAGCCCCCCCACCCCCACCCTGCTTGCCTGTCAGTTGAATCTCACCCGACGAGAAAAAAATATTAGCAATACCGAAAAAAAACAAACTCACAACTCATGAACTTTGTCTGCGTGTGGGTGTTGCACAAATTCCCTTGAGAATTTTTATGCCACGTTGACTGAGAAATTCGCTTAATAACTTTCGCTGCGGTGCGTGCTCTCACTTCCTGCTTCGAAGTACATTGAAGTGGATTTGTTGACTGTCCCAGTCCCAGTCAGGTGCGTGGCCCTCGATACGCATTGTGGGCTCTGGGACAAGCAACACAAACAGCAACCAGACAGTAATTTGTTTTAACAGCGCCTTTTAAAGATATTTACAGCTCAAGGTAGAGGCTGCCTGCCTGCCCCACTGTACCGCACTGTGGGCAACGCGGCCATTTCATAAATTATCCAGCATGCGGCGCTAATATGACGCAACATGCTTGGCAAAGTGCCTGCGCCTATGCCCGCGCCTCAGGTTTGCACTGCTGTCCGGCTCTCTGCCAGACACGTAACTTGGCTTTTGGCCGTAGTGGACCCTCCGGGCAATGCAAACTTATATTTTCGATTGCTTCACGTGCCGCCGTCGACGTCTCTGTCTCCGTCTCTTGGCAACACAACTTACGCTTGTTGCGCTTCACTCTGACAGACTGACAAGCCGCAAAAAACACAACTGAGATCAACTTGGATTCAAAGCATTTAAATTAAACCAAAACCAAACCATAATGCTGCATTTTATTTATAACTTTTTATTTATAACTAGCGCTAGCAATGCTTTTAGTCTGAAAAATATTTTTATTTAATCATTTATTCTAATTTAAATATGCAAAATACAAATGCAGGCTAGTTGGTGATACTAGCGTAAAGCGCAAGTGATTAATTTTTGGCAACAGCATTTTTAATGTGTTAATAGGTAAACCATATACAATATATTCAACTAATTTTGGCATAAATATACTTTTAAGTGTTACAAATAAAGAACAGATGTGAACAATAGCAACAGCACAGCTGATAATCATGCATAGTTACAAAATTATTCCAACTTGCATTTGCATGCCTAGCGCAGCAAATAAAGCAACACGTCTGCACACAACGATCAGCTGCTAAGCACTGAATTCACTCACAATAAACTGTCGGCTAGCTAATGACGAGGCTCGCTAAGTGCAGCGCTAGAACAGCGCAGCTAAGTCGAAGCGCTCACTGAACGAAGCGATAATGTACATCGCTGCAGTGTTGCCAGTTTAGCTTATTTCAGGCTAGTTCTAGCATATTTAAAAATGGATTTGCTTATAAATTTTGCAAATAGCTTATAGCCTGAAATCTAGCTTTTTCAAAAATCAATTTAGCATATTATAGCAATAAATGAATTCGTGACTTCAACGAAATATTTTGTAAGTTTAAAATGTTTCACGGCATAAAAATATCGGAGCTGGTTCTTTTTTTTTACCGATTGTTACGCGAACTTGATTCATATGATCGTGAATTTTATTATTTTAATCGATGGTGTCTTTAGGATTGTGAATTGTGAAATCAAAGACAATTGAAGCTTGCAGATGCCAAAAATACAGTATAGGCAATTATTCCGCGATGCTTGGCTGGAAAGTAGCGAATTTAAGGAGAGGCTACGAAGATTGCCTGCTGACTCAACAAAAGCCTACTGCTGCTATTGCAAATCTACAATAGCAGCAAAACTTTTTGATATAAGGCAGCATGCGGCGTCCAAGAAACATATATCGGCAACGAGCTCAATATGTCAATCACAAAAATTAACCTTTGCTCCTAAATGTTTGAAGACAGAAGAGCAGGAAGCCGCGCTGTGTTTGTACATTTCACAGATATGGATTACGCAGACATGGAGAATGTTGCCACACCTACAACTTGCCACAGAAATATTTAAGCCTTATTAAAAAAAACGATAAATATTTAAGTGAGGGAGAATGTGATGATTTGGATGTTTTGCTAACTAATTTAAGTTAAATAAAAACTTAAAAAATCGAATGTTTTTGTATGTTTTTTTGCATTTGAATATAGCTTGTTTTTCAGCATATTTTTAGCTTATTCTAGCTTATTTTTACGCAGAATCTAGCTTATGTGGGCGCCTGAAACCTGGCAACACTGCATCGCTGGCTTATCGCTAGAGCAGCGCAGTTAAACCGAAGCGCACTCTCAACGAAGCGCTCGCACGATCTGCAGCGCTGTTTTGGCGATGCTTCGGCTCGCCTGCGCTGTTTTAATACTAAGGCAGCGATGAAAGAGAGCTCTTCGGCTTAACTGCGCTGCTCCAGCGCTGCACTTAGCAAGCTTCGCCGTTAAATAGGCGACAGTTTGACGTGCTTCGCGGTTTGTGGAATTTTTCCATTATGCGCTGCTCTGCTCATGCAAATGCAAGTTTTGAACAAATGTTTATAATTTTTAAATGTTCTTGCACACAAGTTCTTCAGAAACAAGCTATGTTATAATATTAATTATGCATTATGTTCAGCTGTGGTATTTGAAATACCCCTATCTTATTTTATGTTTTTGTTGCCACTAACAAAAATAAATATAGTATGTGCAGCGCATATTTGAATTCATTTGTTACTTAGCTTTTAAAAAGGGAATTGTGCATAAGCACTTAAAAGTTTAGAAGCCCATCAAATAATCAGTTACAAACCTTAAGCGAGCAGCGCAGCCTAGCCGCAGCGCTCTCTCAACGAAACGCTCTCTCGACGTTGTGCGTCGCTGCCTTAACGCTAAAGCAGCGCAGCTTAGCGTGGGAAAAAAAAGTGAGATAGCATGCTAGCCGAAGCTCACGTAGGCCACAAAGAAAAAAATCAACCGTTACTTTGATTAAACAACAAATGTGGCGTGATCTACAATAAGAAAACATGTGGCCAGCATGTTGAACTATTTTAATTCAATAGCAAACTATAGTTGTTATAGTTTAATTAACATTTTCAAGAATAATAATAATTCCAATTAAGTTATTATGCCAAATGCTAAATTTTAAATAAATAATCCATCCAATACTGGCACTTTTAATATATCTAAAATTCATAAAACTCAAACCTTTGCTTGGCTTGCTTTAATTATTATTTATTAATTGGTCATTAGTAAATTACAATTTTTTCAGCTTATTATTATTTCTACGTTCTACTCTCTTTCACTTAAATTAATTTCGTGACTTCTTCTATTGCAGTCAAATTAAAAATTTAAAAAAAATCTTCATTAAAAATATAGAAAGTTAATAGAAACATTTTTATAGAAAGCAAACATTAAAGTTAAGACTAGTAATAACAAATACCTTAGACCAGCGTAAAATAAAATGTAAATTGTTGTATTTTCATTTCTTAAGTAACAAAATACAAATTTCAAACTAAACAATTCGCAATAAAAAACTCAAATATAAATAAATAATATATATATAAATTCTAGCACATTTCATGTCAATTGCAATGCAACATTTTTCTAAATAAATAATTTTTAATGTTTACCAAACGCTACTGCAACTTGTTGCTTTCATTTCAATTCAACTTACATAGATAAAATATCAGTTACCTTGCGCTGTAGTGAACCAGGGCATTTATTGCTTTTATTTCGACGCTTATTTGGGTGAAATTTATTTTCAATTTGGTCTGTCATTAAATAATAATTTACGAGCTACAATTGCGACAAGGATAGCACAAGGACGAGGACGAGGAGGGTGAATGCAATTGCCGCACAAAGACGCGACAATCTTTCAATTTAAAGATGAGAGAGGGCTGCTGAACTTAAACCTGCGAACCCGCCGCAAATTTTCACAAATGTCAGAGACCAGGGCCAGGTCCAGGGCTGCTTATCAACAATGTTATCATTTGGCTTGTGAGTTTATTTTGACAGCAATTGAAATGGGGCAACAACACAAAGAGGCCAAGAGTCTATTTTAAAGCTTTAAATGCGCAAAGTTGTTGTTGTTGCTGCTGCTGCTGCATTGTTGTCAAATTATAAACGAATTGTTTTTAGATTAATTGCGCGTAAAGTTGCAAACAACAACAACCACCAACTAAGTCTTAAAGCTGTGTGTGTCCTTTGATTACAATGGGGTAATAGAGAAGTCTTAGGAACTCAAGTCTCGAGTTACAAGCGCGCAAATGTGCGGCGCTCATTTTAAATGCGTTGTCCTCGCTTTTGTGGCAAACTCAAATGGTATTATTTATTATAACATTTTTAGACTTTTTTCTTTTTGGTTTTTCGCTTGCAAAGGTTTGCTGCTGCTGCTGCTGCTGCTGCTTTGCCGCTTGTTTGTTGTCTTTTGTTTTATGTTGCGGAAAATAATCGGAAATTTTTCTTGTTGTGCTGCTGCTTGGCTTTGCTTTTGCTTTGGCTATAATGTTAATAGTTATCTGTATGTGTCTTGGCCGCAGAGCTGCTTCTTCTTCTTCTTCTTCTCAAAATTGTCATTGCGCGTCTTTTGCGGATTTCGCGCATCAATTGGCCGCAACTTCAACTGGTAAACTGGCTTCGGTCTCTCGGTCTCGGTCTCGGCCTGTTTGACGTTCCGACTTGGTTATTTGTAATTTATGTAACTATTTCAGTTAATCGAGCGTAATTGATTTTATTTTGAGCTTTATTATGGCGTTTTGGTGGTTGACATTTTTCTCACTCAGTGACTGACTGATGAGAAAATCAATTCGATTTGACTTTTCCGGCAGCGCAAGGTTAAGACTCGAGACTTTCGATTTTAAAATAAAAATATCTACACATAAAAATATCTACACTAAGCTGCTATTCATTTTTGTAAGTCGTGCACATTTTTTATGACTTATTTTAATATTTTTTAACCTATTCAAGCTATTAAAGAATAATTAGAACTTACTGTAATACTGTAAATAGTTAAAAATAAAATTTTTAAAAAGTTCTTAAATATTATAAAGAAAAGCATTAAGCTCCTTATATACCACCTAATAAAAATTTTAATTATTTTCTTTTTAATATTAAATACCATTTTAAAAATTAGATTTTTAGCTGTGATAATAACAGTAACACAAAAGTGTTTAGTACTTTTAAAAATACTTTAATTATATTAAATATAAATTCAAACGGGGAAGTCGGTGAACCCCTTGGTATCTGATCTTTCAACCCAGATGGGCGCGCCGGCTAGTCAAGCAGCTAGCGTTAATAATTCAAACCTAATTTAGTAGTTAGAGCTCTTCATATATTTTTCTTTTTATATGAGCGGAGCTATTCCTTAGTTAACCAGTTACACATTTACTTAGTAATAAAATATATTATTAATACTACAAGCTCGGCTGATGACTTAAAACTCATGCATAAGCCTTAAATTTATAAGCTTAGAAGCAAATAATATTAGGTATAAGCTCGCTATGAATAATGAACATAAAATATGCACATATGCGCTAATAACTGCATAGCTTAACTAATTAATAGATTAAGTTGATGCTGATTAGCTTAAGTTGCCTACAATAGTTAGAAATAAGCTAAGATAAATAAGAATTTATGCATAAATTTATACAAAATATTTTGGCTGCATATTAAACTTTTGATTTTGGTTGCTTTTTAAGCTAAGGGTTGCGACTAAGCCGAAGGTAGCGCTAATAATTAATTAATCCGACTTTGAGAGCGAAATTCCAATTGCCACTTGAATCGAGCAACAATTTGTAGCATGCTTATGGGCGCTCGTTGCATAACTTGCGTGCAACCGCCATGCATGGGAATTTGCGTTTGAGCCTGAGCCTTGTACACTGTCACACTGCGATAACGGTATTAAGGACAATGACAACAGCAGCAGCAGCAGCAGCACACACACAGTCAGAAAAAGAGAGAGAGTGAGACCGCAGTCGATTGGCCAACAATTGGGGCCCCAAACAAATGGCCAAGCTACCTACGCCTGCTGCCTTTCATTAAAATTTAAAAAATGTGCACACTTTTTTTGTTGTTGTTGCCCGCAGACATTTGTAAAAATTGTTTAACCATTTAATATTCCTTGTATGCGTATGCGGCTGGCTTTGTGTGCTTGACTGCTGCTTGCTGCGAAATGTGCGAAAGCTACGGCCAATTGTCGTCAGAGACTTCAACGGGCGCAGGCACAGCACAATAAATATAATACAATAAAATTGTAATTTCATTTGAAATTCAATTTTCAAATAGCTACAAACCGCATTGCATTTCAGCTTAGTTTTGTTTTTTCCTTTTTTAGCAAACAATGGACCCCACATAACTCACATTTTGCATTTGCATGCGCTTTGAATATGCAATTTTACTCTATACGCATATTGATTTTTACAAACAATAAAAAAAGAGAGAGAGAGAGAGAGAGAGAGAGAGACAGCACACTACGTCAGTTACTTTTAAGTTAATTTGCAATGAAAACACGCATAAAAAGCAGCGCAGCTTAAAAATACATTGCCACAAAAAAGGTGCAACAATCATAAAAAATAAAGGTTTACAACTTACACACACACACACACACGCACTTTTTTCGTGAAAGAAAATTAATTGCAGCCCAAAAGTGTTGCACACACAGACACACACACACAAAATGCTTGCAGCTGCAATTGCAATTTGCACACAGCTGTATAAACATTGTGGGCGTGGCGCTCGCCCACTTGCAGCCCTGCAACACTGGCTAAGCCCTTACAACTGGCAACTTTATTTAAAATATGATGTAAGCTTTATAAATAGCACACGGAACAATAAGCAATGCCCAACAAATTCATTTTGCATTTTCACTTGTAAAATTACATTGAATTTTAAATTAGTGTTGCTATGCGTAATTTACAGTATTTGCAGTTGCATGTAATTAAAAATAATATTTGTTTTAGCATTTAAATTTGATTTGCTTTACTAGCAACTATTATGTAACTAACGCAGTTACTTTTGAAGTATTTGAAAGCAGCACCAAAGAGTTTCAAACTTTACTTGGTAACAACCAAAAGCCAGGACAACAAATTAAATGCGGTTCAGCCCTTCTCAACTCATATTTGCAACTCTATTGCTTTAACTTTAATGCTCTCATATAATTTAAGACACAAAACACATTCATTAAATAACAAATTTATTTACTTTAATTGAAATTAATGCGTACATTTTTAAAATATTTTTATAATTTATATATATACTTACTTATTTATTTAATGGCAACAAAAAACAGTCGACGATAAAAAGAATTATTACAAAAAATATTTAAAGTTAAATTTAAAAGTAAGAATATAAAAGACATTTAGAATTTAGAATAATTTAGCTTTTTCGATAATAGCAAAAAGACAGTTTAAATTAAATGTTTCTTTCCAGAAGTATTAAATGATATAAAGATTTATTTTAACTTTTTTAACTATCAATAATTAACATTAACCCAAACCTGATTGGGTTTTTGTTGTTGGAATGTTGGATCTGTTTAACACTCCCAATCTATAAGTTTATCAAATTTAAAAACAAAAGCATAATTTTAAATACTTTTAAATTTAATTTTAAATATTTTATGTAATCTTTTTCTTTTATCGTCGATTTTTCATAAATAAATAAATAACATTTGAGTCAAGTCGATAATTACAAGCAACTCTTCGCATAATAAGATCGATAACATATTTCTCTAATATATCTAAGGGGTCGATCTCTTATTTTAATAGCTCTTCAAGTGCAGACTTGTGAGCTTAAAATTATAAAAACTTAATTAATTTAAAGAGAATAGAAATATGATATATACAGATTTATTCTTGAATGAGCCAAAAGATTCCAGCGACAATTAGAGATGGAAGTATACAGATGCTTAACCCAATGAAGATGAAATTTGTTTACATTTTATTTTATTACATTTTGTTGCGCTTGCTAAAATAATTTTTAAATATTTTATATGCTCGGAAAATCATAAAAATTCAGGCTTACATTTTTCAGGTAGAGAAAGGGCTAATTATGCTAATAAGTATTATATTTAGAAATATAGTAGAGTCCAGCTGCTTAATAAACAAAAAAAACAATTTAAACATAAATTGAATTTGTTAACATGCATAGCTAACAGCTTTTGAGAGAGAGAGTGACTAATATTCTCTAAGCCTGGCTGCTCTTTGATTTGAGCATAACAAAAAGTTAAATAACAAAAAGTTGTGCAACGGATTTTCGCGTTTCTAAATTGCAAATTTATAAGCCCCAAGGGGGCACCAACTGTAAGCCAATATGGAATACTTTTTTGCAAGCTTTATCAATGATACATCAATGTTAATAATAAATACTTAACAATTTATTGAACTTGTGCTTAAGTTATTGTTGAAGCGCTGCTAAGACGCAATAAAATGCGAACGCATTACAAAACGCTCGAGGGCATAACCCATAACCACTTGAGCGAGTATTTGCTACAATTTGTTGGCTGGTTGGAGTGTCTGAGCAACAATCATTTATGGCAGACTGAGCCATAAAGTCGGCCAATCAGTAAAGTCCGTCTGATGCAAGGACTTTGCTTTCGGCCACTTATTATGCTTAGAAGCCCAATCACAAAATCGTGTCTTAACATAATTTTGCGCCGACGTCGGAGCGAGCGAACAAAAAATTACATTTACGTGCTTCCAATGTGTAATTAAGGATTAGAGCAGCGCCAGGCTCGTTATCGTTAGGCAGGCGCGCTGGGTCGCCTCGCTCAGTTCGGCGTGACTTTAAGGCTAACTAAAGTCAAATAGTTTAAGCAATAAACATGCATATGCATTTAATTAAACAAAAGTGCGTTAGTTTTAAATATTCAACTATTAGTGACAGAAACTTTAGTGACAGAAATCCTTAAACTACTGCCAGGCTAAGCTCAGTGGCAGTTCGCTTGCTGACTTGCCAAGCAAACAAGGACACGTTTTGTTGCTGCTCCTGCTGCTGTTGGCTAACCAAAGCATGCATAAGCTGCATGGCTGCTGCTGCTGCTGCTGGCAGAGCATAACATAAGTAGCAGCCAGAGCTTGAAGCTCAAGAGCGACAAATCCCAAAGCTCGATACCTGATGGCTCTAGCATTTGCTTGTGTGTGTGTGTGTGTGTGTGTGTGAACAATTTGCATTATTCACATGTTTAACATGCAAAATGCCGCTGGGAGCTAAACTAAGCTTGAGCACATAGTTGTAAGCTCAGAGACGAGACGAGTCGAGTCGAGTCGAGTCGAGTCTATGACACGCCTGGCAAACAAATAGCAAATTTCATTTCGTTGCTCAAACAAGTTTCAAATTGATTCGACTACATTTTTAACGCACAATTAAAATTTACGCCGCAACGACAATGATAATGAGATTTTTAATAACCAACCCTCACTCTCTCCCATTGCCCATGCAGCTGTCAAGTTAAGCCCTGAGCAGCGCATCCGGTTAACAATGGACCAAAAGTTAAGAAAGCCGGAACGACATGCGCCAAAGAAGTCGCCAAATAACCGCAAGCAACAATGTCGACCGCCCCTCCCTCCCTCCCAACGCTAAATTTTTTTACATTATGCGTTGCTTTCTTCACTTGTTACTTTTTTTTTTTGCTGTCTTGGCCTCAAACGGAAGCACAAAAGCAAGCGCAGAAACAATTAAAAGTTTCCGTTGCCACTTGCGCTTCCTGCACACTTATGGCTACGATTTTTCATATACATATATAGTATATATATATAGTGCATAGTTTAGTGCTAATTAGAAACACATGCATGTTTATTTATGCAGCAATTGTAATTTAAAGTTCACTTTGCTGCCTTTGGGGCAACATTTTTGTCCATTTTGTTTGTCTCTCGGCTCTTGCGTTTGGTCATTTGAGCGTGAAATAAGCTGAAGCGCAAATTAATATTTATTTAAATGCTCAAAAGCAAGCAGCAAAGAGTTGCCTGCTATTTGCTTAGGCTGCTGCTTCGGCCAGGCCTCAAGTTAATTCTGTTTGAGCGACAGGCGACGGGCAATGTTAGTTGAGCTAATGACAGCATTTAGATGAATTATCAAGCGCCACAATTTTAACTAGCAAAAGGATACAGAACAGCAGATGTAAGCCCTATGAATTCTATTAAATAATCTTAATATTTAATTTTCAATCATTTATTTTGCAATTCATTAATGCTGCTCAACAAAAAATATAAATCAAAAATTATAAATATTTGTTGTTTTGTATTTTATTTTTTTTTTGTATTAAAGAATCTAAGAATTAAAACCAAAGCTAGCAGCGTAGAACTTTTTAGAGAAGTAATTAAAATATCTACAATATTATTTCAACCCAATATCTAATAAGAAGCACAAAAGTCGTGCATAAAAGTAATTCTAGCAACAAATTATTCCTTACCAAAATTTACAGCTAATAAAACTTTGGTTTTTTTTATCCGATAGACCTCAGCCTAGAACATCTGACATTGTGTCTCCAATTATGCTTGATCCCTTTGCATTGTATTTCACTTTAGCCCATAAAAACTCTTTGAGTATTGATCCAAAATGTATTGAATTCTGCAGAGTTTGGGGTGTGGCTTTATAATTCTTTAAAAATTTTGAAAATCAAGCTATAGCCCAAAAGTACACTTACTAGCCAACAATATTCTGATTGGATAAACTAGCTCCAGAAAGATGATAACCAAATCGAACAAAGATGTAAACTTGCTTATTGTTGCTTTTCTCAAAAATAAATAATAAATTAAAATTATACAAAGCAACGATTAAACAAATTACGAAAATTAACTAAAAAATAATATTTAGTAATAAACTATAAAAAATATATACTGATATCTCTTTAAGAATATTCAGAAATTCAACTTTCATCTAACTATCTATCAAGATCTAAACTATCTATCATCTACTTCATCTATTTCACTATAAATACAATATAATTTCTTTTATAATTATACTTTTTTTTACTTGCAATTCCATTCTACGGCTCTTCTCAATCCAAGCAGTTATCGATAAATTTGAATTGAAGGGGAAAAAAATAAGCTAGAATAAGGTAGATTCAAAATTTTCTTTTGTTTTGTAAAGACAAAAAAAAAAAAAAAAAATGGTCGCAGAAACCTAAATTTATGACTTAAAAAAAAAAAACAACTCATGTGTAAAAAAAAAACAGGGCCTGCAAATTTTACTCAATTATAAAGACAGAATTTAAATAAGTTAGATCCCTTCAAATAAGTAACCTATATCACCTCTTAACTAGAATAAATAAGAAAATACTGAATATGTTGTAAATATGTAAATATAAATATAGTATATTGTAAAAAGCGAGCTGAAGGTCTCTGCTGCCATAGCCCAAACTCCGTTAGCTCTTTATAAATAAATAAAAAAAATAACGTTAGATTTCAAGCCATAAGCTATTTTAAAATACTACATAAAAGCTATTTCATTTGCAAAAAAAAGCTAGATATAGCTTATAAAAAGCTAATATGGGAACACTTGCCAATGCCTTGCTTACTGCTCCCTCGCTCTTTCACTCTTTGACTTTGTCTAAGCTAAACTGTTCTGTTTATGGCTTTAGAGTCATATAATTCTATATAATTAGTTTGTATTATGTGTAATTAAATAAATTAAATATTTATGAGTAAAATAACTATCAATAGAGAATTGTTTTAAAACTAAAAAGTTAAGTTAAAGTTAAGAAAATGCAATAAATCGAAGGTAGAGTTTTATATTATGTGCAATTAAATATTTATGCATTTAATAACTTTCAATAAAGAAATGTTTTAATAATAAAAAAGTAGCTGTGCGAGCAATGCAAGCCACGAAAATAAGCAAATGTTAAGTTTCAATTGACCGCATAGCTTACCCGCGTCATCCAGCGAACTCAATGACAGCGACGTTGGGCACTTCATCAAGTGCGGACAGCGGCGCTTGAGATAAGCGCGTAGGCAAGCAAAAGGAGCAAGAAAAAAGCTTAAATTGAGTTAAAGCGGACAAGTCAATAAACTGCTAAGTTTAATAAAGTGCGTGCGGGTCAACAGCAACTTTTTTTGCTGCGTATGCTTAATATGCGCAGCTGCAAATATTAAGCATACGCGCTGCTGAACGAAAAAAACAAATGCGCTTGCCACATAACTCAGCGCAGCGCCCTTACCCTTCCCCTCCCTTTGCTTATTGCATGTATACAGCTGTTGTTAGCTGGCTGCAGCGCCAAGTTGCAAGTCAGTGCTCGCCCCAAGTGTTAAATGTGACCACTTAACAGAATGACAATAGTTTTTAACTTGGCTAGAACTTTTGGCGTCACCACAAAGTGGTTTTAGTGCAACACACACACGCACACAAAGAGACGAAACTTTTCATATAGATATTTGGCATTTGCCAAGTCTGAGAGTCATGAGTTCAACCCGCTACAGTTGCATATGTCGCAGCAGCAGCAGCAGCAGCAGCTGCTGGAGCTGACCCAAAAGCAAAATATGCTGCTAATACTAACAACAGCAACAACAGCAATGACAAACTTGCAACTTGCAACTGCAACTGTCTGTGCGTCTGCCACACGCAAACGCCGCGAGTTATAATTTTCATCATGCTGCGTCATTAGATGAGCCAATGTCAATTTTTCGGCGACGCAGCAGCGCCTCAGCGGAAACAGCATTTGGTCATAGGCTTCCTTCCGGCCTGGCTGCCTGGCTGGCCAACTGCATGCGGCCAACATTTTGCGGTCGCCATCGCCATCACCAATACCCAAGCCCAGCCTCACACAATTAATTTGAAATTCTCACTCGCGTCTGTGTGTGTGTTTCGGCGTTGATATTTCAATTTCAACGCATCTTTTCGCTTACTCCTGTGTGTCTGTGTGTGACTGAGTGATGGACTGACAGACACTCGCACGTTACTTTCAGTCTGGGGCTAACCATTGTCACGGTTCGTTCGTTCGGATTTTATTACACACAGCCGGAAACAATTATTTGCCGCTAA
This sequence comes from Drosophila busckii, assembly GCF_011750605.1. NCBI lineage: Eukaryota > Metazoa > Arthropoda > Insecta > Diptera > Drosophilidae > Drosophila > Drosophila busckii. The sequence goes on along the minus strand of NC_046605.1, from coordinate 15,501,270 downwards.
GCAACTGATGGAGCTTCAAGCCTTTAAGCATAAAGCACAATCAACTCTCAAAGCTCTATTAGCGACTAGCGCAGGTAAGCAGCGAAATAGAAAATAAATAAATTACTTTATGACTGCCGCTGTCCGCCGTGTTTGTTGCCATGAGCAACTGCAAATCTTAGCGCTGCTTTTAATCAAATCATTTCTTATGCGCCTCACAGCGCATATTTGACCTTTGACATTGCCAGCTGTGTTGCGCATACGCCGCGTGCCAGCCAAAGCTACAACAGTTAGCAAGTAATTAAAAGTAAGTCACTAAAGCTTAAATTCCAGGAAATCGTGTAATATTTTAATATTTAATGCTTCATGCATTTTGTGCGAAAGTATTTAGAGTATTAACTTTTTATATATAATAATAAACTTACCTATATGATAAGTAATATTTTCAAGAGCAACCTATAAGAAAAAAAATTAATATGCTGTTGTTAAATTTACTGCATTTAAATATTATTATATTGCTACAATTTTAAAATTATTTATACAATATTTTTATAAAAATGTTTAAAATAATAAAGAAAACTTTAATTGTAATTCTTACAACTTTTAATTAAAAATTATGTACAAATAATTATTTTCTTAGTTTATTAATTAATTTTTATTTATTATATTATAATAAAGAATTATTTTTAATAAAAAATTGTAAGAAATAATTAACAATTTTTAAATTATTTCCAAAAATATTTTTATAAAAATAATAAAATAATTTAAGCTTTATGATTTAAAAAAATAATTATTTTTGCATAATTTTTAATTAAAAGTTGTAAGAAATATTTAAGTATTATAATAATGCAAAAAAAAAAAAAAAAAATTTAAAATAATTTTGTAAGGAAATATATACACTTTGACCTTTTTGTAAAAAATGGAAAAAAGGTATTATGAAGTGCTCAAATGTATGTAACAGGAGAAGGAGGCGTGGCAGACCCCATAAGTATATATATTCTTGATGCAGCTCGACAGCTGAGTCGATATACCATGTTTCCCGTCTGTCCGCTGTCCGTCGTCGTCTGAAGTGTTTGAGCAACTGTTTCTCAGCAACTATAAGAGCTAGGCAACCAAGCTTGGTATGTATGTACTCTATCCAAACCGAAACGACTTTTATTTTATTGTTTTATTTCCTCCCCCCTCCCCCGCAAATCGAAAAAAACAATATATAAGGCAGTAGAAAAAATCTTTAAAAATCTGAAAAAAATAACAAAATGGCCTAGTCATGTTTTTGACCGATTGTGCAAGTTTCAAAACGATCGGTCAAATAACTAATAGTTATTCACATTTCAATTTCAATATATAGACAGCGGGGTGCACCGACCAGCGCGCCATACAACGTCGCTGCCGACGCATCGGCGGCGTCGCTGCTGACTACAGCGAAAACGAACTGTGACGCGTTAGCTGTTTTGTTTGTATGTGTTTGTTAGTGCATGCGTGTGTTTGCTGCGGTACCCTAGTCAAGTATTTAAATGTTTGTGGCGCCCAACTTTAACCTGCCCACTTGTTTAGTATGAGGTGATTGCTAATTTTTTTATTAATTATATTAAAATACATAATATTTAAAAAAAAAATAATAATTTTTTTTAATTATTTTACATAATTTTTAATTAAAAATTATAAGTACGATGCTTGAATTTGTATTATTTTCTATTTTAGTATTTCTAATTTGATGCCAGTCATTAAAAATTCAAAGCTGTGTTGATTGCGCAATAAATTAAAACTTTAGAGCAGCTCAAAAACTTTTTAAGCAAATTTCCAAAATTCTACATGCAACTTATTAGGAGTAAATATAAATCAAAGCTTACTTGGCATGCTAAATTTGTATTATAAAATTCTCATAAATTGATTTGCAGCAATGAATGCGATTGCTTAATAAAACATAAATTTTTAATAATGTAAAATAGTTGAAAATTGTATGCAAAGTGCATTAAGCTGTTGTCATAAAAACTTAAATTTAAATTATAAGTAATTAAAGCTTTGTTGAAATTCTAAATTTTAACTGCATAAATTAGTTTTTTATAGAAACATCTTCCGATATAACTCTGATATGTGTGTTGACTAATAAATGTAACATAAATTTATAAAAAAATAGTTGAAAATTATTTGCAAAGTGCATTAAGCTCTTGTCACAGACACTTGCTGCAAATCCCTATCAGAGCTTCATTGATAAGCTTGTTGTTCATTCGTTTTTTGTTTTTGATGTCCATCAAATGTATTTTTCATAACAACATAACCACTGCTATATATACACGCGATATATGCTTGTAAGCTCGACTGAAATGTCACTTGCTGTCAACGTTAACCAAACACGACAGCCAGGCCCAAAGCCCAACAACAACAGGAGCAGCATGGACAGCCGAAAAGAGAGAGAGAAAAAATATAAATTTGTTAACAGATCTCAACTGATTGCTTGTCAACATTTGTGCCATGCGCTGCGACGCGTCCAGCTGACTTTGAAAACAAAATAAAAAATGATATAAAAACACGTTCACATGTCAATGTTTATCAGCAGCCAACTGCTTATTATAATACATAATGCCAGGAAATCAAAACAACAACAACAGCCGAAGAACAAATCAAAAGAAACAGTAAAAACCCAAAACGAAGGCTGAGCTGATATTTTTCTTATCAAAGGTCACACACACACCCACACACACACATTTGTTTTTTTTTTACATTTAATATAAACACATTTAATTTATACAACATGACAGCGACAAGATTTTTGGGCTTAGATTGACGACCCCCGAACATTTGCAGCAACTTTGGCGCAGATACCTTAAGCAACTTGCAGATTGTCAGCATTTGTCGTATCTGTGTGTGTGAGTGCGTGTGTGTGTGTGAGTGGGAGGTTTGTTTTTAAGTTTGTTTGACATGAGCGCGGATTGTGTATTGGGGGGCGTGTGTACGCGGCATAAAAATTGGAAATACGCTGGGATTAGATGCTGATTTAACGCATGGCAACCAAAACATTACGTATACGCATTTTTCAGCTTTAAGCATTGCAGCTTTAACTTAAGACTGCAGCTAAACTTTAGTACATTAAACAAATTAAGGTAATAAAAATCGAAACAACAGCTAAGCAAAACTTTTAATCAGACAATTTTATGTTAGTTGGTCAATAGTTTTTATGCCATAACATTTGTTTATTGAAAATCAAGCAATATTTATTAACAATAAAAGTAAAACTTGCGCTGTAGCGTAATAAACCCATGAGAAATGTCAATTGGCCTGGCCTTAAAAGATTAAACGTGCCAGCCCCCCAAAAATAAAAGAAAACAAAAAAACTTTTAGCTCAATTATACATGTGTCTGTGTGTGTGTGTGAGTTGCTTGCATTAAACTCACGCAGCTGCCGTCATTGGCATAAGCTGCAAATAAACAACAATAGCGCAGCAACAACAACAACAACAACAATTGGGGTTGGGGTGTGGCTGGTTGGCAGCAATCAAAGCCATTGTGGCATATGGAAATTGTTGCCGAATGAAATGAAATCTGCGCTGTGTTATTTTTGCTGCTGCTGCTGCCTGCAACCGAAAAATGCAAAACAATTAAAAAACATTTTGTACATTGCGGCATTTTACGTGGCGCCTACATGCGGGCCACGCCCACACACAGCAGCAGCGTCAGTTCGCTTTGTTGCAATGTGAAAATGGAAAATTGTATGCGTTGGTCTGGGCTCAATGTTTACAGTTTGGGGTCGACCGCTATTTGTAATTGAGTTGATTTTTGCGCTGCGCATTATTAGTTGCCGCATTGGTAACAAATTTGGCTGCGGTGCCGCACGCCACAAAACTCATGCAAATTAAATCAGTTTCTGCTTAAAAGGCATGCGAAGCATGTGAATCAATCAAAGTTTTGTATCAATGGCCAATGCACATTGAGAGACGCGATTTATTGCACTTCACTCCACTTGAACTTTGCGCAGATTGCCGTCATTGTCAACATACATTCAATTGCAACTGTAGCTACTATGAAATACTTTCACACTTCTCTACTATTGCCAGCTGTAGTCGTTGGCCAAGAAGTTTTTATTGCCAAGCGAGGAGCGTGAGCTCTAAATTGTTTTTCCATACGCAGCAACAATTTGTATTGTGCACTAGCAAAAAGAAATGCAAGAAATTTATACAACAGCAAATAACCCACGGCTAAAGGTGTGTGCGTGTGCGTGTGTGTGTGTGTGTGTTAGCGACTGTAAACTGCGCTGCGTAACGGATGCGGAAACGGAAATCCGATATTATTGCGTTTGTATTGTATTAGAAGTGCGTCAATGTTGATGTCGCTCGCTCTCTCGCTGTTGCTTATTGCTGTGTTACAGTCGCTGCTCCTTGTTGTTGTCCTTGTTGTTGTCCTTGTTGCTGTTGTTGTTGTTCAGGTGTCTCTGCGGCTGCGTTGCCATTGTTGATGAAAATTGAAATGTCATATTGCTGGCTTTTCCATTTGATTCGTGAGCTTAGCCAGACAAACGCGCCCACGCAATTTTGCGGCTTACATTTGCAACAAAAAAAAAGGGCAAAAAAAAGCGACTTACACTCACACACACACAGTTAAATTGAGAAATATGAGTTACACACACAGTCGACAAAACAGTTGCGTGCCCATTTCCATGGCAAACCAGCGCAGCCGAATAAAATGAGAAATATTTGCTCCTGCCCCACAACAAAACATGACAAATTTTTCCCTTGAAAACAATAATAATGATTATTTTTTTTTTTTTGTTAAATTCGCTTGAAATGAATTTATTAAAAAAATTTATACTGACTTTTTTTTGATTGTTGCCCTTCATTTAATTCTTAAAAAAATTCAATTATTTTTATGTTACGCTTATTCAACTAAAAAGACTTAAACATAATAATAATTAATATGTGTTCAACTGTCTTTTGTCAAAATGAATGCATAAAATAGCTGAGATCATAGATAATAAAATATAAAAAAATAATATTTAAAAAAATATTAAGCAAATATATAAAATAATTTAATAAATACTTCAACTTAAGTTTGCAATAAAAAAAATATAACATAAATTAAACAAATACATTTAATAATGAACTTTCTTATTGAACCTAAACTATAATTTTCAACAAAATATGATATAACACTAAATAAATAAATATGATAGATATGATAAATATGATATAACAATAAAAATAAATTTAAATAAATATTTAAAATAATGCACTTTCAATAAATACTTGAACTATAGTTTCCATTTCAAAGAAAATGAAACAGTTTCAATAAAATTTACGTAAAATTCAAAATAGAACAAAATTGTTTTTAAAAAGTAAAAGTAAAATTATTAATAACGATAATTAGACGTATTTTCATTGAAACTGTTTTATTTTGCATTGCAGCATTTAATAAATATAATATTATATATAAATAATAAACTATACTATAAAATAAGTAAAAATGTAAAGACGAAAACATAGAAAGGGGCAATACAAATAGAGACATTGCCGTATTGTCGGACAACCAAGCAGCAAACAAATCTTTAAATGCTCATAGTGTAGTCTCGGGATTAGTTTGACAGTGCTTAGGATTACTGAACCAATTGGGCAAAATCAATAGGGTGAGCATATGCTGGGTTCGGGCCACGCTCGAATACCAGTGGACCCCAGAAAAGGAGCAATCACAGCTTTCTGGGAACCGGAACCTAAAAAAGCAGCAAGAGAGCCAGAACTGATGGAAAAAATTGCTAGGAGCCCAGGCACAGTAAGAGACTTATTGGCGGATATGAACAAGAAGCGTACCGCTGACTCTCTGAATCTGAGAAAAAACTCGACTTTGGATAAGCACTGCGTAAACTCAACACAAATTAAAATTTGTGGATGATGCAATATGCAGAATCTGCCTAGAGCATGACGCAGTGTCCAGCGCTCTGCAGAGTAAGACTTGTCTAGGTGGGGACTGACACCCTAGACACCAGTAAGATGAGAAACTTGAAACCAATGGACTGAACAAAGAACTTTAAGTTCATCTAATAGTGGGAGGCAGTGCACATTTACTCCAATTAATAGTAACTAACTAACTATCAACAATGCGTTCTGAATTATTATTGTATAGCTTTTGATAAGAAATATTATTGATAAGAATATGTACTAGGCTAATTATTAATACTTTCGTATTGAACTGTAATTTATAGAATATAGAATATTTTTTGTTTCTAGCTTCTGTTGTAGTAAAAATTATTATGACAATTCCAAGCTAGAAGAATTAAATGAATTATAAAGAAATTAAAGTTTTGTGTGGCTTTATGTTTTTTTTCAATATCAATAGATAACTTGATAACAAAAATAGCATTAATCAAATTCTTAAGCTAGAATAGTTCTCTTTGCTAATGAAACCATTTCAATAGCAAACGCTTGAACGCTAAAAATATATTAAAATAATATTCTAAAGTTATATAATATAATCTATTTTCCTACCAAATCCACCTCCAAGAATTTTTTCATAACTTAATTCCTTTAAATATATTTATTGTAACCCATATATTTACTTAAATATAAGCTACACCTTGATCTGATATAAATTTTAATAAAAATTATTGGTTATTATTAATTTTATTTAAAACATGCAGCTTTGTAAATAATTCCATTGAATATAATTTAAAGTTTCAGCTCAAACTTCATTTGCTTCAATATGCCAAAATCCAATTTTAAGTTAATTTTCATGTATTTCCGGTCTGTCTTGAACTTTTAGGTCAGAGTTGCGACCTCTGTCCATCAAGCTGACAGCTCTGCCCGAAAAAACTTGCTCTCAAATTTTCTAATAACTCAATTATGATCTTGACTACGTATATAAAAAATTATGAAATCATAAAACAACATTAAACAATTTCGTTTGCGACAGAAAGCTAAAATTTATAGTTGGAAATTTGAGCAATTTCCACGTAACAAACATAAAATAAGTATGTGTGTGTGTGTGTGTGCTTGTATTTTTATTTATATACGTACATGAGACAAAAGTCAACATCACATAAATGTTTGCCGGCACTAAAACATGCCGCCCAGCATGTTATTTATGATGTTTCCAGGTTGTGCTAATAATGTGCGAGTCACAGTCAAAGACGAGCCAAACAGCAGTTAGAGAGAGAGAGAGAGAGAGGAGTGGGGGGACTGTTGCCTGTAGCTCTGGCTACAAATGAGCAACTTTGTTGACCAACTTTGGTGCACAACACGTGTCCGAGTCCGAGTCTCTGAGTGCGAGTGCGAGTCCTAGGCACAGGTGTCTGTGTCCAGAGTCGTGTCCCTGTTATTGCCTCGCCCCCAGCTTCAGAGCTCAAGTTGCACATTTTCATTTTCCAACGTAGTTTATTAAGTTGATTTTGGCCAGCAAAGAGCAGCAGCTCCCTAAGAGCCTTGGCAAGCTGTGTTTGTGCCCAAAAAAATAAAGCAACATAATTGCTTTGAGTGTATAAAATTTAATGCTGCATAATGAGCATGTTTCAAGTTTAATTTATCAGCACAGACAAAAGATAATTGTATTTTTATTTTGTACAATGTTTGCTTAATGCGCTGGCTGCCAAATTTATTGCGTAACAGCTTTCAATTAAAGTTGGCTTCATAACTATATTTAAGGCTTATGCACTGCGCTGACTGCTCGACAACATTATAAATAAATAACATTTAAAATAAACTCTCGACTAACCTGTCTGCACTTGTGTGTTGGATTCCCGAGACTTGAAACTCATTGCCTGGCAAACGACGACACTTGAGCTTGGCAGTCAAGTCGAGTGCAATTTGAGATCATATACACTAGCAAACACACACACACACACATGCTCAGCTGCACACACATACGTGTAATTACCCATTAAACAGTCTTAGCTTGAGACTGCAATTGCAGCCTGAGCTCGACTCGCCTTCCCTCTCTTCTTATAACTTGCAGTTTCAACTGCCTACTTTTCATTTTAAGTAGTTTCGGTTAGATTGAGGCTGCATGCATGTTTGCATGTGTGTGTGTGTTTCCATGTGTGTGTGTTAAGTGCATGCAAAATGCTTGCCTAGGCAGTTGCCTTGCTTCGTCTAGGCGGCATTCACATTATGCAGTTAAATGTAGTAAATAAAATGCTAACGCCATTGCCATTAAATCTGAGCGCAGTCGACGTCAGCACGTTGGAGCATAATTAGTTTTAAATGGCCTTGTTGATGCCTCAAGTTGTCGACGCTTGCATTTATTTTTTTTATTAAGTTCTTGCAAGTATTTTTATTTTATTTATGTGACTGCGCCATTAATTTTTTGTGTTAAATTTAAGTTTATTATAAAAAGATTATGTAAAATAAATTGTAATGCAATTAATTGTAATAAAATAAATAAATGCGTTAGAGTAAATAATTTATACATTATTTTAAATTGTCTTATTTTATTAGATTAAAATAAAATTGTAAATTTTAGCAACAACTAAATTCAATAGTGTCTTGAATTCATTTTATTGTTCTTTGTTGCTAACTTATTTATTGCCTAAGTTAATTTTGTTGTTTGTGGTATTAGTAAAGTTCATCCATTCCGTTCTTTGGCATTCCATATACTAAATAAGTTGTGAGCTCCAACTATTTTACTAAGCATTCCGTCTAATGCGAATAACTTACTTAGCTTGGGAATATATTTGCATTGTTTGTTGTACTGTTTGCGCTAAAGTGTCTTGTGTTCATCATAAGTAGCGCAGATTGTTGCTGGATATGTATGATATATTATTCTTATGATATTTAATTAGACAGGTGTACAGACGATAGATGAACTTGCAAAAAATGGAAGAAGACAAAGCAACATTGAGGAGCAAATCCAAATCTCGCTACAGCTTTATGGAGAGTAAAGCAGCAACCGAGGCAGAACTAAGAACAATGTGCCAAACATGGAACGATAGACTCTACAAATTCCTAAAACAAATTTAAAGAAAGGAGTGCAGGCTTTTGGTAGGGATACTAAAGGGACATACTGGGACTGACCGAAGGGAACAGAAAATGCAAGTAACCAGCGGATAGGGAAACCCTAGAATACCTCAATAAGCACTTCAACAAGTGCGTGATACCCTCACTAAAGGCAGCGGCCCGGCTAAGTCCCAGCTAACTACTAAAGTTTGCTAAAAGCAGCAAATTACTAAATGTATGTGACAAACTCTAGAAAATTCACTGTGAGAAATTCCGGCAACACTAAGAACCAAATATGGTCTATGTGAGGCCACCGTACGATAACCTAACGGTCTAACCTAAACTAATTAGATGCAGAAAGAATGAGATTTGCTTTTCAAGACTAATAATTATTTTTGTTGCGCATCATAATTTATTAAGTTCTTAATGGGCTTGCCTATGCCAATATCTAAACGTGTGTTCACAATATTTTTCAACTTTTTGCGGCTCGATTGCCTCATACATTGACCCATCATAATGTCCAAGTCTACAGAATTTATATAACTAGGTTTAGTTAGAGGTTTAGAGGTCTCATTGTTTCATTTCTGCGCTTTTGAATGCATATGAAAATTATTCTCATTCACATAGTGCTCAAAATATATTAAGTAGCTTTTAGATGAGACATTCTCTCACTAATATTACTAACTCTTTTTAATCTCTCATTTAACATACTACAAAATTGTTTCTCGATTTCTTTAAAAAATCACTATCCATACAATAAAACACACAAACAAACAATAATAATAACAGAATTAAGTTAAAAACTAAATTAGGCACAATTTGCAGAATAGAATAATAAAACTGTAATGAAGTTGCTTATAAGAAATGCTCAAAAATAAATTCTTTAGTTATATGTCTTTATGTCTTTCAGCCCTATACAGCTGAAACATCAAATGGAATACAATATAAGTATTGAAAATATATAAATTGCAGAGCAAATTAAAACAAATTAAAATATTAAGTTTTAGGCTATCAAAATCAACATTAATATTTTAATAACAAAGCTGCAATTCTTTATACTATTGTATTTCAAACTAGAGTTTATAGTAATTACAATTACTCGTATACGTAATATTCAAAATAAAGCTGCAATAAAATTCTTTATGTTGCAAAGTTTTAAAGTCTATGGGTTGCCTTTTATATGTATATAGGAAGTATATAGGAGCTACAGCGCTGCTACCTTTAAGTGCCTGGGATAGCTGACCCAAAAGCTTAATTCAGCCTGCAGCCAAGTGCAGCAATTGCTACTTGTTTATTTAACAGCTGCCACAGCTGCCACAGCTGCCAGAGTATGGTGAGCATCAAAGTGACAACTGTCAGTTGGTGGCCACACGCACACTGACAACCAACAAGGCAACAGACGTGTACCACTGTTAAAGGGGGGGGAGAGGGTGGATCAGTGGCTTGTTGCTACTGAAAGGACACTGAATGCTGCTGTCGCTGCGGCAACATTTAATCAAGTTTTCAGCTCAGCTATGTTTATGTCAAGTGTCTATTTGCCTATAACAAACAGACAGACGCGACAGCCAGAAGCGCACAATAAGACAGAGAGAGAGAGAGAGAGTGAAAGACTGGAGGTGTGGCAAGGCAACAGATGAGCAGACATTTTGCAGTTTACAAGGCAACATTAATTAAACAAATAAAGTGCACGAGCCTTGGGGTCCTAAGGGCTTGCAACCGCAAATGTCATGCGGTATGTTCTTCATATAAGGCTGAAAAATGCGAGAGAGACCCACGCAGCTTGTTTACATAGGACACAAGCACACACACACACCCACACACACACACACGCATGTCAAATGTTGTGTAGTCAAAGGCATTACGCATAACTGTCATTGTTCACTTTAATGCACTTTGAAATTTCTTATAGAAAATGGCAAAGGGTAGCATAAAATTGTGCAAAGTGTATGTAACAGCTAGAAGTGGGCGTGGCAGAACATATAAAATCTATATATTGTTGTGCAGCAAGACCAACTGTGTCGATATAGCCAAGTACACGCGTCCCGCTGTCTATTTGTCTGTTTTTCTGTCTGTATGAGCAACAAGAACTCACTGACTATAAGAGTTAGAGCTTTCAAATTTTGTCTATAGGTTCTTCTATGCTGTGCGCATAACGCTAATATATTTTTTTTTGTGAATTTCAGCCCACCAACCCCGCAATTCAGCTAAAAAGAACATAAAGTGTATATATATTCTAGATCAGCAAGAACTGAGTAGATATAGCTATGTACAGGCGTCCTGCTGTCTTTCTTTCTGTTTTTCTGTCTGTGTGAGCAACAAGAACTCACTGACTATAAGAGTTAGAGCTATCAAATTTTGTCGATAGATTCTTCTTAGCTGTGCGCATAACGCTTAAATTTTATTTTTCGAATTTCAGCCCACCAACCGCGCAGTTTAGCTTGAAACCGTTTAAAAATGTGATTTATTTCCACAAACGCCGCAATTCAGTTTAAATCGGTTAGAAAATGTACTATATATAATGGAAAAATCTATATAACCATATAAACTTCATCATATTATCGCTCGATGCTGTAAATTTAAAAACGATCGCTTAAAAATCTTTGATATTATTTAGATTGCAATTTCCCAAAGTGTATATAAAAGTTTGACATTCTAACTTTAATATGTACACTTGATTTTTGTTTTTGTGGGGTTACGCCTGTTTGAGCTTTGCTTGAGCTTCTCGCCTTTTCTCTTACCTGCGAGTTTATTTAATTCTGGCTGCCACCTTTGCTGCCTTTTGACTGGCGCCATAATTGAATTTTTTACGCACGCTCATTTGTGTTTGCGTTTTTATTAACAACAACAACGACAACAAGTTAGAGAATCAGCTGGCAAAAAAATATATAAAATAGAAGGCGTTGCGCACGATTCCCAACTGTCTATCAATTATAACGTGACTGCTGTGTGTGTGTTGGTGTGTGTGTGTGTGTGTGTGTGTGATGAGCACATGAACTTTATTTGAATTCCTTGAATGTCGCTCGGCACTGCGGTTGCCGCTTTCTGGCCACTTGACTCAACGCCCACTCTCCGCGCCCCCACAAACAAAAATTCTTAGCAGGCCCGTTTAAGTCAATTCACTGAAAATTGTTCACTTTACTTTTGGCCTGGCCTGGCCTTGTTTGTGTGTTTGTTTGTCTGTCTGTCAGTCAGGAAATTAAAATTTGCTTCAAAAGTAACAAATGTAATGAGTTTTAATGTGCGCATGTTTGCCATTAGATATATATGTGTGTGTGTGTTGTGTTGTGCTCGGAGCCATGCGGCGTATGCGTAATGTATATTTGGCTACGCAAAAATTGTATAAGTAAATTTTACAGCAACGTGTTTATGTCAACACACAAACACACACACACACATAGAGAGAGAGTGAAATGTGTGTCGCTCTTGTTTCGACTTTCTGCAACTACAACTTGCCTTTGATTCCTGTTAGTTGCTACAAATTCATTTGGTTGCTTGTAGCGACTGCTGTTGCTTCTATTGCTGTTGTTAGCCTATTAATTATCACAGCTTACACCTTATAAACTACACTGTGCTAACAGTTTTGGGTAGTTGAAAAGGATTCAGTTGAGTTTTTCGAGCGAATTTCATCAAATTATTATGGACTTTTAAGTTTTGTGCAGTAGTAAATATTTCGGAAAAATGTACAATGTACAGAATGACAGCATGAAAGGTCTACAATTTATTTAGAATCTAGATTCGGAAGCAATGAAGTCAATTATGCTGAATGAGAATACAAATGCGATATTTGATAGTTCGAAATCAGATGAACTGTAAGTGTTGATAAAAATATTAATATAAAATAAAGCATAATTCAATATTATATGCTAAATTATGATTTGCTGACAAATCTTTCCCCTAGTCCACAGCCTAAAAAAGAAGAAATCTCCAAGCCTAATGAGCCCTCAAGCCACAGACAAGCTCCAAACAAATATCTAATAGTCCATTAACTGGAGTCAATAGAATAGAACAGCCGCATTGAAAGGCGTACACTGGGGAATGACGTTAAAAGAAGAGGCAAGGACTGAAATAAAATAAAAGTTAGAACTAATTTTTATGTTCTCTGAACTGAACTGCTTACAATAGTTAATGGAATAACTCTATATATAAATATAGCAAAGCTATAGACAATAGACTTTATAGGCTATAGAGCCTCAATTTTTGCGCTGCTTTGTAGTCTAGTGTTTGGCCCACTTGTGTTGCATTAATGTTGGCTGCAGCTGACGCCTTTGTGTATGCAACACTTTTTAGCACGCTGCACTAATTGAAGTTTTGCTGCTTGCAGCGCACACAGACACACAAACGCACACACACGCACATTTGTAATAACTGCCACACAGTTGTTGCAATTTCCGCTAAAACCTTTAGCACGTTCAGTCGACGCCTCAGCATAGACTTAAGCTCTTATGTTAGATAGTTGGCTTTTGGTTGCTATGTGAGGCATAAAATAGTTGCCGCTAGTTGCCATAATTAAATATTAATTTTGGCTAGCAAAAGTTACACACACACGCTCAACGCTTTCGGGAATTTGTTTCAATTTTTGTATAATTTATTAGCTAAATACTTTTAGTTTTAGCAGAGGATTGCCAAACGAAAGTTTGTGGGCCTGGGCGACGGCTTCAATCAGTGCAGCTGGGTAAGCGACTAGGGCTGGGGGCAGTGTCTAAGCTGTGAGCAAAACAAGCAAGCCGCTTAAGTCCTTAAGTTTAGCTGCTGCTGCTGGCTGCCATGGCAATGGGTCCAATTGAATGGCGTGTTTGAAGTGCCTTGGCAGGTTTCATTTCGTCGCTTGGTCAATCTGCTCTGAGCGAACGTCTGGTCGACTGGCTGGCTGGCTGGCATGACAATCATATTTACGTGACCTGCATGTATAATTAATTCAAGGATCGATCTAAGCTTACCCCACTTGCCGCACTCTGCATAAAAGTGACTTAGTCCAAAGCCAAAAACTTTGCCCAAAATAGCAACAAGAGAAGCAAACACAAGCGTCACGAAGTCAAATCTATTGCAAGTTCGCCCAACCCAGTGCCAATCCTAAGCAAGCACTTGAGTTGCGTATTTGAGTTTTTTGTTTCGTAAGCAGTTTCTATTTGGCTTTTTGCAAAGGGAGAGTCTGATCTTTGGCTGCTTAACTTTGGGTCGGCTGCTGTGATTGCGGCACAAGAATTAAGCCTTGATAAGTTTCGCTTAGCTGCAAGCAATGCGTTAATTAAGTCAATGCTTTGGCCATTTCGTACATTAACATGTAAATATGATGTCTCATTCATTATGCGAGCTGCTATATCAAGCACAAACATGAGTGGAACATGAGCATAAATATTATAATTAGTTTGCAGCACGCTTAGCGGATTATTGATGTCGCTCATGCCGTTTAATTATCTAAGAGCGACTAAGGCTTTAAATTGAATTTATGCTTTTGCTTCAGCTGTCCAATGAACTGTCGATAGTTCAAAGCAATAGCATAACTTTCAAAAAATAGAAGCTATAAACAAAACCAAACAACTGTCATTAACTTTTCGCAATAATTGTTCGCCCAACTTGCCGCAAAACAAAAACAAAAACAAAAGCAACAACTTTTCCAGCAGCTCTCGGCAGCTGCGTATCAATTTTTAGAGCTGCTGATAAATGTAGTTTTTATTACCGTTTGTTGACTGTTTACTTTTATTGCATAAGCGACTACTACACGTAGTTACAGTTATTTTAAACCATTTCCGCCGCCACCACCGACGACTGCCTCATTATGACTTTGTTCTAATGGCCAATAGAAGCGCTCAACTGAACCAGCCAAGCCACCCAACCACCCAAACAGACAGACAGACAAACGTACTGCGGGCTTACTCAACTGCACAAAGCTACAAAACATAATAACCGTACAATATCCTGTATGTGTGTGTGTGTTTGTGTGCGTTGTGTACATTAAAATAAATATTTGTGCTAATCTGTCATTTGTCCCTCGCTGACTGAAACATGACTGAAATTTTAACTAAGCATATGTAGCGTCAGTATCTAAAGCATATGCAAAGCTTAAGTTATTTAAACATCAATTTTAATTATTATGCTTAAGGAGTCAAATTTAAAAGGCTTCCACACCTGCGTTAACTGCATAAAACATTCATGAATCAAATAAACTAATCAAGAGCATCGCAGTTCAAGAAAATACCGCAATTTGTTCAAAGAGCCAATTTGATGTTCATAATGTATGTATTAAATATATTAAGCTTAATATCATAAACTATAAATAAAAAAAAGTGAAGCTACGTTTTTGGCTTCTTTTTGTTTAGGCTATTCATAAATAATAACTTAGTTTACATAAGAGTAAAAGTAAAATAAATATAAATTGATTACTACAACTTAATATATTGTACATTATTTTAAATGCGAAATATTAATTGATAAATAATTATTACATTAATTGAATTCATGTTAATTAATATAATAACTCATCCATAAACGGAGCTGGACTATTAATGTTTTTATAAAACGATTTTTAAGTTATGAAAGTACTTTTATTTTAAAGCAATTGAAAATAAATTATGAGCAATAGCAGAAGACAAGCAGAGAAAATGAGAGAGAGAGAGAGAGTTAGTATATATAGTATATTGAAAATGGGAAAAAAAAACACAGCTGGCTTCTTAAGAACTTTCAAAGACCTTTTTGTTCAAACTTGCACTTGCAAGCGGACAATGGAAAAGTACCACAAGCAGTGATCACGTGTTAAGCAGTGAACTCAGCCACGCTAAGCAGTCGCCTAGCTAAAGACGAAGCTCGCTAAGTGCAGCGCTCGAGCAGCGCAGCTAAGCCGAAGCGCTCTCTCTCTCTCTTTCATCGCTGCCTTACTATTAAATCAGCGCAGGCGAGCCGAAGCGCTCTCTCGAAGATGTGACTGTCGCTGACTTCATGATACATATCCATGGGTCAGTGCTTAGCTATATGAGGACTGCGCTGCCTTTGCTGTGAGAGAGAGAGTATGAGAACGTCGCTGCCTTAGCCCTAGCAAATGCAGCGCTCTAAGCAAGAAAAACGTATGGCGACATCGTTGCTTAGAGAGTCAGCGCAGTCGCGCGCTCTCGATCGCTGTCGGTCAGCGCTTAGAGCTGCGCTGCCTTTGTTGTGAGAGAGCGGGTGTCTGCCTTAGCACATGATAGAATATTCTATCATGACCTTATCTTTGCTGCGAGGATGCGTCGCTGCATTTGCTGTGTGAGCTGCGCATAGCGCTGCTCTTGAGAGTGCGTCGCTGCCTTAACTGCCTGAGGACCATTATTATTGTATCATGGCTGACTTAACGCTAAATCAGCGCTGCAGAGCGTGAGAGCGCTTCGTTGAGAGAGCGTTTCGGCTTAGCTGCGCTGCTTTAGCGATAAGCCAGCGATGCACATTGTCGCTTCGTTCAGTGAGCGCGTCGGCTTAGCTGCGCTGCTCGCTTCGTCTTTAGCTAGCCGACAGCATGGTAGAATAATACAAGGTAGCGGACTGCGCTCTTCTTTTTGAGTGTTTGGGTACTTAGCTTCATTCGCTCCCGCTCCACATCGTATACAAAACGAAAACAGCGAGAGCGAGAAAGCAGCAAAAAGGAAGAAGAAGCTAAGTAACCTAAGAGCGCAGTCCGCTACCTTGTATTATTCTACCATGGCCGACAGTTTAGCGTGTGTGAGTTCAGTGCTTAGCAGCTGATCGTTGAGTGCGGACGTGTTGCTTTGTTCGCTGCGCTAGGCATGCAAATGCAGGTTTGAACAATTGCTTATAATTTTTGAAGTGCTCTTGAACATAAGTTTATTATGAATTAGCTTTAATATACTAATTCACTCTCTCAGATTTTCTCATTTTGATTGACAATAATAAAAGAACTAGCAGACAATATGTAGCATGTTTACTTATTTCTAATCATTGCTGTAATAACAAAACAATAAAAATACAACAACAGCAACATTAACTAAACTAAATTGTTATAATTTTGAAAGATTATAATTTGAATGAAGCTTGAGAATAAGCAATGAAGCGATTTATTTATTTTTCCACCTTTAACTGCCATTTATTTGAACTAATTAGACAACTCGTTGCATTTGTGTGTTAGTTTTTTTTTTTATAATTTGCATTAAGGGCTGCAGCTGCTAGCCTGGCCATAAGTTTTAATTGGCTTTTGCCAAAGTTTTATGCAGTTCAGTTATGGAAGCCATGTTTAGTTGGCTCGTAATTAGTCAATGGAGTTCTAACACGCGCTTAGTTCGCTTAGCTGCGCGACAAGAGTCATTTAGTTGATTTATGTAAAATGGTCTCGAAAACTAAACAGATCTGCCGTTCCTGTGTCGTAAATATAATTTTATTACACCAACGGCAATGACAATGTATGCGTGTTTATGTGTGTGTGTGTGTGTGTATGGGTTATGAGTATTAATAATATTTTTACTTGGCTCAGCAGTTAAACTGACTGTGGGGCATAGTTTTGGGTCCCAAACAATATAAAGCTGCTGAATAGAAAAAGCTGTGCCAAAGTTTTTATTGCCTCAACACCCGCTTGCCTATTTGCTAGGTGGACACCCTTTGACTTGTCTGCCAAGGCATTTGCCGCTGTGCACTCTCATAATCGCATGTTTGACGCTATAAAATCAATTCTTTATCTCCACACACACCCAAGAGAGCTCAACTCAGCAGCAGCGCCTGGTGCGTGTCATAAAAACGATTTGGCATCCACATGCCCCTGCAACCCGAGCATAAAAATGATATTACGACAAGTGTTGTTATTAAGGCCAACTGTAGTCAGCAGCAGCAGCGGCAGCAGCAGCAACAGCAGCAAAATACGCGCGTCCTACTGTTGATGAAAGGCGCTCAGCCAAAGGGACAGCAACTTGAACTCGCCGCCCTCGCCCTCTAACCCGCTTGCTATGATAACAGTTACAATGGCAGCAAAATATATAAAATTTAGCTTCAAATGGGCAGAGTGCTGGCAAAACTTGCCATTTTTATGCTCATGTGCTTGTGTGTGTGAAGAAAAAACAAAACAAATTGAAAAGCTCACATAAGCGGACAACATGGCGTATGATTATTGCGCGTGAAACAGCATCATAAGCAGCAGCCATTTGCCTTGTGTTTAGTACAATGTTCTACAAGCGTCATAAGTGCAAAGAATTCTGCTCAAAATTTCAATATATATTTTGCAATAACATAATATGGGAAATTTTAAAAGTTTGAATCGATCTAAATCATCAAGACAAACTAAGACGTGTTCATCAGCATGCTCTAAATATTTTGTAAATACGCTACAGTAAAACATTTTTATTATTACTGCTTATTATATAATTTAGATTAGCAGCATCAAACTGAAATTTTCCGTACTAACAATTTTTCTACATTTTTAGCATTTTATTTTCATTTTTCTAAGAAAAATATTAATAAAATTTTTGGGCTTTGGTATATTATTTATATTTACTAAATATAGAAATTTATTATAATATTTAAATTGCGATTTATTTCAACACTCAATATATTGAAAAATATAATAATAGCATAGATTTTACAATTCTGTATTCACCCTAACTAGTTTTCAAAAACTTCTTTGCAAATAATTTAGATTAGCAACATCAAACTAAAATTTTTCGTGCTGATTTTAAAGTTTATTAAAAATTTCGCAATGCTGACTAATAATTTTTCTATATTTTGATTATTTTAATTTTAATTTTGCTAAGAAAAACTATTTAAAAATTAAATGGGTTTGAAATTTTATTTATATTTACTAAACATAGAAATTAATTATTATCTTTCAATTTATTTTAACACTCAATATATTGTAAAAAAATAAAATAATAGCGTAGATTTTATTATTCTATTAATTCTAAATAGTTTTCAAAACTTTTAGCAAGTAAAACTGAAATTAAAGCTTAAAAAAGATTTTGCAAAGCTGATTAATAACTTTTCTATATTTTCAGCATTTCAAAAATAAGAAAATGAATTTATATTTACTACATATAGAAATTAATTATTAGATTTAAATTTCGATTTTATTCAGCACTTAATTTATAGTAAAAAAATAAAATAATATCACAGATTTTATGTTGCTCAATTTTTTTGCAATATTTAAGTGACTTCAATTAATGAAATTTATTATAATAACAGTTGATGTACTTAAATTAACCATAAATACAATTCTGAAGCAATTGAGTGTTAAATTTAATGAGCAATCTATAATAAACGCTTGGCTAACTTGCAATGATTTTGAATGACCTTGCATTAATTAATAGTCCAGTTGCCCTGAACTGCATTTAATATGAAATTAAGTTAAGAGCCCCTTATACTCAAGCATGAAATACAACAATAAATTAATGCAACAGCGCAAATAGTTGAAAGCCACACACAGAGCAAAGAAAATTTTTGCAGCGGAAGCGCAAAAAAAAAAAGCAGCAAATGCAAATTTGTTTATTACGCTTAAAAAAAACGTAACAGAAATTGTTGAAATATATATATATATGTATGTATGTATGGTAGTTGCATTTTAGAAACATGAATATTTTAAACTCGTTGCGCAAAATTCCCTTTAGAGAGTCCTGAGCTGCTCTCAGGTCCAAACCTGGCTAATAATACTGTCAACGCAACTCTCGCCGGCGGTGCTATGCAAATCTGTGTTGACAATGTTTAGCAATTAAAACAAAACAAAACGCACAACAAAATGTTTTTCAAACAGACAGAGATAGAGCGAGAGAGCGAGAGCGTGAGACAGACACAGATTTGTTGGCATGTTGAGCTGATATTTTAATCAGTTTTTGGCTGTTGCCCACATTTAAATTCGATGCGCTGGCAGCACAAAAATTTAAATTCTCAACTTTATTGCTTGAGCTTTTGCAAAATTAATGCGCGCATTAGTCAAGCGACCCGCACGTTTCTCAATCAATTTTTTCGCAATTGAGCAATTGATCAATTTGAAAATTTGGTTACTTCGCTGCGTTTAGTGTAGTCAGCAGTCGAGTCTCAAATGCTTTTTGCAGATTTTACAAATGGCCAACACTTGCCACGTGCCACGTGCCGCGCGCGCTCTGCTTGCAACATATGTACTGCATTTAGCTATTTATAAGCATTGCCAACTTATTTGTTGCGACCGCCACCCACCCACGCCAGGTAGCCAAGCAAAGTTTCCAATGCAATCGTGCAGCAAATTGCAAAAATAGCAACTGACGTTTTTACATATCAATCTGTTTGTTTGTCTCTTCTCCTCATGTGCCAATGAACTCTTGAAAATATGAAAATGGAGTGGGTGTGGGGGGAGATACGCGAATTAATGAGTGCCACAAGCAGTTGAAATCAAACTGCAAATGCTGTAACATTCTATTCGCTACAATTCTAGCTATTTTCAAATGTGTTTTAGGTATTTTTGGCAATTAAATCAAATATTTTGCAATCGATACAATCGATATCAATGAAGCGATAGTATTTATTTTGAAATTCACGCATAAAATTTGTATCGGTTGCAGTCTGAAGTTGCCAAAACATTCGCTCACTAGCACAATTTGTTAAAAAAATATTTTATTTATTTTTATATATATTTTTTTAACTGCAGCAAGTCAAGAATTTGTTAGAGAATAATTCGTATTTAAAAATTCTGAAAGCTATTGGTTAAATTAACAAAAACAATTCAAAGACTCATGTAAATTAACAGATAGAGGTAAACCGATTCCAAATGAATATTTTAATTAATTGCTAGTCAATTATTTAAGAATGTTTTTGCGGAAAATGAAATATACAAATTACAATTCCATTTGAAAATGTGATTTGGCTGCTTCTGGCAATTCATCTATTGATACTATTTATATAGTATTTACTTTCAAGTTAACTCATAATTATGTTTTAGCGATCGTATAATGAAGTTTTGGGCAATAGTGTTAGAGTATAGTTCACGGTGAAAATGTGAAAATAATTAGGCAAAGGCAGAGTTTACGCTTATTTTTCTAAGAGCAGCTCGTCAAAAATCTTAATGCTATTTCAGACATAGGGCTAGCATTTAAAATTCAAAGACATCGAGTTATAAAACTAACTTAAATTTATAGCTGTAGACTTAAAATAATTGCAATGTATTGCTTTAGTTACAGATTATTTGACAGTCAATTATTTGATATCAATTTCTAAAAGTTGCTTTTATTTAAAGCTTAAGATAGATGAACTAAAATTATAAGTATTTTTACTTAAGCGACACATATTAAAAAAAATATAGTAAATAAAATATATATAATTATACATAAAACTAATTATTTATATTTCCTATTAAATTTATTGCATAATAAATATAAAATTACTGTGAAATATTAAGTATACGTTGGCGTATTATCGTAGCTGCTTCAATAAAATAAAATAAATTAAAACTATAGTGAACAGTTACTTTTCTAGCTTTTTTCTAACGTAGAGTTAGCTATTTTTAGCAAGTTTTTTTTAACAATTTAGCTTTTTATGCGCACAGCACTTGGCTTGGCAATTGCAGCTAAACAAGTTTGTCTGCTGATTAGCCAGCGGGTTGAGGTAACTGCAGCTGCAGCTGTTGCTGTTGCTGCTGCTGGTGCTGCTGTTGAATATTTGCAACTTTGGCATATCATTTGTTGCTGTGGCTGGTCATGCACTTATTTTGTCATTGCCAATTGCTTTAGTCTCCCAGCTAGACACACACTGCTTAAAAATAAAGCAGCAGCCAATTGCTCTCTGCACTGACTTTTAATTAAGTTTTTGCGCTTGCACTTTGACCTACGTACGTGTGTGTGTGTGTGTGTAATTTAGCAAGTGCACATGCTCATTTATCGATTTGATTTTAATAAGCAACAACAACAACAGCAACAGTAGTAGTGAACACCTGTCGCCAAGAGCAAAGCTAAAGCGAAGCTAATCAAGTGTTGCTGTTTAATTGTTACAATTTAGTGCAGACAGAAAATCAATTAAGCTAATTAGTTCGTTGCTGCTGCTTCTTCTTCTCTAGACACAATGATGGGGCAAAAGTTCTGGATGATTGCTTAGAAATGTGCTTGGCTATATTAAATTAATGCAAGTGCTTAGCATACACACACACACACACACAGAAGCAGCTGAGAGAGCAAACAATGCATTATTGTGTGCCACACTGCGTATGCGTGTTGCGCATTGATTCTGATTACTTCATTTGTTTGCCCCAAACCCCAACCAGCATCACCACGAATTGCAATTCGCTGTGTGCAGAAGCTGCAATCTTCAGGTTTTCCCACGTAATCAAACGTGTCAATAGCTCTGGAAAATCTAATTGGCTTATTATTTAAACAATGCGTTGCTCGCAATTAAATAAAATGCTCTACACGCTTATGAGAGCTGCAAATAGCTGTAAAATAATATTTTACTATTTTGCTTTAGTCTAATTTGAAAGTTATTAATATTAGTTTTTATTGTCGTATTAATTTATTATGGAATTTTATAAAAAAAAATTAGCGCAGTCAATTTTATATAAATTCAATAAATTCAAACAATTTTTTATAATGAATGCAATTTAAAATTTATAAACTCAATATGTATAAAGTACTAAAATATGAAATTAAATTCTAACGAATTACATTGACATTTTTTTTGAATATTTTAAATAGAAATTTAATGAATTTATGCGTACTTCAATTAAATTTATGGCAAACGGAACTACAAAATTAAAACAAACAACATTTGCCAATAATAAAACATTTAACTCTCCTTTGTATGTAATACATACTATGTATATATATTTTAAGATATTTTACGTCAGCGTTATTCAGTTTGGAATAAACGCAATCCGATCTCTAGGCTCAATATGAATTAAATTCTAACAAATCAAATTGATCTTTTATTGAATATTTTTAATAGAAAATTAACCGACAATATACGACTTTTGTCATTAATATATATACAAAAATATATTTTTACAATATATTAAAAGATTAATTTCAAGTTTTGTAAGTAATTATATTATATTGCTAGCTTTCAAATTATCTTATGCCCATATTAATATTTTAATAATTATTCATACTCGGTTACAAACTAATTCTACTGAGAGTTTTATATTTTATAACTTTTGTCTATCGACTGTACATAGCTAATATAGCAAGAAATAAGTAAAATAAAAGTTGCCTTTATTTTTAATACTATTTTCCACAAATAAAACATATTCTTTTATATATTTTTATTAGAGGCATATAACAAAATTTTCTTCATATCTTTTCTAATCGTTGAAATATAATAAATTTTATGAAATGAATGCAAAATAATTTTTAATGCATTCAACTTAAACATTTTTCAAACTCAATTTGAAATAAATTCAATCCACAATCTGTATATTCAATATGAATTAAATTCTAAAATTCTAATTGAATTATATTCAATATGAATTAAATTCCAACAAAGTAATTTGACTTCTTTTTTATTTTTTTTTAAATAGACTAACAAAACTAAAAAATGTCAAAGTGTATAAAAAGTAAAGATAACAAAAATATTGTCTGACTTTTGCCATTAAGAATACATTTTACTTTCTTTTGTATATATATTAAATATATCTACATGAGATTTTTACTTAAGCTTTATTGAGATTGTAATGAATGCATTCCAAAATCTGTAGATTAAATACGAATTAAATTCTAAAATTCAATATGAATTAAATTCTAGGATTCTAAGGTAAGGTGACTTTTTTTTATTTTATTTTATTTAAAAAATTTACAAACAAAACTATAAAAGTAAAACAGACCATTAAACTCTCTTTTGTATATTTAATTAAAATATTTTACTTAAGCGTTATTCAGATTGAAAAAAATGCAATCCTTAATCTATAGATTCAATATGAATTAAATTCTAAAATTCAATATGAATTAAATGCTAACAAAATAAGGTACCTTTTTTGATTCTATTTTATTTTAAATAGACAAACAAAACTAAAAAAGTAAGTAAAACATTTGCATAAATATTTAAGTATATTCAAATATTTATTTATAATTTTGTAAGTGAGAATATTGCTTTCATTATATATATTATTAAATCCAAAATTATTTGTATTCATTACAAAATAAACATTATTATATTTTATAATTTTTATTGTAGCTTAAATTCTTTCCAATCGTTTCAAATTATTATTTTTATTGTAGCTTAAATTCTTTGTAAACTGAAGTGCATTTAATTCGAGTGTAGCAGCTGCGCTATTGGCATAATGCTGGCAATTTTAGAGCAATGCGTCCCCTATCTATGTCAATACAGTCGTTTACCCTGCCCCGCTCCCTGCCCCCCGCCCCCGCCACGACTCTTTTCGCTCTATTTGTGGCATTGCGCTAGCTCACATTACATCCGACATTGGTGATAATGTCGCGCAACTCAATTTGGTTGCGGTTTTTTACGCTACAGCACGCACGTCTCTTGCGCTCTCGCTCGCTCGCTCTCTATCTCGCTCACGCACAATACGCATTTGCAAAAAGCTGTGCAGACCCAACCTGAACTGCCCCTTGGGCGTGCAGAGTGCTGCGGTCGTCAGACATAGCTCATTGTTGTCGACGGGGGGTGGGGGCGGCGGCGTACATTTGTATGCTCATCTGCTGACCGAATGCACAGTGTGCGTCCGTCCGTCCGTTCGTCCGTCCGTGGCCGCTGGTCAGTTGTCCACGCATTCATTGTCTATAGCGATTGCTTCATTTAATGGCATTTTCATTGAATTTTACGCGCCAAAGTCAAAAAGTTGTTTGCGCGAACTTTTGCAGTAATTGCATTGGGCGTACGCCCACACACCATGCCCACTAAGTGGGCGGCAGACACAGCTGTGTGCCTAATGAAGTCGAAGCCAGGAGCTGACATTTGAAAATTGCTTGCAATGCGTATGGCTAATGACCAGTTGAAGTTCAAAGTCTGACTGCGGGCGCAAGTGAATTATGAAAATTGCAACCCACAACCCCCACCCACGCCCAGTACGCCCACTACGAATGTCAAGTGTATAACAAATTGGGCGTAGCAAAACGTCTCTCGAATTGCAAGCACGTTGCCTTTGCTGTTAGGCACACACACCTTAGTCCACACACACACAGTCACACACACATGTGAAACTTTTGTGGCTGCTCTTCTGCTTATTTTTTGTGCGAACTTCACCAAATCACTTACAATATTTTTGGGACCCGCAGTACGTGCAGAGCTTAGAAATTGCAAGCGACTGTCATACGCATCGAATTCTCGCTCTCTGCCGCTTCCATGGACTGCTCCGCCGGCTGTTGGTTGCTTCTCTTTTTGGCAGTTGTTGCTGCTGTTACTTGGCTAAAGTTAATTTTCTTAGCGTCAAGCGTGAAATCGATATGGCCGCGGGCTGTTTCATAAGTTGAATTGAAACTCTGAAAATTGTTCAGGTTGCAGTTTCTTTTTTTTTTTTTTTTGTGTGTGTGTGGCTTGCGCTTGTGCGTGAGTTGATAAATAAAATACTCAGAATTCTTGACTTGGCCGTAGGGATTGATTTTCTTATAAGCACGAAACTTTCGTTCGCCGCAAAAGGCAAAAGCAGTGGCTAATAAAATTTTTTTTTACTCGCTGCTGCTTGAGCAAACAAGTTTCGTACACTTTTTTATAACTGCCATTTTATGTTATGTCCTTCAACGCTTTATACTTTTTTTTGGAGTTTTTTTTTTTTGTTGCTTCGCTAGTGCAAGTTAAACTTTAGCGCTTTGTGGCGCGCCGGCAAATGAAGTTAATAATAAAACAGTTGCTGGGGTTACTTAAGGGTTGTGTCCTGGCGCAGTTTCGCTTTAATTTGAGCGCCAGCGACGCCATTTTGAATTTGAAATTAATATAATAATATAAAGTTTGATTTATTGTCGCTTGGACGCCAGCAAGACGCTGCCAAAAAATATAAAACACAAACAATATAAAAAATTGTTGTAGCATTAACATAATGTTTTAGTTAAAAACTTTGTGTGTTATTGTGGCGACAGTCGATAACACAAAAGTTTTTGGCACAGCAAAGTTGAAATTAAAATTTATTTACAAGCCGCATTATTTATTTATATTTAATGCAAAACCAAAACTAAGCTTGCCAAGCTCTAATCTTAAGTTTAGTCAATTCCAATTATATTCTACTTCAAGCCTTTTAGCTGCCACGCCCCCCGCCCCACCAAGCAGTTCAGCAGCTGTAGCTGCCTATTGAAACTTAAGCTCGTAGCTATGCCAATGCTCAAATTGCCACAGCATTGTCACCTTAGCAATGCTAGAGCGAGACAGCTAGAGCGACAGAGACAGCGACTGAGACAGTTAGGCAGCATTTTTATGGCTCATTAGCGTAGACGTGGCAAATAGGTGAGCTTAATTTTTGTCAAAGTTCTTTTGATCTGCGGCTAGAGTCATGATGACGCTGATGATGAGGGTAAGCAGATAAGTGCGTTAGAGACAACCTGGCAACCAGTTCCAGCTCCAGCTCGAGACTCTACATGTCACGCATACCAAATGAAGCAGCAGCCACAGCCAGAGCCAGAGCAGCTACAAATTGGTTTATAATTTGGCAGAGAGTCAAGACATTTTGGCTACTTGAGCGCATTGCTTTAGTTTTGCGTAACTAAAATGTTAAATATTTAGAAAAATTTAAATAAACTAAATTTATTTATTAATCAAACGTATGCAATCATTTAGAGTTTTAAAATCAAAATGCATTTTTAAATATTTATTCTGTTTATCGAAAACAAAATGTTATTCAAGTTCCAAAGCATCGAAATAAATAAAGTTAGCAAGTCAAAGTAAAATGGTAAAAAATAAGTAAATATAAATTGTTAAATAAATATTTAGCAACAAAATATAAAATAAAAAAAATTTAAATTATTTAATTAATAAAAATACTAGTAAAAGCAACAAATTTGTTAGGCAACTAAATGAATAAAAATAAATATAAATTGCCAAACAAATAAATAAAATATTTAGTTAGCAAATAAAGAATAAATAAATTAAAATTACAAGAAAAGGCAATAAATTTTTTAATCAAACAATTATTTAAAATGTATAAAAGCAAATGCATTTTTAAATACTTATGCTGTTTAACGAAAGTTTTAAAATAAATAAAGGTTTATATATTATCAAAGTATAATACTTTAATTACTTGCTAAAGTATAAAAGTAAAAGCTAAATAGTAAATTGCCAAATAAATATATAATATTTTGTTAGAAAATTTGAAATAAATAAATTAAAATTAATTAATGAATAACAATATGAGTAAAGGCAACAAATTTGTTATGCAAACAAATATTATTTATTTAATGTCAACTATAAACAGTCGACGGTAAAAGAAAATGATTATCTAAAGTTAAATTTAAAAGTATTTAAGTTTTTAGAGTTAAATTTGATAAAAATTTGATAAATTGAAATAAATAAAATTAGCAAATCAAAGTATAAAAATTTATTACGTGCTATAAGATAAAAGCTAAATGGTAAAAAAAAAATATAAATAAATTGCCAAAATAATATATAAAATATTTTGTTAGGAAATATAATATAAATTAAAAGTAATTAATTAATAAAAATATGAGGAAAGGCAACAAATTTGTTATGCAAACAATTATTTTTAATTTATATATTTATTTAATGCCAACTATAAACAGTCGTCGGTAAAGAAAATTATTACAAAAATCTTTAAACTTAAATCTACAAGTATTTAAGTTTTTAGTTTTTGATTAATTTGATTTGATTTAAAAGTTAAAAATGCGCAACTTATTTGTAAATTTTTATTTTGTTTATCGAAAGCAAAATGTTGTCAATGAATCGAAATAAATAAAATTAGCAAATCAAAGTACAATATAATAATTTTATTGCTTGCTAAAGGTGAATAGTAAAAAATAAATAAATGTAAAAATGGCAAAAAAAAATTAATCAAAATTAATTAATAAAAATATAAGGAAAGACAACAAAATTTGTTAGGCAAACAATTATTTATAATAATACAAATTTATTTATTTTTAATTTATTATTCTGTTCATCGCAAGCAAAATCTTATCAATGTTCCATAGAATCAAAATAAATAAAGTTAGCAAATCAAAGTATAAAATTTTATTAATTGCAACTATTATTAATTATTATTATTACTAATCACAATGTACTTGTAAATAATAGGTAAATATTATTAACAGTTGTAAGTTTATTTAAAAAATTTAAGCTAAATCAATAAGAAATGAGTAAGTAACACTGACAAACAATCAAAACATTAATCAAAATGCTTTGACTTTTTTTTTTTTAATTTTACAAACTTTCGTAAAAACTTTTGATTAATTTTTTTGCTAAAATCAAAACTAAACTTAAACGCAAAGCAGCCTGAGCTACAAATTCGCTTATAATTTGGCAAGACATTTGCGCTACTTAAATAAATTTGCTTTAGTTTTATGCAAATAAAATTGTTGACTGCCTAAATAAATTCAAACAAGTGCTAAATAAATATGCAGCTTGTTTTAATAACAATTGCATATTGAATTGTTTGTCGTTGCTGGAAAATTCAAATCAATTGCTAGACAAACAAATTGCAAGTTTGTCAAATATTACGCATACGCCGCCTGGACCCATGTTAAGTCGGCAACGGCTTAGCCAAGGCTAATATGACAGTCAGTTGATAAAGGTGCGCACGGCTACGTTGACATTCAGTTCGGCCTAAACTTAATTAACTACATAACAAAAAAATAAGAGAAAAAGAAAGAAAAAGAAAAAGTTTAGCTTAGATTGATGCCACATTTCATAATTTGGACAGCGTTGAGTTGGGTATGGACTATTGCTATTGGTCTAGCGATTTAATTAGTTTGCTGCTTAGCCTGTTTACATTTAATTTGGCTTTATTTGTCAGCCACTTTGAGCCATTTATACGCATGCATAAATCTTGCGGACCTTACACTAATTATCTGCCAGCCCAGCAGCAGCAGCAGCATCAGCATCAGTGTATCCCACATTAAAGTCACTTGTGTTCCACTAATCCCAAAGTGCTCACACACACACACACACAGCTGCGAGTTGAGTGAATGGCCCAAATGCACACATATGTATGTCCCACAGTGCTAAGGTGATAAATTACCATCGGCAAAGGTGTCATATTAAAACACACACAAAACCCCAAACATGCGGCACTGGCCTTTTAAATAAACCTTAAGCCCAACCCCCACCCCCTGCTGCCGCCCACTCAGCTGCTGCGCATAACTAACGAGTCCGAAAAGCAAACAGAGGGCGGCAGCGGCGACAACCGCAAATCCTAAACCAAATCAAAAGGGTCTGCGCTGCTTATCACGGTCATAAAGCCAGCACAAAGCTCCAGTCACCAGTCCCCAGTCCCACTCCAAGCCAACAAATGGGAGAGCAGGGTAGCTCATTTAAACTATTTAATATTGGCACCTGCCCAACGCTGGCCTTTGCATGTGTGTGTGTGTGTGTGTGTGTGAGCCACTTAAATAATTTAAAATCTATCCTAGATATGGCAATGGCGATAGCACCTAAGCCACGGCATCTGCTGCATTGTTTGAATAGCAGATAAAATAACAAGCGCTAGCGAATGCTTTAAATTCAAAGCATGCACGAGTAACTAAACTTAATTAGTTAAGTTAAATATTTAGTTGCTTTTGCATAAATTAAAAAAACATAAGCTTAAGCACATTTATATTGGCTACAATTTATGTTTAGTAACAATTCGATTAAGTTATATGTTTGCCATAGCAAAATAATGAAATTAAAATTGCTAGCGTAAAAAACTTTATGTCAGTTGAACAGATAGCCGCAATATAATCGTTAACTAAATATTAATTATCATAATTATTCTTATAATTTATATAAATATATATTCAATATATAATTTATATAAATTATTGTGGGCTCAACATTAAGTTTATCTTCAGGCAGTTAAATAAGTTGCATTTTGTTATAAAAAATATATAAACTTATCAATGATAATCTTTAAATAAATATTAGTTATCATTACTATTAATTGAAAAATTATTTTTAACTAAAAGGTGAATAATTTGTTATGTTTGAATTACAATTATTACGATAAGATACAATGAATCTAAATATTTATGTTTGAATCTATTAGAAACGATTAGAAACTAAATAATAATATTTTAAAATTTTTCAAAGTAGCTTGAATAAACTTCGGTTTGTTTTTTAATAAATTATTTAAAACTTAACTAGAAATAAAATACTGTCAAGAACTAAACTCAACTTAATCATTCCTTTAGCAAATTGTGCAAAATTTGAGGCTTAATTAATTAAATTATTTTTTAAACAATAATTCAAATAGTTGTAAGAACTAAACTCCACTTTAGCAATCATTCAGCAAGCTTTCCTATGAGTTTTAATAGTTTTTTTTAGTAATCAAAATACTATTTAATAATTTATAGTCAAGTATTGTTACTCATAAACAATATAACTTAAATAATTCTACAATATTTTTAGATTATTTGCAAACGTAATTAATAAGTATTTGTAAATTTTACAGCACTGATCGACCATATGTATTTTTATAGCTCTTTAAGTATTCAATACACAGTTTTAAAATTGGCACAAAATTATTTAAGAGTCGAAGCATTGTATATAAAAAAAATATTACACTTCTGAAAATTATTATTTAGGATGTAAAATTTAAATTACTTATGGCATTATGAATTTTCTATGGATTATTAACATACATAGCTGACTTTATTATATATCATTGAAAGCTTATAGCAAGAGCTAACTGCCTTAAATAATTTGTAAATGTTACTTAAAGAAATAAAAAGGATAAAATAGATAAAATTGTACAACAAAATATATATGCCGACCCAATATATATTAACGCTTTTTACAAATTATTATTTGGTAACTAATCGTAACTGCAATTTAACAGCTTTGTATTGACTCTAACGAATTATTTTAGCCAGTTCACTGCTGTGCACACGTGACTCACGCTTACACCTGTGTGTGTGCGTTTTTTTTTTGTGCTACCTTTTGGCGTGTTATTTTGTTTTGTTTAAGTTGGCACACATTTATTTGTGTTACCTTTTTTCCACGTCCTCGTCGTCGTCGTCGTCGTGGTCGTTGGGGTAGCTCGTAAATTTCAATTCCAGGCACTTAAACTGGCGCACAGCAGATTATGCGACAGCGCCTTTGCCTTTTGTGCTAAAGCAGGAAACGAAAGCAAATGGCTAGAGAGAGTCTGCAAGAGGTAGTGGGGGGGTTGGGGGGCTTGTGGCTGATAAGGCCAAGCAAGAGGTTTGTAATGCTGTAAAGCAGCCAATTAAATGTTAAAAATTACGCGGCTTATTAACTAATTAAATTGCCAACGCAGCAGGCAAATCAAAGCCACACACACACACACACACACAAGCAAAAATGCAAACAACGTTTTGAACAAACAACATAATACAAATAATAAAATAATACATCTCGTTGTAGCAAAAGAAATAAAAAGCAGCGAATTTTTAATATCTCTGTGACTGTTTCCCCCATGTGGGGGGAGCGCGAGAGACGCTGACTGAGGCTAAAAGAATAATAAATAAAATTACGCAAAGTGCTCACAGCATGCGCTTATGTGTGTGCGTGTGTGTGTGTGTGTTTATGTTTACGCCTTTTAACCCATTCAATCCGCATTGCTCTCGTTGGCAGTGTAAACACATTAATCATCCAAATGCCACAGACAGAGATCGAAAGTGCCACCAAACAAGGACGACGACGACTCACTCTTTGTCCTTTTTTTGTTGCACGTTTCGTTGGTAGTTTGGTAATCATAAAGAGCACACACAACATAGGAAATTAAAAGTAACAACAAACTCATGCAAATAAATTCGCAACAAAAAAAAGAAAAAAACGGAAATAAAGCAACAACAACAACAACAACAGCCATGCCTGGTAGTCAGTATGCGTCCCTGGCACGTATGATTATCTTGTGGCTTGACGTCATGCTAGTCATACAATATGCAAATACTTTTGTTACACACTGTAGCTATGCAAATTTGCTCATACCCCCACACCCACCCCGCACCCTCTTCACTTCTGCTTATCATTTTGTGGCGTTCTGCGTTTGGTTTGGCTGTTGTGTATTTACTGGTCCTGGTTTAACAACAGTTATTATTGCATTTGCAACTAATTGAGTTGATTAGAGGAAATTGCGCAATTTGGCAAAAACCATTGAGGCCAGCCGAAAAAATAAGAATTTTAACCATTTCAATTCATTTTTATTCTCAAAATGCTTATCAAAATAACAAACAAAAAGTAAATTAAACAATATTGATTGGAAAGCAACCACTATAAATTGTATATGCATTTAATTTAGCCTAAACAATTACAATTAATACTAAACTTTAGTTTGCAACTAATTTATTTTGCATATTAAATTGGGTTCACATTAAACTAACTTTAAAATAAATAATATATTTTATAGTAGTCTTTTCCCTAACAACAATTGAAAAGCACTTAAATAAATAGAGAGAGAGATAATAATATTGAGCGGAGAGAATTTCGATTTAATATCTTAACGCATTCAAATGCAAAAGGAAGAAAAAATTCTTTTAGGGATAATGCAAAAGTTATAATTGAATTAAATTGCAATTAATAATATTAAATTAAGTTTAAGCTGCAAGGCAAGCAATAGATTTTTAATTATAATAAAATAATAAGTGCCGTTTTAGTATAGAAAAATACATAAATTTATGAATGAAACATTAAAATTTAATGGTTTGATTTAAATATTATATAGATTAAAAATATTAAAAAATAAATTCTTACATTCACTTGCAACTTTAACTCAAGCTGTAACATAAAAAAGGAAAATTTATCTCTTATAAGTTGTAAAATAAAAATTTCAATTAAAATTATAAATGTTTGAGTTTTTAGTGTGCAAGCTTATGAAAGAGCCTGCAAAAGTAAAAAATAAAATAAATTAAATAGATATAAGAAAAATTTTAAAATAATTAAATAAAATTATTATTAATAATCAAGAGCACTAAAACTTATATAATCAAATAAATAAAATAAAATAATAATATCTTAATATATCTCTCTAATATCTCTTTAAAATATATTCATTTTATATATCTATTATAGCAATATTTTTATTAGTATATTTTAAAATTTTCTTGACGCAAATTATTGGTAAATATTAAAATGTTTATTTACTTATTTATGTATATAGCTATGCCTATAGTTAAAACTAAGTGAGTTACTAAAGCTTTCGGCTGTGTTATCAGCAGAATTTCTTCTAAATTCCCGACCTAGGTCAATCTCACGCTACGAAGCTTTATTTGTGTTATCAATGAAAAGCATTGCACGCTCTTTAAATTAAATTGCTAATTCATAGTGATATACAAAATTAAAATTAGCTAAGCCATGCTGACTTGACATAATTTTATTACAAAAACAGCAATAAGCGATATATATTGGCTCAAATGCATTAATAGCAATCGAATGAGTTAACTAGTAACAACATATGTAATAAATTACGCTACGCTATTAACTATAGCTAACTATAGTTATAAACGCAGTGCAAAAGTTCGAGCTAGCAACTAGAAATAAATGCCAAGTAATGCTGACTAAAATAAATTTAATAAATAAAAGCATAAGCAGCTGCAAATATTTAAAACAAGCAAATTACAAATTGTAAATTAATAGACACTTGAGTTTAATACAAAAGCTTTAAAATGTAATTAAGCTGCGCTGCGCTTAGCTGGGGTGGGGGCAAACATATGTGTCGATAAGCTTATCTAATCAGTGCGACTAAAAGCAGTTGCTACAAAAGCAGCGCTGCTAGTCGCAAACGAGCTGTGAACTAGAACAGCTAGAAAACTTATAAAGGCAGCAAAATGTTTATAGAAATTATATTAATATTGTTAGCGCTGCTTTTGCTATGGGATCATTTAAAGATGCGCAAACCTTATCGCATGCTGGAGGCGGCGGGCATGCGTGGACCCAAGAAATTGCCGCTTATAGCGAATGCAGGTTTGCTCATAGGCGAATCTGCTGCAAGTAAGTTGCCAATACTTGACTTAAAGCAAATAGTTTAATATTTTTGACTTGCAGCTATGATGGATGTGGAGTTTAAGCTAATCGAGCAATTCGGTCGCAATGTGCGCTTTGGAATTTTTCACGAGTTTGGCTTTTTGACTGCCGATGCGCGCATGATCGAAGCTATATTGAGTAGTCAGCAAACTATAAGCAAAAATAGTCTCTACACTTTGCTGCAGGGCTGGCTGGGCAATGGTTTGCTGCTTAGCACTGGCAAAAAATGGTTTAGACGTCGCAAAATTATTACACCCACTTTTCATTTCAAAATACTCGAACAATTTGTTGAGGTTTTCGATCAGCAAAGCGCTGTGATGGTTGAGCAGCTTTATGCACAAGCCGATGGCGCCACTGTCATCAATATGTTTCCAGTCGCTTGTCTAACCGCCTTGGATATTATAGCTGAGACCTCAATGGGTGTTAAAATCAATGCGCAGCGTTCCCCGGAGTTTCCCTATGTGCAGTCGGTTAAAATGTAAGTGCAACTTTCGCTTCCAACTTTCGCTCACTTTCATTCACTTTGCAGCGTCTCCAATATGATGGCCGAACGCTTTATGAATCCGCTGCAGCGTTTTGATTGCACCATGCGCGTTTTCTATCCCAAGCTCTTTGCCACATTGAATCATCACATCAAGTCCATGCATGACTTTACCGACAAAGTTATACGCGAGCGACGCGAAACACTTACAAGCTCTTTAAATCGCTCAAGCGCTCACCCTGATGCGGATGATGATGTGGGCAGCAAGCGCAAGTTG
Source organism: Drosophila busckii (assembly GCF_011750605.1). Taxonomy (NCBI): domain Eukaryota; kingdom Metazoa; phylum Arthropoda; class Insecta; order Diptera; family Drosophilidae; genus Drosophila; species Drosophila busckii. Next base: position 15,466,632 of record NC_046605.1, on the reverse strand, counting down.
GCGCTGCTGGATGTTCTGCTGCAGTCCAGCATCGATGGTCAGCCGCTGAGCAACGAGGACATACGTGAGGAGGTGGACACATTTATGTTCGAAGGTCACGATACCACAACGAGCGCCATTGCGTATACGTTATATTTGCTGGCCAGACATGAGCGCGTGCAGCAGTTGGCATTTGAGGAAATCAAAGCAGTCATTGGCACGGACAAGAGCAGACCCGTCGACATGCGCCTGCTGGGCGAGCTCAAGTATCTGGAGTGTGTCATTAAGGAGTCGCTGCGTCTATATCCACCAGTGCCCAATATCGGGCGCAAAATAACAGAGGATGTTGTACTGGGTGAGTCCAAGTCGCACACAGAAATTGCTAAGCAATTGAATATTAGAATTTCTAATTGATATTTAATCACAGATTAAACTTCACATAAAAATATTTTAAACAACGAACAAACTTTTTGCTCTTCGTAAGCTAAAGTTTTTATAATCAACAATTAGTAATTTACTAAGCAAAGTTTTACTAACTGTTGGAAAATTTCTTGAAAAACAAATACAAATATTCCAAACTTTAGATTAGTTAATCTACAAAAATTCCTTATATTTTAAACAATATCAAATAGTTGAAAAATATTGCGACTAATGGAAATTTGCTTGATTAGTTCAGAATTTATTTATTTATTTATTTAAAATAACTATAAACAGTCGACAACAAAAAAAAAATTATTAAGAAAAGTATTTAAAATTAAATTTAACAGAAAGTATAAAGTACTTATTTTAAATTTAATTCTAAATACTTTTCTTAATAATTTTTTTTTTGTTATCAACTTTTTACTGATAGTAACAGAAATTAATCGAAAAGTTAATCTTTACATATATTTATAAATATAATCCAACTAACAATGATTGATATTATTAATCATTATTTATTTTATTATTTATTCATCCAAAATTAATGCGACATGCATTTAGTATGAGAAATCCGAAAATTAGTATACAAATTTTTTAAGTTGTTTTTTTTAACAGCAAGCAAACTTTTTGCTCTGCTGAAGATTAAGTTTGGAATATTTGCATTTGTCTACAACATTGAAAATATTGTATGCAACATCAAATAGTTTAAAAATACTGCGAACACTCGAAATTGCTTAATTATTTGTATTTTCGAATTTACTTCAAATTGTTATCAACTTGTCAACAGCAACTAATCGAAAAGTTAATCTTAACGCGCTTGACCACATCATATAAATATAATCCAATTATCAATGTTTGTAATTACTTATCATTATTTATTTTTTATTAGATGGCAAACTCATTCCCGCCAACACCAACGTCACACTGCTCACATATCAAGCGCAGCGTGATCCAAAATATTTCCCCGATCCTGAGGCGTTTAAGCCAGAACGTTTTAGCCCCGACTATGAAGGCAACATTGATGTGTTTGCCTATACGCCGTTCTCGGCGGGTCCGCGTAACTGCATTGGCCAAAAGTTTGCCATGCTGGAGGTGAAAAGTACACTGAGCAAAATGCTGCGACACTTTGAGCTGCTGCCATTGGGCAAACCAGTGCAGCCGATAATGAATTTGATATTACGCTCGACTACGGGCATTAATGTAGGTCTTAAGCCGCGAGTTTATTAAATTTTATTAAATTAATTTATTAAAACTGAAATTATAGTTAAATGACTGTTGCAACTACCAAATTTTTATTGATTTATTAATAAGTATAAAATTAAAATAAATAAAAAGGCTCTTCTGCATAAATAGCTTTCCAGTCAAGAAAGGCATATTAGATTATTAAAATAAATATTCTTTAATAATTTATTATATTTTTTGAAATAAAGAAAAAAGCCATTTATGTCTCTGTGTCAATTTTCGCAACAAATATTATATATATTATTATTGAATTGCTTACTTACAGTCAGATTATAAATTTCAATATAGAAAACTTTATCTTCTTATTTATTAAAGCATAAATTTTCTTTTTTTAAATAAAGAAATTAAAGCATTTATGTCTCTTTGTCAATTTTTCGTAATAATTATTATATAAATCTCGGACCGTAATCATTATAAGTTATATTATAAGAATGATTATTTTCCAATTTTTAAAAAATTCTTCAAAGGTAATTATTATTTTTGAGTAATTTCATAGAACTTAAACAATAATCATTATTTTTGATAAAAAAAAAAAAAAAAAAATGTTATTATTTATGATTTTTATATTTTTCACTACAAATAAAACTCAACAGTAATTTACAGCTGCTTTGTTAATTTCCCCGATAATATTACATATTACATATATTATTAATTACCTACTTTATAGTCAGCTTACATCTTTCCATATAAGAAAACTTTATCTTCTTTTTATTTATTAAAGCATAAATTTTATTTTTTGAAATAAAGAAATTAATTCATTTATATTTCTTTGTCTATTTTCGTAATAAATATTATATAAATTGCTTACTTTATATTCTTTTTATTTATTTTGAATAGTAACTTAGAATTAATTCTATATTACAATTATGTAGTCATTAGCTTCTTGTTAAAACAAATTGTACTTTAAAAAAAAAAATTGAGCTTGAAATTAAAAATAAATCAGTCTCGTAGAATTACAAAATGAAGCAACAAAGAGAAAAGATTCTTATAAATCTAGAAAAATGACAAAAAACATTAAATTATGCCTAAAAAAAATGCACTAGAAATGAAAAATGCTACGCTGCACTAAGTCCAACTCTCACGTTCGCTCAACTTCACTTTAGCGATGAATTAATCGATTTTTTGCGCTTGGTCGTTGAGCTAAACTAAAGTCTTGTCGCTAGATTCAAATCAAAAAAATTGTTACCAATCTCATGCCCATGTGAGTAGCACTCTTAATATGCTGACTGACTCTTAAAGTTTATTAAATTGCAATGCTGAAGTATTTGTAGCTTGGTTACGCCGCTGCCGATAGATAGACAGTTGCTGCCTGCCACGCCCCTGCAGTGGGGCGTGAACAGTGTCTCATTATAAGCCACTTAGAGCGAACAACGATGGGGTGGCTGTCACAGTGGGCGGGTGATGGGGGATGGGGGAACACGAAACTTTTGCAGTACTTTGAGCTTGAGTTTTTTGCGTTTTGCCTTCATGGTTGCTGGCCAGCCAACAATAAGTTGACAATTTGCAAGTTATGAAAGTAAATAAGTGAAATAGTTTTAGCCGATGGCTTGCAATCTGGCTACTTAGACGAACCACCAGCAGCACTAGCAGCAGCACCACTAGAAGTGTCACCCCATCCTAGGCAAGTGCTGGTCACACCCAAAAACTTTAGCAAATAAACAGAACTTGACTACAAATGGAAATGATGTATTAGGCCGCAGGGGATTAACGCCCAACTAATAAATCTCCTTTGGACAGACCAGTAGTAGTAGTAGTAGTAGTCGCATATACGAGTGCTTACTGTATGCATTTATATATTAATAAGACACAAAATGCTTTTATCAAGCTTGGCCCCAGCGCTTGTCGCCCAGCGCTTTTTCCATATGCCAGCCGACAACTTATTTCACGCATTTCATGCAATTTGTCCACACACACACACACACACGCATACATGTCTGTCTGGGTCAATAAACCCAACCAATTTTGGCCCAAATACAGCTGGTATGGCTGACATATAGATTTGTGCTTTGCTTTGGCGTGTGGCGAAGTGCGTAGATAATGCGAGTAATTTGAGTTGTGCGTTAGTATGCGTGTGTATCTGTATCTGTGTGTGTGTGTGTGCACACATAAATTGTGTCCCATCTCGAACTGTCAAATAGATTGAAGTGACCTTTAAGCTCACACTGACCCACACACACTTCGCAGTTGCTTTTGCTTTGATAAATTTAAGTTTAGGTAATTGTGTTTCACATTAGATTTTCATTGGTGCACAAGTGTTTGAATATTATTTAAGAGCACAAATCAATATATTGAATCATATTGAAGTAGAATTTATACTATAAACAAATCAAATAACTTAATATTATATAACAAAGTAATTTTTAATGCTAAAAGGTAAATAGCAATTCAAATTTTAAAAAATAATGACATATTTTTGGTGCAGTGAAAATTGTTTATTTATTTACAAAATTAATTATTAAACAACAAAAATTAACATAATAACTAAGCTAGCGAGTTCTAGCTGCTAAGCCCATCGACTAGAGGCAGGAATATTAAAAAAAGAGTTGGTTAAGAATAATTTACAAATTAAATATTTTAACTTTAGAGCTGCATAGCAAGACTTTGGCTCTAAATTGGTAACAATGCATTAATAATAATAAATCCTAAGACAGTTCATATTTTTTTTTTAGGAATTTTTCACTAAATAAGAAACATGTCTAAAACTCTAAATGTAATTAGACAAAAGTAAATTTTAATTTACTCACTATTTGAACTTATTTTATTGACTTATTGGTATATTGATTGGTATGGAAAGCTCTTCAAACTCCCTTTTTAGTGGTACAAAATTCTTAACCCATTGAAAATTGTATGTATTGTAAAATACAGGTTTTTGTAAAATGTTGCAAAAAGTTGTTCCTATTTATATTAAAAGTAATTGAAAAACCAATTTTCAAAAAATCTTTTTGCTAATATTTTTATGGATACCTTTTCATTCATACGAATATATTACTAAAGTAAGTTCAAATGGTGAGTACATTTAACATTACCTTTGTCAAATTACTTTTGGACACCATTGTATATTTGCATTTGCTCAAATGGCTTTAGAAATAGGTTCTCTCAACTTTAAAATGTCTTTATTGTTAATATTTAATGAACTTTTGTCACGTTCAAATTAATGTTGATATAAACTTTATCAACACAAGTGTAAACACCTGTGAAATCCAAAAAGTTTAGTGTTATTTGTCTATTGTCAACATTGTTAATTGAGAATTGACTTACTTGTCAATTAGTGTTGTAAATAAAGATTAAGTCTGATTAAATTCTAGTTTTTTATATTCAAAAAGCATTTTTATATTTTCCTTCTTTAATAAAAGAAATTGAAAATCTATTAAATATTATTTATAATAAATAAAAAAAGGCTTAGAAAAAGTCGATCGAGTTGAGAGATCGCCTCATGACTTATCACAAAATAAACTTTCGGACAGTGTCTCAATTTGCCTTCTCTGCTGCATCGTAATAAACTCGATTTATTTCTGGACCAATTGGTCACTGGCAGAGAAAAATTGATCACATATGACAACACCAAGCATAAACTATTCTGCTGGAAGTTCGGTGAGTCGTCTCAAACGGTGGCAAAGCCAGGATTGATGGCTAGAAAGGTTTTGCTGATTATATGGTGGAATATCAAAGAGCTGACCTATGGCCAAACCATTAATACTCCCCTCTACTGTCAACAACTGTAGCAATTAAATATCGAACAGGAAACGAATTTAATGAGACTTATTAAATATTATTTAATAGCTTTTCAACTTCTAAAAGAACCTTAAAATCCAATTGTTTTGCAAAGGTTTTTGCTTGAATTGTTGCAACGCTTGCTTTTTATAGCAGAAAACTCAAAGTGCTGTTTCGATTCCAAGCCTGGTATATATCAAAATTTAGCATTGAAATTGAAATTCGTATATAAAATAAGTTGAAACTTCACATTTCTGTGCAACTCCCCCCCCAACCCGAACTGACTTCCACATTATATTTCGTCTAACTGATGAAAAAAAAAACTTCAAAGTAAATGTTGAAAATTGTCATCATTTTTGTAAGCTGAAATTCAAACCTAATTGCATCACATGCCACACACATTGGACGCACACACACACACACACTGATTGTTGTTGTTATTGACTGTTGGGGTATCTTTGACAGGCAGCTTCAGCTATTGCCGTTGCCGTTGCCGTTGCCATTGAGTGGCCAGCTGGCTGGCTGGCTGGCTGACTGGATTTTTGGAGCTCTGACAACGTTCATTTGTTGTGGTCCATTGTGCGTTCTGAAGTGTTTGCCAGTGTGGCCAACAAAGCCTGTCAGTTTGGCTAGAAGCAGCAGCGACAAAAAAAAAATGTTGAAGAAAATAAAACTCCTTGTTAAAGTGTCGGCAACGCGGCGCGTTACAATAACAATAAAATCAACAATAATAACAACAATATAGCAAACGCCCCAATGAGCGTGACATAATAGCAAAAGCTTTTCATATGAGTTCAAGTTGTTCTGTGTGTGTGTGTGTGAGTGTGGAGAAACCGCCACGCTGGTTTAGCATTTTGTACATTTGATGAGGCGTGGCACAAAAATTGGAAATTTATCTTTGATCTCTTTGTGTATCGCTGACATCGATGGCAAATATACAAGCAAACAAACACACACAAACACACACACATACGCACACATGGACAATGTATTTGGAGACCCTTGTTATATTGAGGCGCTAAACCGCTTAGATGTTAACGACAGCTAACAAAATAACAATGGTGAAAATTAAAAATTCGTCTCAAGTTTAAGAACAACAATTGGAGGCGAGTGTAGCAAGCAAATACTTAAAGCTTAAGCTGGCTGGCACTAAGAGTGGGTTGGCATATTCCCAAGAGCAGCTTTTTGACTTTGGAGAAACGCAAAATGAATTGAGAACTTATAATTAAAATTGCAATTGTTTGTTTAGTTTTAAGTTGAGCAGCAATTGCAGCAGTAGGAACTTTGTTTCTCAGAATTAAAAGCTATAGGCAACTCAACTCGCTCTTACGTAGATATTGAGCAATATATATATTAATGACAATTTAAGTCAAACTATATTAAATGCTAACTAAGCTTTAGAATTAGTTGTAGTAACAATTATATTGCATTATTGCTTATAATTGTTTATGCTTAGAATTTAATTAATTTAATGCCTATAATTATGTCAGTCTTTATTTTTTTTTTTTTTTTGTTTAATAAAGCTTTTGATATATTATATAATTTATATATGATTGTATTGTTAAATGTATCGAAGCATAAGAATATCTTACTTTTGAATTTATATATATTTATTTATATAATTTAGATAAAGAATGATTAGTAAATAAAGCAAGCAATGTGTTTTACTTAATCTCAAAAATCTCTGCCTGCTTTCTGTTTCTCTCTTTATATTTAAATAATTTATTAAAAAACACTAATTTGCTAAATTCAACTAACAAGCTTAAACATTACTCAAAAACTATTTCAATAATTTTAGTACTGAAGAATAGCTTTGTGTTTCTTTTATAAGCATATATAAAAATATCGAGAAAAAATTAACTCACAAGCTGTAAATTACTTTTTAATTTAATTTTAAGCGAAAAATATAAAAATCATTATATATATTTGAGTTTTATTTTTTTTGATAAAAAAAAAATTGATTATGCTCTAAATTTTATGACATTGCTCAAAAATTACAATAATTTTAGAAGAATATACGTGTAATTCTTATAATATAGCTTATAATGATTACGTTTCCTGCATTTTATAATAAAGTTATAAATAAATATAAATAAATGTTAAGTTTGATAAATAAATTAATTTTGCTTCAAAAAATTTAACAAATGAGAAGCTTCTATTAAATTAGAAACTTCTCTTTTAAATTGTACAATACAATTTTGTATTAATTTTAAGCAAATGCTAAAGAATATGAACAAATATCATTTATAATTCACATTTTAGTATATTGAGCTAGAATTTAATGACTTGCGTATTGTCTAACATCTTTTGCCTAATACTTACTTAAAAATAAACTAAAATATATTCTTTGATTAATTCCTTGGAGCTAAATATATTATATTATTTGTTGTAAAACCAACTTGATCGGCTTTTTAGTAAACTTGAACTTGAACTTCGCAAAATATTTCTTGGAATAATTGCAAAATATTTTATTTACCGGTTTCCGACATCAAAGCAAAGGCTAAAGCTGTTATGCCATGCGTATGTTAATTATAAATAATTTTAAAATAAACTTTAACAAAGTTCGAATGTATATTTAGAAATAAGACATACGCAAATTGAAAGCAATACAATGAACCCAAACGCCCCCATGAGAAACGCGCATAAAGCTGCGGGAGTGGTCTTGACTTTTTTTGTTGTTGTTGTTGTTGTTGTTGTTGTCATTGCTTTGCAATCTCTTAGCTAATTAGTTTGGTAATTATGCGTGATATATGTCTGAATGGAAGCCAAAATAATACACACACAAGCGTATAGATATATATACTTATGTTTTTGTTTTAGGCTAAGTATGAATTGCACTTGGGGATAGGAGCAGCTTGAAAGCAATTTGATGCCGTTGTTACTGTGGTTATTGATTCAGTGGCACTTCAAGTGCCATTTGCTGTTGCTTGGGCTATACATATATATAATATAGATACTTGTTGTTGTAGTTGTTGCGCCATTGGGGCGACAGCTTTGTGCGTTTTGGAGCAAGGACCTTGCAACAAAATAAATTTCTGCCCACTGAAGCGCAAACATTTAATGTAATTTTTTAAAAAGCCATTTTTTTAGCTAGCCAAGTCAACTTTCGATAAAAAAGAAAACAAGTACTTATGTATATGTATGTGTGTGTGTATTTGCGCTTTATCTGTGTGCGTCCAGTAGCCAGCACGTCAAAGCCAAAACGACAAACATAAACAAGCAGAGAGAGAGAGAATTTCGACGCTGAATTTATGACATTTGCCGCATACTTGACATGTGCGCTGTTGTTGTTGTTGTTGCCACTTGCCACTTGGCAGCTAGCATGTCCAACACCTAGAGACAATGTAGCCACCGTCTCTGCATCATAAAAGTGTCGCCAGCATGACGCTACAAAATCAAACAGACAAAAACACACAAACAAATATTGCAAAGCAAAAAAAAAAAAACTTTAAAGCTCACATTTTGGGCATATCGGCGAAGAGTTTTTGCCGGCGTCACTGATAAGACTTTTGCTTTGCTAGTTATTCTTCTTTTTTAAACTTCTGAGCATATTGTTTTTTGTCTTTTTTTTATGACGGTCTGCAGAAGAAAAAACAAACAGCGACATAAAATCTGTGACACTTGGCGTTCGCTTTATGCAGTCATCAGCGCTATCGGCTAAAAGTATCGCGTAGAGCAAAAGGCTTAGGGAGAGAGCGAGCACGTCAAATTGTAGTTCTTGCCCTTTGGTGTCAGCTGCTGAGTGCAACACTTAGAGGCTAATTTAGTTATCTAACATCGACAAGTTCATTTCGCAGGCCTTTCAGGCCTATTTGCCATAATTGAATTTTACATTGTTGGCAGCGACGCCCATGCACACACCCAAAAAAAAAAGGTAACAAAGCTGCCAAGCGCGCAAAAGCATGCTATAGAAAATTGTAGCGCGCTGGCAAAGTGAAGCGCACAAAAGTGCGCTATAGAAAACTGTCGGCACAGCAGCCTTTGATGTCAACGAAAATTTTCTCGGACACTGAGCGCCTAATTACTTTATTGGTGACCCTTGGCTGTGCTGCTGCTGCTGTTGTTATTATTACAAGTGTTGGTATTTTGTCTGTCAGGCCTTTTAGCCGCTGAGCAGCGTGTGCTTTCAATTATGAGCTGAAGCTGCTTACTGCTTTACATTATTAGCCAGTTAATTTAATTATAAGCCCTAGCTATATACTTTACATATATACATACATATATATTTGTAGTATGTATAACAAGTCTTTGCTTTGTTGATTGCTTATGCTGAAATCAATCTGGCAAATAAACATGATGCTGCATAATTAGTGCCATAGCATTAATCTTTGCCTATGTGTGAGCCTGGTTTAGCTGGAAAAATGAAAACACGCCATAATATATTCGCATAAATCCACATAAGCTGCTTGAAACAAAGCACACACACACACGCACACAAGTGCACACGCATATGTGTCTGTTTATCAATTTTCATTTATGGATCACCTGCAAATTTCAGCTCTTATTGTTCAACAAAAATGTGGCACAGCATGTTTTCTTTTTAGCCTAGTTATTGTTGTTGCTGCTGCTGCTGCTGCTGCTGAACTTGTGCCTGTCATTCTGCTTGATTGGCTACTAAATACATTTTGAGTTATGAGCTGAAGCTTCGCTTCGCTCTCTCGTTGCCCAAGCGCCCCAAAGTGAGTGTTTGTGTGAATATGACTAAATGCTTGAGTGGTTAGATGGCACAATGCTTCAATGACTGACTGAATGACTGACTGACTGTATGTATGTGTGTGTGTATAAGTGCACATTGTGAAAAGCATACGTGCGTGAGATTTGTAGCAACGATAAATATTGAATTATTTGCTGAAAAGCAGCCAAGTGTGCCAAAAGCCATAAAAGAAATAATCCAAGATAGAAATATGCGACTATAAAACAATTAATTAAAATTAACTTGACATCAAAAAGATGAACGAAATTGATGTGTCAAGCTGATTTTGTTGCAAGCGAACAATGACATCAATTTTAAACAATATATGATATAAGTTAGTTTAATTTAATCAATGCTTTTTGTTGATCAGCTGCATTTAAGCGAAATTTAGCTTTACATAATTTCAATTTAAGAGCAATATTTGCACGCTTAACAAAGAGCGCAGCAATGTTTAACAGAAAGCTTTTAGATGTTAGCTAACAGTAACATTAACAGCTAAGCATTCGCTTATCATAGCTTATTGCTTGCAATAAATATGTATAAACAACCATCTAGTAAACAGCTAGAAATAAAAATGGAGTTGTCACTAATTTACACACCAATCATTAGTAAATACACCAATGAGTGTCTGTTTTGTTTCTTACTTTAAAACAATGAGCTGCAATTTAAGAGCTTTAACGTTATGGCTTTGCATTACTTAAGCGATTATTCTGCAATGCTTGGCATTGATGAATTCACTGCATACACTTTGATTATTAAAATCACCAACGAAATCAACAATAACTTTGAACAGTACTCAAGGGCTCTTATGCTTTAATTCTGTCTAGCGTTGATGAATTTCCTGCATTCCGTTATTTTCATCACCAACGAAATCAACAAGAAGTGAAAGCTATGATATTCCCTAGCGTTGGTGACTTCGCTACATATTTTTAATTGTGGAATTCAACAACAAAATCACCAACAAAATTAAAAATTGCTTCCTGACGTACTTGAATGAATTCCCTACCTTATTTTCATTGTTGACATTACCAACGAAATCAACAATTGCTACCGACTATACTTCAATAAATTGAAGCAATAATTTTGACTAGCGTTGGTGAATTTGCTACATGTGGAAATCAATTCGATGGGTTCATTCTGTACCTGATTTTCATTCTGAAAATCACCAACGAAATCAATTAAAGCTTTAATATTGCCAAACGTTGGTGAACTAGCTATATGTTTCTAATTGTGGAAATCAACAACAAAATCACCAATTGCTACCAACCATACATCAAGGAATTAAACCTATAATATTAGCCCTAAGTACAATTAAAATGTTGGTGAATTTTATACATGGTTTTAATTGTTGACACCACCAACGAAATCAACAATTGCTACCGACTATACTTCAATAAATTAAAGCTTTAATATTGCCAAACGTTGGTGAACTCGCTACATGTTTCTAATTGTGGAAATCAACAACAAAATCACCAATTGCTTTGAGACGTACTTGAATGAATAAATTCGCTATCTGATTTTTATGGTTTCACCAACGAAATCAACAATTCTAACCTACCGTACTTCAGGCAATGTGCACTTGCTGTTTGCCACTTACTCAATTAATTGAAAGTTTGGCAACAATTATGCAATTTGTAGATAATTTTATTATTTTCTTAGTGTACACAAAAAATAAAATATTATTAAATGCTTGTTAAACAAATAAAATTCACATACACACAGAAACACACACATAATTGCAATTTAATGTAAAGCAGAAGCACTCGAGCATATTGAGTGTGTTCGATGGTGAGAGGGGTGGGGATGGGGGGTGGACTGAGAGCGGTCAAGGCAGCATATATTTGTAGTCAATATTTGATATTTGCACAGATGTTCAGTTGCCAAATTGAATATAGATTTTGCATAAAATACACACACAAGCAACAAAAAAGCCAAATCTATGTTTACGTCTATGTGTGTGTGTGTGTGTAAGTAGATAAATATTAAAGTGGACTGAACGGAAACCAAATTGAAAGCAACAGCAACAGCAACAACAACAAGCAGAACCTTTTATTGACCTTAATGTGGGAGTGAACTAGGAACTAAAACGAAAAACAATTGTGCGCTGGTTCCAGGCTGAGGTCAACATATGCCCAAAAGCCGCTTGAACAACATGAATCAATAAATGCATGTTACATTATTTTCCAATCAATTAATTTTCGGGTCACTAGATTTGCTTACAAGCGTCTCCGATTGCAACTTGACCAAACCCAAACCCCCAAGTGGAGCGACCAGTGTTGCCTTGACCAATGAACTGTCAAGTAAATCATATGGAATGATTTTATACACACACACACACACACACAGCAGGCAATGTAAATACAACAAGCGAGGCAGGCAGGGAGTATAAATGTTTAATCAAATGAAGCATGCACAAATTGGGTTACACTTTGGCACAGCAGGCGGTTGGCAGCGTCAGGCGTCAGGCGGCAAGCGGGTCAGAGGTCAGAGCGTAAGTCCCAAGTACGTTTCAGTCAGCTTACTGATTTAATAAACATAAAATGTGTCAGCAATGTAAAATTATTTTGTCGCCCTCAGGCAAACAAGAAACAACAGCAAAAGCAATAAACACAGTCACAAAGCGTTGGCCATAATGTATTTGTTTTTTTTATTCTGTATGTGCAAAATATAAAACTATATAAATGTATATATATTGCCCTGCAATTTTCCAATACATTGCACTCGGGCTGCCAGCAACTGCAACAGTGCGTATGCGTCATATTACGTTTTATACAGCGGCGAGTCAATTTCCAGTCACTGCCAATATTACAACAAATTGAGTGCAAACAAAACGATTCAACAGACAGCGACACACACGCACACACACACACACAAACATGACAGACATAACCATGTGTAAATTTATTTTATGTAATAAGCATTAAGCAGTAAATAATTAAATTCAATATGTTATTGTGGTTAACAAATATGCAATATGACAGACAATTTTTAAATCGATTCTGCAAATGTGACTTTATGGTTAAACACAAAAACATGCATTGTTGCATTTCGATTGATAAAAAAGAGTTTACTATGTTCTTTTTTTTTTATCTGCTGTTATATTAAATTTATATTATTATTTGTTCAAGTTTTTTTGCGCAATTCAGTTCAAAGCCATTTTACAAAGTTATGTGCCAGTGCAAATATTTAAAAAATAAACATTCTTTTGCGTTAATTACAATATAGTTATGGGTTATGCAGCATTGCTGAAATTCTTAGTAAATTGATAGCCAAGGGCTTATGCCATATTGCAGACATTCACAGTAGTAAAGTCTTCAGTTACTTCAGTTATAAATTTCAATTGAAACTTATTATTAGCTTGAGATAGCTACCAAGTATCAAAAAAGCTGCAAATCTCTTAGAACACTGCAAAAATGAAAGCAACAAATGAGAACGTAATGAGCTGAGAGATGAGCATGCAAAAATGCAATCTAACTTTAATTTATAGTACGATTGCTCATAAGTCTAACTCTAGCAATTAGTTTAGCTAAGAATAATAAAGCAGTGATTGATAGATGTCGCCATACTTTTCTTTATAATAAAGCTACGAAGAGTCAAGATTCAAGATGAAATAATCATTTGACTAATCGATTGTTTTCTTTTTTCTTCGATTAATTGCAATTAATAATCGCGCGGTTTCAATTCATCATATGATTCAATAATCGATTAATAAATATTTGATGCCATCACTTGACTCAAGAATAACTGTAAAGGCATAAAGTAAATTTCAATTAACCCCTTTGAGTACTCAGTGCTGATTACAACAAACTTTATTCTATTATCAATACAGAGGCCTCTGATTTTATTACTAAACGATTTATTTTAACATTTTTAACTATTAATAATTAAATCTAACCCAGCCCTGATTGAGTTTTTTGTGTTTCCCCAATCCTTGCAACGTTTTTGCAATCTATAAGCTTATCAAATTTATTAAGAAAAACTTAATTTTAAAATACTTCACTTTAATACTTTTTTAAATATTTTTTGTAAAAATTTTCTTTTACCGTCATTAAATGACATTAAATAAATAAATAAATCCACTCAAAATCAGCTTAATTAATAATAAGGCAACACAGATTTTATTTTTAGAGGCCAAGCAAACATTGTTTGCTTATATGCCGAGCAATAAAATCTTTTTTAATTCTGCACCTTCTACGAATTGGCTTCATGCTAAAATCTCTGGCTACATTTATTTGAAATTAAATTTAGTTTCAGCCCCTATGAAGAAACTGTTCCTAAGTATTTTCTAGCAAGACTTATATTCCCAGCAATGAAATCTTTTTAAATCTGCACCTTCTACCAACCTCATTGGCTACAAGCTAAAATCTTTGGCTACATTTCTTTCAAACTGAAAAATATTTTCTAGCCAGACTAACAATTTAAGCCTTTGTTTGAAGTGCTCCCTATTTCTTTTAGTAAATCAAGCATTTGCTTTCACTACTCTCAGTGTTTGTTATATATATTTTTTTTGTAGTGCTACCAAATTCAAAATTCAAATGATCAATTGTCTAAATAAGCCGCGAGCATATTTGCTCTACAACTCATTGCCAGCTAGTTACCAAAAATAGCAGCGACCCACTTAATTTCTGCCTTTAAATAATGTTTACATTGTTTTCATTATTGCTTATATCTTACAACAAAAGAACACATTGTGTTATTATAATGAGCATAAGTTTTGGGGTAAGCCAACAATATTTTACATACGCTCGGTCTTTCGATAAGCTGAAAGCACTTCATTGCCACCGCTGTCTGTTAATATGTTATTATCCGTGCGGTGAATACATAAAGCGTATGAAATGCGCGCATTTTGTTGCGTAGCAACCACGCGCAGTTACAGTTAAGAGCGAGAGAGAGAGAGAGAGAGAGCATTACTAGTTTGTAATTAAAGTTTAAAACACATGCAACTTTTTGGCATTGACAACAGTCAGCGTGTGCGTGTGTGCGAAAGAGATAGCTGCTGGCTTTAGATGGCCCCTTGATAGCAATGCAAACTTTTTTGGTAACATTTCTATAACAATACGCCGCTGGCAACTGACAAAGTGTGCGTGTGTGTGTGTGTGTGGGCGCCAAATATGAATTCATAGCCAAAAATCGCATATAGATATAGTATATATATATTTAGTTGTTGTGGCATGTAAACTTTTTGCGTTATCGTTACCAGCAAAATGTTAATATTTGTTGAAACGAAAAGCGTAAAACTTGCAGTAAATATAAGCCCCATAAAATGGTAATTATAAAACTAAGCTACATATATATATATAGAGTCGCTTGACTGTTATCTGTAATAGATTTTTGGTTGTGTATTTGTCTGTGGTGTTTGCCCGCTCGCTCTATGCTGCACAACAGTGCGTATAATTATTATTGTAATAATTGTTGGAACTGCTTCTTGCTCTTGCTTTTAATGACTTTTCTTTGGGCGCAAAATGATGAAAGCAGTTACTGCTGCTGCTGCTGCTGCTGCTGCTCTAGCTGTGGCTTTTGCTTCTTGTGGTTCGTTAACGTGCGCTCGTCCAGAAGTTACAGCATTTGCTTTTGATAAACTTGCCCCCGCCCCCCTCCCACCACTCGCTTGCATATGCTGCCTTGACTCGTAGCGTTTTAGCTTTTTATGTTGCATAATTTTATGTATATATGCATGCATGTTTGAGTAGTTGTTGCAAGTTCATTTTACATTTCAAAAGCGCCTTTTGTTATGCTACACTTATGCACACACAGCTGACAGGTAAAACCCACACAAGTCAGGCCAGCGTCCGAGCAGTTGTTTTTATGCATTTCTTTATGCTTTTTAACATTTCCATTTATTGTTCTTTTTAATATTCTTTTGTTGTGGATTAAGTATTTATTATCATACGCACCAAGTACTTCCGAGCAAAACAAATAAATGTTTTATATGCAAAGACAGAACAAAACTCACACACACACACACACACACACACAGCGAAATAAAGCAAAACAAACAAGCCAAACACACATGCAGTTCGCTGGAATTGCTTTGAATGTGGGCAATAGTTTTTCCCGCACTTTAGCTGACTGTTATAAGTAGTTTTACATATCTATGTATGTATATATAGTACCTACTATGCTTCAGTGTGTGTGTGAGCAAGCAATAAACTCCTCCGCAGTGCTGCCAAATCAGCTTTTTTTTCCAACGTTATAGACTTTATGAATTAATTGAGCTATTCACTCTATTACATTTATATATTTAATTTTAAGTATTCAACCATAAGAAGTTTATGCTGCATATTAATAATATAAGAAAATTAATATATATTGAAATTTAATAAAAATAGAAAAAATATATTAAAAATATTTAAAAAAAAAATATTAATAAAAATTAGCTTTATTACATTTATATATTTTATTTTCAGCAAGAAAAAAATTCAAGCTTAAGAAATTTCGACTAAGTTTACCAATCAATTAAATTGTTTGCTTATTATTCCCTTTAAATATTCAAGCAAAAAAACTTTCGACTAAGTTTACCAATCAATTAAATTATATTTGTTTATTAATAATAATATGTAAATTAATAATATGTAAATATATAATAAAATATTTCGACTATTCAAAATAATATAAATAAACGTTTAAAGTACCTTTCAGCACAAAGTGTAAATTTTGTTAATCTTAGCTGTCTATACATAATATAATATATTTAATTATTAAAAAAAAAATATCTGTAGCTCTATTACATTAATCATATTTAATTTGAAGTATTCAAGCTTAAGATATTTCTACTACAAATCATTTAAATTATGTTTGCCTAATAATTATAATAATATTTTAATATATAATAAAATATTTTATATTATATATTTTATTTTAAATATTCAAGCTTATGAAATTTCGACTAAGTTTCCAATCTGTTTCTTCATGATTATATTATATAATTATCGCATGAATTATTACAAAAAAAATGATTTGAATGTTTGCATGTAAGTTCAAAGTAATTTAATTGAAACTTAAATTTAAATTTTAATAAATATTGAGAATCCAATTCTTATTGGATTACGGATAGTATCAAACGTTCTTGCAGAGTTTGCTTATCGCAAATTATTATATTATTTATATGATAGATAAACTAATCAAACAAAAATATTTGTTAAATTGTTTTTTAGTCAATATTACTTGTAATTTTTTAGTAACTGAGTAATTATTAGTTCAACATAATAATTAAAATAACATTTATAAAATTTTATTCTAATCTCTATAAATGCACATTCAATTTTATGCCTGCCTAAGTCGCTACAGAAGCAAAAATCCTTCAAGGTGTTGACTATTCCTATCAGATACATTTAATAACAAAATAACAAACAACTTGATTAGTCTAGCTAGCATTATTTTTAGCTTATTTTGCAGCATAAAGTTGTCATCACTGTTTCTACTACACCTACTGTTCATCTATATCCTTCTCACTCTCTCTCTCTCTGTGTGTGTCTTTGTCTTGCTGCCCACAGCTTGTTGCCTAGCCAACTGTCGTTTGTAAGAGTTTTTTGTCTGCCTGCCGCCTCTAAAATATGTTTTATTATCGTGTAACTCACTTGTTGTCTGTACAGCTAACAATAAATACATGTGTATGTGTGTGTGTGTGGTGTGTGTGTGTATAATTTGCTTTTACATATATAAAGTTTTGTGGTTTTTATTGCTTTTATGCTTATGACTTGTTTGTTTGTCTTATGTTTTAAGCTGCTTTGGCATTTACAATTTTCTGATTAGCAATAAAAACAACAACAATAAGCACACAAGTTTTAATGTTGAAACGCAGGTTATGTTTTTAACATATTGTGAAATATGTTTAATGCATTAACCTTTGAGTAAACATAGTGCGTAAATCACTTTTGCCTGATTAATTCAACAAAAAACTTGCAAACTAACTTCTTGGCAACTTATAAATTTTAAAATACTTGAGACTGCAACTGCCAGGAAACGCCCCCGCCCCCATCCCCCATTTATTTTAATGGCATGTTGCTAATCGAATTTCATGGCGTTCGCTACGCTTTCTTATTTCAAATTTAATTTGTGTATTTTTTTTTCTGTCGCTTCGCATGACAGTTAAGTTGATAGTAGTTTACATTTTTTTTTTTTGTCGCTGAGTCGCTCAAGTTGAGAATCCATTTAGCGTAACTCAACACTTAAGCATATTTCTGTGCTGCTTCTTTATTTTTTTTTATCAGCTCTAATATAAACTTACAGCAAGTTGACAGTTTTTTTAATTTATTTCATTAAAAAATTTGCGCCAAAACTTTTTCAATTCGCATGCAAAGCGACAGATTCGCTCTAAGCCAGTCTGAGCTGCAAAGCAAGGGCGACCCAAGCGATTGGGGCGACTGCTCATGGGAAATCGCGCAGCGGCACTGCAGTTGATTAGTTGTGCATTTTGGCTTGATTAAATCGCATTAACCTTAACCCGTAGCTGTAGCTTCAACGCAAATGGGCGACAAGGTTAACGACTTTAACTGCAAACAGCAAACAAAGCGCTTAACACACTTGACTTTAGCCACAAATGCCCGCAGGCACACACACGAGCCACACAGCCAGCCAGCCAGCCACACACTCAACTCAATTAAATCTTATCAAACTGGGGGACATCGCAAAAGCAGCAGCAACCAGCAACACAAATATCAAACAAACTAATGTCAGTTGTCATAATAAAGCGCAAATACTTTTGATGCCACTTGCTGTCAACCCAGCGCTGCTGCTGCTGGACTCAGCCATAGTGGGAGGAGAGGGGCGGCAGTCGGCAGTGCAAACAGCTGCGCAATTTACCGCTGAAGAAAGCAGAGCCAAGGGCGTACAGCAAAAAAAAAAAAGCAAAGCAAAGCAAGCAAACAAACCAAACCAACCAACAATACACACAGCACATGCATTGAGTGTGTGTGTGTTTGCCTGTGTGTGTGTGTGACATATCCGCCTGGCGTGACTGTTGCTATTAGTGAGCAACTGTCAGTTGCCACACACACACACACACACACACAGTCTTGTATACCTATTTATAATAACTTTAATTAAGATTTTACAAGCAGATTATTTCTTAATAACAAAAACAACAAGCGATACCCAAGAGTGTGGGCGTTGAATACAACTAACAAGTGCACACACACACACACTTAAGCACTCAACACACACACACACACACACACACATGGCGCTGCTCTTTGCCTGCCAAGCACACAGTCAAGTCCTCAGTTAAGCTGTCAGTAGCAGTAAAGGGCCGATTGTGGTTATCAAAATAATATTGCAAATATAATTTCAATGCAACAGCAGTTTATGCTTTTGCATTAATTGTTTAAAATGCTTAAATTAAGCAGCGAGCTTTTTCATAAGAATTTAGTGCAATCTATAGAACTTAATAATTATATAATGTATTTGTTTAAAATATAGCTAATATTTAAAGAAAATTTAGAAATATTATATTTACATCTTTAAATTGTATAAGATTTAAAAAGTTGTATTTAAAATTCGAAGAAAACAAATATACAAAATGTAACCAAAATATTTAATTATTGTATTATATATACTTTGATTTTATTATTTTACTTATTATAGTATTTAATTTAATACTTAATGCAAAACAAAAATATCAAATTTATTAAAAGTTTATTTAATAATGCTACAATATTTAATTTTAATTTTATTTATTGATTTTCATTGAATTCATTAGTTTTCAATAGTTTTAAAAAATTTAATGCAAAACAAAAATTACTGACTAAAATATCTTTAATTGTATTGATAATTAATTAATTTAATAATGACAATAATGATAATAATGACTATAAAGTTATTAGTTATTATTCAATTATTCAATTGCAATTTTGAACTGCATTTAACAATCAAATATATAATTATTCAATTGCATTTATATTATAAATGAATGAATGCAAAAAACTGCATTTAATTTAAATTATAAGTGAAAAAATCATTCAAATTAAATTGGAATTCAAAGAATGAATCCAGTTTGAATTAATTCATGTGAATGCATTTAAGACAACAATTCAAATTGAATTTTAAAAAAGGTGTTAAACGAATATAAGAACTTATATTGGAAACAAATAAATGCATTCAAATTGATTTAGAATTCAAGGAATGTTTCCAATGCAACAAATCAAAAAAAAAAAAAAATATTTCTTTAAGAATGAATCTGAGCGTAATTTGAATTCAGATTGGAATAAAATAAAAGCAATAAAAAATATTTTAGTTCAAGATAAATTCAATTCAAAAATGATTGGAACCTTTTACAGCTTCTGATTTTTATATATTTATTTTTATAATTTAAAACGATATCAAAATTATTACAAAATTAAAAAGAAATTATTATAATTTAATTATACATTTTATATGATATTTAGCTTTTGTTGAAGTGCAATCGTTTACAGCAAATTGTTAATAACTGTTTGCTAATGCATTTTGTATTAATAAATTTGCATTAAAGTCAGCACACATTAAGGGTAGTGGCCATTATGCCAAACCCGCTGCCAGCCACAATGCAAATCTTCAGCTTGGCTAGCGTTGAAGTTGTACACCCTCTTGGGCTTGCAGCTACCCCCCAAGCTACCCCCCAAAGGTGGAAACAACAGCAGCAACATCAAGCAGAGCGACGTCTAATTTCATTATGACCAGCAAATCACATGTACATAATTTCTGCTTCTTCTTCTTTTTATTTTTACGTGCCCACAGGCAACCTTGGTAACTACACAGTATGCATGTGTGTGTGTGTGCGAACGAACGAGCGAACGAACGGGCATGTCCTTCAGCCAGTTAGCAGTGGCACTTAAAAATTAATTAGAGAACTTATAAACAAGTGCGGCATGTGCAAACTAACTCGAGCGGCAAATCAAACGCACTCTCAACGTTAGCACACACACACACACACAGTCACACAGTCACACATGCATGTGTGGCAAGAATGCTGTAGCTGTAGCTGAAGCTAAACATCTGAGCTCTCTGTGCTTTCACCTCAGCGCTGCTGCCAACAAACATTTGGCATCGTTTGCCGCGTTTATTTAATGAAAATTGTGTGTGTAATTATGCATTAAGCTAGGCGGCTTGCCTGCACCAATACATGCACACACAAACAGCAACACACACACACACACACACACACTCGCTCAGTCACTTAAACACACAACAAAGCGTGGCGTTTAAAAACACACAGAAGTGCTGCATACTTTGCAGCGCTACCTTAGCATAAAATTTTAATTAGTTTGTCTTGGCTCTGTCTGTCACCCCCCGCTCCCCCGCCCCCACGCAGCCCAAATACAAGTGCAAGTTAATGAGTCCTGTGCAATGAAACCTTACTAATTTTGCGGTCAATTAAGAAAACAATCAAAAGCATTTCAACGAACTTGGCAAATGCATTCGCATTGCTTATTCCGAATTTTATTGATATTGGTTGAGTTCGCAAAATGTTTTCAACTAAAGTTATGCTAAAGAGAAATAAGTAAATAAAAATAAAATACATATAAAAATTCAACAAATATGTAAAATGTATAAATTATGCATTCCCTAAATTCCTATTAAAAATCATAAAAATTAATAACTTTAAATAAAAAAATGTAAAGACTATAATTTCAAATTTTCTAAAACTAGTATTTTAACTAGACAAATTATTATAAATTCTAAAAATAATATAAGTAATTATAAATTAAATGTAAAATATTTGCTGAAGAGTAAAATTCATATAAAAATTCAACAAATATGTAAAATGAATTATGAATTCGCTAAATTACTATTAAATTCTATATGTATTATTTTTTAGTAATCATAAAAATTAATAACTTTAAATAAAAAAATTTCACGACTATAACTTAAATTTTTCTTAAACTAGTATAGAAAGATTATTATAAATTCTCATAATAATATAAGAAATTATAAATTAAATGTAAAATATTTGCTTTGATTTTATGTTAAGACTTAATAACAGCAATAGCTTTTTTTATATATAATAAAAAAACTTTATAAAAATTATTATCAATTAAATTGCTATTAGTATAATATGATAATGCATCTAGTTTAAAATGTCGCTAAATAAATAGAAATAAATATTTTTTGTTGAGCTCAGGAATTTCTATGCTGGAAGCTACGCATGCCACACAGGCGACTCTTAAGCTTATTGTATGTGACACTGACATTAATACACACACACACACACACACACTTGAAGCTTTGATGCATCTCTTGCGGAATGCTGTTAGTAAAACAAAATGTCAGACAATTAATTTGCTATAACATGTAATCGTGGTAACTTAAGTAGTTTTGTTTGCAATGTCTCTCTCGATGACAACGACATCGACGACAATGCCCATGACTAGCAACTTACTAGCTCGGACATAGGTCACACACACAATCACACACGTACACAAGGCTTCAATACACACTAATGAAATTGTTGTCGTCTGCTGTATTTTCTGCAGGGACTATGCAATGTCTATCAGCTTGTTTAGCTGCTGTTCATGCCTCCTCCTTATGCCACGCCCTCAACAATGTCCATTGTCCATTGTATTGTCATGTTGTCATGCCAATTATTTAATTTGTCTTACGCAAACAGAAAGCAAAGCAGCAAAAAAACAGATAAAATAAAATAAAAAAATAATAATAAAAAAAAATTTTTTGTCAGGAATCGGGCACTTCAGAAATGTGATTAGTGCTTGTAGCTTAAGCATGTGGCATGCATCAATTTGTGTTGATATAATCATAAATCGATGGATCATAGATCAAAGTATAATTGCTAATTGGACATTGTGTTGCAGCCAATTAAAATGTTTAATAATGTTAGTCAGGCCTTAAAGTTTATGATAAATAAAATAATATATAAGTGACTTACCATTTACAGTTGCATGCAAATAATCATTTCCCATTGATTGGTAGCTTAAATTAAAAATAAAAATATAATAAAGCATATATACAAATAAATATATAATGTTAATAAAATTCACAATTATTTATAAATATATATATTTAAAGCTTTGCATCCAGCATAATCTTCTTAAAAATTATTATTGCTGCGTCTTATTAAATTTAATAAATAAAAAAACTTCTTTAAAATTATTCTCTCTGCTTTATATTAAATTTAATAAATAAATAAAATTTTATTAAATTTAATAAATATATTTATATTATCTTTTAACATTTATTTTGAATTAAATTATTGTTTAGCAATTTGTCAAATCAAAAAAATCAACTAAAAACATGGAAGCCTAACCCAATTCCTAAAAAAAAGGAACAATTTATAATTTTATTTCAATTTGATGCTATTTCGTATTTTTTTAGCAAAATATATTTGGCTGATGAGTCGTTTCATTTCACAATTGACCAAAGTATAAGAGGAATTGGAAATTAAGCTTTCAGTTTCTTTTTTCATAAAGATTGTGCAGCCCTAAACTGCCCAATAAATTTTGCTTGTCTGTAAATTTCAATCAAGTCACAAACAGCAATCGTAACTCTCTAAAAATATAATAAAAAAAATCTATAGTAATAACAAAAATATTTATGGATTATGTCTTACAACAGACTTTTTTTTAAATGGTGGAGTTTAAATATTATATTTATATATTTAAATCTGAAAACGTGTTAGTTTTAGCTGAAAGTAGGCGGTACCAAAGCTAAATTCATAGCATAGGCCCAATTGCCAAGCAAAACTTTTTGCTTCTATCAAAATTAATTCCACCAGCCGCTGCCAAATGTAGCTAAATTTTAAATAAACTGTAAATTGTGTAATTCCTTTAATTGTTCAATTTTAACCTGCAGCTTTAATTATATTAAGTATACGCAATGCTAAGTTTACCAAATCGAAGTTTGTACTTTGAGCGAGTAGTTTCTACACTTTAATCTATGCAATCACCACAACGACCCATTTCAACATTTGCAGCTGTCCGAAAACAACAATCCAAACATATTAATAATTCAGCAAACTGCATAACTAATAAACCCCCAAAAACCAAACTGCGCACTAGGCACAGAATTCACAAAAAAAAGAAGCAGCAACAACAACAAATAATAAATAACAAAAACCTTGTAAGCATGTGCATAATCCGACATGCTCTTGAGCAAAACAATAAAGAAAACAACAGGCTTAAGCTCAGCAGCCGAAAAAACACAAAAAAAACGAGCAAAGAAAATAAAAATCAAATACATAACCGAGTTACTTTTAATCCTCGACACACAATCGACACATTAATTTATCACTACGCAGAGCAGTCAAAGAGAAAGAGAGAGAGAGAGAGCGAGCGAGAGATTGGCAGGCAAAAGCAAAAGCCTTTCAATTAATTCCAAAGCACAGGCAGCAGTCGTTGGATATGGGCAAACTCTCAGAGAAACTGAAACTGAAACGGAAACTCTATAAATACTTTATTGATGACTGGGGCGACCGTCGGGGCATTTCTAGAATTTCTGGCATTTGGCATATTGACTTATGACCGCTGATTTGTAAGCAGATTCCACACACATACACACACACACAAACAAATGCTCATGCACATATGTATGAGCTTGTAATTAATTTATGTCGAGCGTTGCTCCTTTTTACACAACTCAATCTCAATCTGCTGGCAGCGCTTGTGTCTCTTCTGCCTCTGGTATAGTAACTCATCTGTGTGAGTGCATTTTTGGCAAAAATTCAGCGAATGCATTTTAGCGCTAACCGCAACAAAGAACTGCAAATGTTTTATTGTTCGGTCAGCTCAAGACGGCGGCGCCAACTGGCAATTGTTACTCTAATTATGTGTGCGCCTGCTGCTAAGTGCTCGGGCAATTTGGCAAGGTGGATGTAGTCACAGAGTATTCTCTTTCCCAAACTCTCAAAACTGAGCAGTGCGCATAAGCGAGCATGTTTGACATGCTGAAGAAATCTACAGCAAGCTGACAAAACAAATAGACGCAAGTCGAATCTTTTTTAGCTTGCCATACCCTAGAAAAAATTAAGGCTTAAGGCTTACAATGTTGCAAAATAAACTTAAACTATTTGATAAAAAATTATTTATACTAAAGCAGCATTTTCTAACTTTAGTAGAAAAGCTTAAAGAACTTTTGATGACATTCAAAGGCTTCTGTGCTTTGAATTCTTTTTAGATTACAATAGTATCGATAATCGTTGCAGTTTGCTGCCTCTATATTTATATTTATAGTTCAATATAAAATCTAGACATATCGACAGCTAGACATATCAATTCAGCTTATCGGCCTGACTGAGTTGACAAAATATATATATATATATATACATACTTAATGGTCTTGATGTGCCTTATAGGTGACTAAGGTCGATCTATAATTACTAAATAGTGATTTACCTGTCACTTTTATATAAGTTCGGATAGCTTTTAATTATTTTCATTCCA